>NC_141874.1:544018663-544321694 GCF_056163025.1 Triticum urartu
TGGTTTAGTTAGATCGAACCGGTCGGTTTTCTGTTTTAAGCGAGTGCATGGTTTAGTTTATATAACACCCGAGCGTTGTTTAGTTTCCGGATCGCTCACTGTTTCGGCCCATCAGCACCTAGGTGTTTTATTTTAATTTTTTCGTTTTTGTTTTTAACAGAATAGTTCCAGTTTTGTAAAATCTATATCTTTTAAGTTATTTAATATTTTTAGTTGATTCTTTTTTCTCTAGTTTGCAAATTTCCTATAGTTGCCGTAGAAATTAGATTCGGCCATGTTTAGATTTTTTAAAATTGTTTTATATTAGTTTTAGTCAGATTAGTTTTTCTGCTATAAATTGAGTTAGGATTTTTTTAGTGATTCTTTTTGTCACTACTTTGTTTTGACTTTGTCAGCAGTAGGAATTTATTTGGGCATTTTTTAGTCTTTATTAAAAATAGTTTTTATGCGAGAACAACCTTTTCTAGTTTATTTAGCTTGCTGTTATTTTCTGCTGTTCTAGTTATTTTTAAATTTTATTTTTCCTATGTTATAATTTATTTTAGATTAGTTTCTGTAGTTACAGAGAGTGAACATTTATTTACAGCAAAATAAAAGGTTTTATTTTATTTTCTTAATAGTTTTGTTTTAGGTATAACAGGAGTTCTATAATAGATATTGGTTTGAATCTTTTTGCACCTAGTTTGTATGCTGTTTTCCTTTATGTTAGGTAAAACCATTGTTTTGGATCTGTAAAGAAAAGTGTTAGTAGGTTAAAACTATTTCTTTGTTGTAGCTTGATGTGATGGAAACCTTGATTTTTGTTTTCCTCGAGTTTTCTTCGATTTTGGTTTGAGTGATTGTGTGTTTTCCATCAGTTTGCTGATATGTCATTAGTGCAATACTTATTTGTGCTATTGTTTGACTCGATAGAATTTCCGGAGTGCGAAACTTGCTATCTCGAGTCACTAGCATTTGAAGACCGTCAGCCAGGCAAGTTATTTGATCATGTTTTGCAATACCTATGATTTTGTTGCATTAGAACTATTCCTCCCCACCATGCATGCAGTAGGAGAATTTTAAGTTATGTTCTTGAGTAGTATCATGAGGTAGGATGAACCCACTTCCCCTTGTTACCATTGCCCGGGACGATGTAGTTTATTTTGCTATGCTCGTAGACGGGGTTGGTTGAGTGTTTCATAAGGGAGATGTGAGAGTCAAGATGATGACAACCCCATGACTTCAAGCTCAAGATGGACTTCAAATTCACTACTGGGTGGAGGATGGTTGACGGGCACCCTGGAGGAACCAGCGGATGGTCGGGATGCATGGAGGAGCGCCATGACATCTTGCGGAAAGCTTCACCCAGCCACGAAGAGACGGATGGATACCCTTTGACCGGAAGCTTACCTGTGCAGCCGCAAGCCATTATGGGCTCTGGCTGGGTTGACCCTAGGCGTGACTCTGGACGGACGGTGCCAACAGATGTAGAAGAACGGTAGGACATGGATGGGTACCGGCAGTGCTCAGAGAAACTCTACGGAAGACCCTGTTTCATTCATCCCGTCTTCCAACACCAGGCAGTGCGAGGACATAAAGGAGGGAACGATTCTTGCGGGTAAACTGCACAAGACTCTGCAGAGTAACAACCTAATCGATTAGCCGTGTCCCCGGTTACGGACAAATGAGCCTCTGGAAATTGGAGTATTTCGGAAATCTCAACACCGAACAAAATTAATTGAGGGGTTATTTAATAATTTGGAATGAGACATTGGTTGGCGGAACCATCTCAATAACAACCAACATTTTGTAGTAATTGCAAGCAAGTCCTTTGTTATATGGAAAAATTGGCTTTTTCGCAAAAACATAAAACTTAGAGCCCCACAGCCAAATTGCATATAGTGTTAGAAATTTTATTGTTGTTCTCTCCATGACTTGCCGGCATATTCAAAATGCTGACCTACATGGCTGCAACGTCTTATGTTGCAGAGGAGTTTTCCGACCAGGAGTGAGGCTACGATCTACGCTTGGCGATTGCCCTATGGAGTCGGATGGAATCGCTATTCGTCTACGCTTCCGCAGCTTTATTTAGTTTATTTCTCATGTGTTGGCCTTCGGCTGAATTTATTCTATTGTAATAAAGTCTCGATATGAGAATCGTGTAATAAATTCAGGTGTGATTGAACTTTGAATCTTTTCATCAATGTACTGTGTGTGCCAGCATGATCTTGGGATGGTACAGCTACATAGAGACTTGACCGATTTTGGGTCGGGTCGTTACAGAGATGGTATTCAGAGCACACGCTGACTGTAGGACGTAACCCCTAGGATCGGAAAGCCATAGGAAGGACTATTTTATTTTATGTCCTTATCATTCTGTAATTCTCCCCTGTTTATTTCTGACTTCTCTCCGATTTCAACATTCTAGATGGCCGTCAAGTTCATCCCAGTTCTGCCCCCGGAGTTTTGCCAGCCAGATGAGACAATGCTTTTCGGCAGGAGGCTGGTCCAGATCACCAAGGAATTGAAGATTGCTCTGCCGTTTATCGCCCGACCCCTATCATGGCATTTCCAGAAGACCGTCGTTATAGGATTAAGGTGCACATACCAGGGAGAACTTTTGGAAGCCTCTCGGCGCCCGTTGACTTCAAGTTCACTGCTCCCACTTGGATACTCGGGAGAAACATAGCAGTTCATAGTGCACTTGGACGCATCCAGGAGGAATACAGGACCGAGCTTGTTGGATCAGACCACACCATGATTTCTCACACGACTGCAGATGGAGAGATTATCCGCACCATAGATGACGACTCCGTCCGCTCATATGTCCAAGACTTGGAGGCTCACATCAGGGCTCTAGAGATTCAGATGCGCAGGAGCTTGAAGACGGTCCAAAAGTTGCATCTTCGTGAAATTGAACTAGAGGATGCAGCACGTGAAGCCCACTATGAGCATGAGGATGAAGTCAAGGATTTTATGGAAAGACTCGAGCACCGGAAGAAATATATTGCCACACTGGAGGAGAAGAGGGATCTGGGAGAAGACCTTTTCCCGAGTGGAGATGATGGACCTCTCGTGAGCAATGACCAGGATTATGAAGAGAGCTCCACTGAAGGAAGCCGCAAGAGGAGATGCCGCATGAGAGGACGCAGGGATAATTGATGAAGACATTTAGTCGACCGCCATGTTATTTTTATTTTTATTTTCGTCGATCAGTTAGGCCATTATTTTCGATTAGTCGTGAGATCTTGTAATCCGAGTTTGAACCTTGCTTGAGTTGAATGAATAAATGATTGGTGTGATTGTGTTTGTGCATTCATTTGGGTAGTGCTATTTTCTCATTAGACCTTTGTTCTATTCTAATTTCTCATCCACTCCATAACACCAGATGCCTCCGAGACGTGACCCCGGTTTCACTTTCCCGCCAGAGCTCACCCAGCCGATTCAACAGCAGAATGCCTTAATGCAAATGCTCATCCAAAACCAAGGCAACAACAACAACAATCCACCGCCACCACCCCCTGTCGATAACCTGGCCCGGTTCCTAAGGCTGAATCCGCTGGTGTTCTCTAGTAGCACCGAGCCGATTGTAGCTGATGATTGGCTCCGCAAGATCGGAAGGGATCTAACAACTGCTGGATGCACAGATGCTGAGAAGGTGCGTTTTGCTGCACATCAACTGAATGGATCTATAGCCTCTTGGTGGGAAAACTACACCGCCACTTATCCGGTCGCCACCATGACATGGGATCAGTTCCAGCGGGCTTTCCGCACCGCGCATGTCTCAGCTGGAGCCATGAGTCTGAAGAAGCGTGAGTTCCGCAACTTACGCCAGGGGAACCATACTGTGGGGCAGTATGTGGATGAGTTCAACATGTTATCTCGATATGCCCTAGATGACGTGGCCACAGATGCCGCAAAACAGGAGAAGTTTCTTGAGGGACTCAATGATGAGCTGGGAATGCAGCTAATGGTGGCTACCTTCAATAACTACCAGGAGCTGGTAGACAAGGCCACTATACTTGAAGGCAAGCAGCAACAGATTGAAAGCCACAAGAGGAAATATAGCCAAGGAAAGTACAACTCCGGAGCTCAGCAGAAGCCCCGATATGCCCCATACTCGGGAGGACATAACCATCACACCCATGGAGGACACAATAATGGAGGACATAACCATGGAGGGAATGGGAACAATCGCAACCACGACAACAACCCCAAGTCAGGCAATAGAGGTAACGGCAACCAGCACCGTCCTGCTCCAACTCAGAAGGATCTGAGTCATATCACCTGTTTCAAGTGCCAGAAGACAGGGCACTACGCCACCGATTGTCCAGAGGCCAAGCAGAGGAATGGGAACGGCAACGGCAACGGAAGCTCAGCAAAGAAGCCCAACCCTTTTCCTCGTGCTCAGGTGAATCACATTGACATGGAGGACGTCTATGATCAGCCAGAAACTGTGGTTGGTAAGTTTTTATTAAATTCACGTCCAGTATTGGTACTCTTTGATTTCGGTGCAACGCATTCATTCATATCAAGGGTAGTTGTGTAAAAATACGGGTTGCCCACTAGGACCCTTAGAACCCCGATCCAAGTCACTTCTCCAGGAGGAGAGATGATGGCAGGCTTAGGCTGTTATTCAACCCTTAGCATCGGAAATCATGATTTTCCCGTAGACCTCATAGTCTTAGAATCCCAGGGATTGGACGTGATCCTAGGCATGGACTGGTTGACGAGGTTTGAAGGGAACATCGACTGTGCCCGCAAGATGATTTTGCTCACCACCCCGGAACAGAAGAGGATCAAGTATGTATCCAGACGCACACCGATAAAGAAACAGGTGAATTCCCTCACGGGAGTGGTTCAGGAGGAAGTGCCTATAGTACAAGATTTTCCGGATGTATTCCCGGAGGAATTACCAGGAATGCCACCGGATAGAGAAATAGAATTTTTGATCGAGTTATTACCTGGCACAGCCCTAATATCCAAGAGACCTTATCGGATGCCCCCGAATGACTTGGAAGAGATCAAGCAGCAGATCAAGGAATTATTGGAGAAAGGATATATTCGCCCAAGTTCGTCACCTTGGGGAGCCCCAGTTCATTTGGTAGAGAAGAAGGATGGAACCCTGAGAATGGTTGTAGATTATCGTTCATTGAACGACGTGACCATCAAGAATAAGTACCCTCTACAGATGATTAATGATTTATTTGATCAGCTAGTCGGAGCCAAAGTATTTTCCAAGATCGATCTTCGATCAAGGTATCATCAGCTGAAGATTCATGAACATGATATACCCAAAACAGCCTTCACCACCAGGTATGGTTTATATGAGTATACCGTCATGTCATTCAGATTGACTAATGCCCCTGCATATTTCATGAGCATGATGAACAAGGTATTTATGGAATATCTGGACAAGTTTGTCGTGGTGTTCATCGATAACATCTTGGTTTTCTCCAAGAGCGAGGAAGAGCACAAGGAACATCTGCGTCTAGTCCTGGAGAAACTCCAACAACATCAGTTATATGCCAAGTTCAGCAAATGTGAATTTTGGTTGAAGGAAGTTGGATTCCTCGGACATGTTATTTTAGGAGAAGGAATAGCAGTCGACCCCACCAAGGTTGAATCGGTCACCAAGTGGCAATCCCCCACCTCAGTCAAGGAGATCCGCAGTTTTCTCGGACTCGCAGGATACTATCGGAGATTTATTGAGAATTTCTCCAAGATTGCTAAACCCATGACCGAGCTGTTGAAGAAGGAAACAAAGTACATTTGGACCGAGGATTGTGAAGCCAGTTTTCAGGAGTTGAAGAAACGTCTGGTTACAGCCCCAGTACTCATTTTGCCGGACATACACAAGGACTATCAGCTGTATTGTGACGCTTCTCGTCAAGGGCTCGGAGGAGTGCTCATGCAGGAAGGAAAAGTTGTAGCTTATACCTCTAGACAGCTACGACCTCATGAGATGAATTATGCCACACACGATTTGGAGTTAGCAGCCGTAGTGCACGCACTCAAGACGTGGAGACATTTCCTTGTCGGAAATAGTTGTGATGTTTACACGGATCATAAGAGACTGAAGTATATCTTCACGCAGAAGGAATTGAACCTCAGGCAGAGGAGATGGCTTGAATTGATCAAGGACTATGACATGAGATTGCATTATCACCCAGGGAAGGCAAATGTTGTAGCAGATGCCTTGAGCCGCAAAAGTTATGTGAACACCCTCATAGCTGGAGGATTACCTCAGAATTTAGTCGACGATCTCAGAGATCTCCGATTGGAAATAGTACCAAGAGGATTTGTCGCCACCCTGGATATTCAGTCCACTTTGACTGAAAGAATCCATGAAGCCCAGAAGACAGACAAGGAAATTGCAGAGATAAAGGAAAAGATGAGTAACGGAAAGGCTAATGGTTTCCGTGAGGATGAACACGGAACTTTATGGTTTGAGGATCGCATCTATGTGCCCAATGACCCAGAGGTCAGGAAGTTGATTCTTCAGGAGGCCCATGATTCACCATACTTGATTCACCCAGGCAACACCAAGATGTATCTGGATTTGAAGGAAAGTTTCTGGTGGATAGGTATGAAGAAGGATATTGCCGAGTACGTAGCAGTATGCGATGTTTGTCAGCGAGTAAAGGCTGAGCTTCAGAAGCCGGCAGGTTTACTTCAACCACTGCCGATTCCCGAATGGAAATGGGAAAAAGTTGGAATGGATTTTATCACAGGATTACCCAGGAGCCGTTCAGGTTACGATTCTATCTGGGTAGTGGTTGATCGCTTGACCAAGGTAGCTCATTTCATTCCTGTGAAGACTACATATACCAGCGCTAAGTTAGCCAAGATATACCCACACCTATTTGCTAGCCAACCCGAATCTCGAGGGCGAGATTCATCTTAAGGTGGGTAGGTTTGTAACATCCCAAATTTTCAATTTGGAATGTTTTACAATTATTAGTTAAGCATCTATGCATTTTGTTTGAATTGAGTGGCATTTGGAAATTTTCAGAGGCTTTTGAATTTTTATTGAATTTGGATTCAACTTGGCATTTAAAAATCTACCTCAATATCCCTGACAAATACTTGAGAAAAAGTATGAGAGGAGCTAACATGACACTCCAAAAATGTCAGAAGAAAATATTGCCAAAAGGTTTGAATTCAAATTTGAATTTTATTTGGAGTTTGCAGAAAAGGTTTTTTTAGTTTCTGTTTTGCCTCTATAAAAATGTCCACGCTATAGGATTAATTCCCCTGAGAATTTTGATATATATATATGTCCTATATAAAAATATTATAGATTTCTCTTATTTTATTTTTTCTCTCTCTGCCTTAATTCAAAAAAAGGGGGGAAAGGCCCAGGCGCAAGCCAGGCCAACCGGCCCAGCCGACGCCCAGGCCAACCGGCCGAGCAGTGCTGAGCCGCAGCCCACCAGCAACCGAGCCGGCCTGCCCCAGCGCGGCGCACCCCCGAACCACTCTCCCCTCGGTCGCCCGCTCGCTCTCCTCTCTCCCTCTCCCACTGACCCACGGGGCCTGCCCTCACCCCCACCCCTTCTCTTTCCCCTCGCCCACGCTATGCCGCGCCAAAGCGTGTTTAATGCCGCCGCCGCGTCCGAATTCAACGGGATCACGATCCCGAGTCGCCCCTGCCCCAAGAAAGGTGTCCTATAAATACCTAGGCCCCTCCTCTCTCGATCCCCCTAAAACCCTAGCCCAAAACACCTCAGCTCACGCCCTCCTCCTTTGGATCTCGCCGTCGACCGCCGCAGTCCGCCGTCGATTCCGACCCCGGTGAGGATCCCCCTGCCCTCAGATCTTGCCAGCCAAAACCTCTCAACCGCGCGCACCTCCCTGACATCCTCGCTCCTTCCAGGGATCGCCGGAGCCACCGCCTTGAGCACCACCGCCCGTCACCGGAGCTGCAGAGCGCCGGGCCCTGTTTTCGCCATGTCTCGACGTCCGCGCCGTCCCCGAGCTCCAACAACTCCGCCCCCGACTTCCCCAAGCTCCGCCGCATCCGCCCGACGTCTTCGCCACCCTCGCCGACCGCCGGAGACCCCGACCCGCACGACGCCGACCTCCGCCACCCTCTGTCGCCGTCGACCTCCGCCGCAGTAAGCCGCCACCTCCCCTCGCCGTTCGATCTGAAACCTAGGGCCTTGATTAGGTTCCGAAGGGGTATGGTTTTATTTCATATAGATCGGTTCTAGTTATGGGTTAGATCGGTTTAGGTGGTTTTATTTTGGTTTAGTTACCTGGTTTAGTTAGATCGAACCGGTCGGTTTTCTGTTTTAAGCGCCTGCACGGTTTAGTTTATATAATGCCCAAGCATTGTTTAGTTTCCGGATCGCTCACTGTTTCGGCCCATTAGCGCCTAGGTGTTTTATTTTAATTTTTTCGTTTCTGTTTTTAACAGAATAGTTCCAGTTTTTTAAAATCTATATCTTTTAAGTTGTTTAATATTTTTAGTTGATTCTTTTTTCTCTAGTTTGCAAATTTCCTATAGTTGCTGTAGAAATTAGATTCGGCCATGTTTAGATTGATAAAAATTGTTTTATATTAGTTTTAGTCAGATTAGTTTTTCTGCTATAAATTGAGTTAGGATTATTTTTTTAGTGATTCTTTTTGTCACTGCTTTGTTTTGACTTTGTCTAGCAGTAGGAATTTATTTGGGCATTTTTTAGTCTTTATTAAAAATAGTTTTTATGCTAAAACAAGCTTTTCTAGTTTATTTAGCTTGCTGTTATTTTCTGCTGTTCTAGTTATTTTTAAATTTTATTTTTCCTATGTTATAATTTATTTTAGATTAGTTTCTGTAGTTACAGAGAGTGAACATTTATTTACAGCAAAATAAAAAGTTTTATTTTATTTTCTTAATAGTTTTGTTTTAGGTATAACAGGAGTTCTATAATAGATATTGGTTTGAATCTTTTTGCACCTAGTTTGTATGCTGTTTTCCTTTAGGTTAGGTAAAACCATTGTTTTGGATCTGTAAAGAAAAGTGTTAGTAGGTAAAACTATTTCTTTGTTGTAGCTTGATGTGATGGAAACCTTGATTTTTGTTTTCCTCGAGTTTTCTTTGATTTTGGTTTGAGTGATTGTGTGTTTTCCTTCAGTTTGCTGATATGTCATTAGTGCAATATTTATTTGTGCTATTGTTTGACTCGATAGAATTTCCGAAGTGCGAAGCTTGCTATCTCGAGTCACTAGCGTTTGAAGACGTCAGCCAGGCAAGTTATTTGATCATGTTTTACAATACCTATGATTTTGTTGCATTAGAACTATTCCTCCCCACCATGCATGCAGTAGGAGAATTTTAAGTTATGTTCTTGAGTAGTATCATGAGGTAGGATGAACCCACTTCCCCTTGTTACCATTGCCCGGGACGATGTAGTTTATTTTGCTATGCTCGTAGACGGGGTTGGTTGAGTGTTTCATAAGGGGGATGTGAGAGTCAAGATGATGACAACCCCATGACTTCAAGCTCAAGATGGACTTCAAATTCACTACCGGGTGGAGGACGGTTGACGGGCACCCTGGAGGAACCAGCGGATGGCCGGGATGCATGGAGGAGCGCCATGACATCTTGTGGAAAGCTTCACCCAGCCACGAAGAGACGGATGGATACCCTTTGACCGGAAGCTTACCGGTGCAGCCGCAAGCCATTATGGGCTCTGGCTGGGTTGACCCTAGGCGTGACTCTGGACGGACGGTGCCAGCAGATGTAGAAGAACGTTAGGACATGGATGGGTACCGACAGTGCTCAGAGAAACTCTACGGAAGACCCTGTTTCGTTCATCCCGTCTTCAAAGACCAGGCAGTGCGAGGACATAAAGGAGGGAACGATTCTTGCGGGTAAACTGCACAAGACTCTGCAGAGTAACAACCTAATCGATTAGCCGTGTCCCCGGTTACGGACAAATGAGCCTCTGGAAATTGGAGTATTTCGGAAATCTCAACATCGAACAAAATTAATTGAGGGGTTATTTAATAATTGGGAATGAGACATTGGTTGGCGGAACCATCTCAATAACAACCAACATTTTGTAGTAATTGCAAGCAAGTCCTTTGTTATATGGAAAAATTGGCTTTTTCGCAAAAACATAAAACTTAGAGCCCCACAGCCAAATTGCATATAGTGTTAGAAATTTTATTGTTGTTCTCTCTATGACTTGCCGGCATATTCAAAATGCTGACCTACATGGCTGCAACGTCTTATGTTGCAGAGGAGTTTTCCGACCAGGAGTGAGGCTACGATCTACGCTTGGCGATTGCCCTATGGAGTCGGATGGACTCGCTAATTGTCTATGCTTCAGTAGCTTTATTTAGTTTATTTCTCATGAGTTGGCCTTCGGCCTAATTTATTCTATTGTAATAAAGACTCGATATGAGAATCATGTAATAAATTCAGGTGTGATTGAACTTTGAATCTTTTCATCAATGTACTGTGTGTGCCAGCATGATCTTGGGATGGTACAGCTACACAGAGACTTGACCGATTTTGGGTCGGGTCGTTACAGTGGGCGATGGCCATAGTGGGATAGACAAGGTTGCTTCTTCGCGGACCCTTCGTGGTGGAGCCCTCCGTGAACTCGTGCAGCCGCTACCCTTCGTGGGTTGAAGTCTCCATCAACGTGGATGTACGATAGCACCACCTATTGGAACCACGACAAAAACATCTGTGTCTCCTATTGCGTTTGAATCCTCCAAACCCTTCCCTTTACATTCTTGCAAGTTGCATGCTTTACTTTCCGCTGCTCATATACTCTTTGCATGCTTGCTTGAATTGTGTTAAGATTGCTTGACTTGTCCAAAGTTGCTAAAATCTGCCAAGAACTAAATATGGGAAAAGGATAAGTTTTATTTGGTCAAGTAGTCTAATCAACCCCCCCCTCTAGACATACTTTCAAACCTACAGCCGTTGTAATTACTAATGAGCTGTCAAATCACATGCCCAACCTTTCCCACTGTGAAGTTGCTCGGTCGAAGGAACCATCATGACTTCGTTGAATTCCTCTTCTTGAAGAAAACTACTATACCAGCAATACTGCTAGCTACAGTAGTTACTCCAGCAGTTATGTCACGTTTGGGTGAAATTACAAACCTACCCCTATCGAAACCTATAGAAATCCAGCAGATAGGCTTTGCGTGGCAGGGATAGGCAGTAGTGATTTCCATCTCGCTGATTTTGGTTTCGGGGGGTTACTGCGACTTTTCCGCTTCGTTCAAATTTTGCAGAGTGCACGTTTACCGTGCCAACTCAATTCGAATCCCGTTTGTACTCTATTTTTTTCAAGTGAGATCCATTTTCAATTGGAATTACATTCTATATACATAATTTTTTATATATACTTTCAAAAGCACAACACCATTTATACATAAATATGGTTTACAAATGGCATGATCTCAGATTCATAAGGTTGTATCCATCAATTTGGATTTTCAAATATTTGAAACCACTTTATGTTGAAATCCAATGTATGCATTCCTCGCTAACTGTCTCCAATTAATGTGTGTTTCATGCGGGTTTTTTTACTTCTCAAACATGTACAATGTGTTTCACACACGCAACATATAGTTTAATCCCGTTTAGACATTAATTGCATATAAACCATGCATTGTTTGTAATTGAAGAATCTATGGATCACCAATATTGATAAACTATATAACATTACACGTGTGCCCAAATTCAAATGAATATGCATGTTTGATACACCAATTTGCGTTATGATATTATCGATGTTGTGATCTCCAGTTTAAAAATTTGAATCCCCTTTAATCCAGATATTCGTCTCATATAGCTATCACTCATGCTTATATAGGACTATCTCTCTGGACCTATACGCGTTCATCGTCTCTCAGGTATCTCTCGTGGTACATGTATGTCGACAATGATCTTTTATCTTCGTAACACACTGACGGTACTCTCTCCCTCGACCTTCATCACTCTATCTCTCTCTAAGTATATCTCACTCCCTGCTATGTGTCTCTAACTATGATTCTCCATGTGGAATTTCTTTCTCTCACACAAACACAAAACTTTGTCTCCTGGGGTCTCATTTCTCTCTACTATTCCCATGTGTGCCACTCGCACACCCCTCATACAGAGATGTCTTTCGCTCCTTAGATATGAGAACCTACGACTCTTCATCTTCAATATCTATTTCTCACACACAAACACAAACTTTGTCTCCCAGGGTCTCATATTTCTCCATTGTTCTCTTGTATGTCACTCACACACACCCTCTCTCCCAAGAGATATCTTGCGTTCCCTCGTATGTCTCTCTAGCTATCACTCTCGTTGTGAAATATATTTCTCTCTCGCAGACACAAAACTCCGTCTCTCTGGATATCATTTCTCTCTAATATCTGTTTGTATGTGACTCACATGCACCCTCTCTCTATCTCTCTCACACCCACACACATAACCCAGCCTTCTGATCCACTCGACTCCTATCTCTAATGCACACTAGCTAGCATCTTTATCTTTCTATTTATCTGTTTCTCCATCAACCTTCTTTCTCGCCCTCACTCTTGATTCCTATCACGCACACTACATATGTTTCTCTCTACATGCAGTCAAGTGCCCTCTCACACACATATATAACTTCACCCTTTGAACCACCCGACGGTCATCTCCAACACCCAAACTAGCGGATGTCCCTCTAGCTAGCATCTTCATCTCTGTATCTATCTGTAGTTTCTCCGTCAACATTTCTTTCTCGCACGGAGTCTTGCTTCCTATCACCCACACTATATATGTCTCTCCATACATATGCATTTATAGATTGGTCTCTTTTGCACAATCGTTGCGCCTCACTCCCTCTGCTCGCCATAGATGCATGCTCTAGCCCACGCCACTATCTCTTAAAGACAAAAACACGTGCTCAATTGTTGGGCCTTCTTCCCTGCATTCTCACATGCATGCATATTGTCATACCGATCCGTCTCTCCCATGTCGTTGATCTTATGACTTATGTCTTCTTTCTTTTTATCTCGATCATGCGCGCGCACACACACACATCCCACATATACATGTATACCTCACACACATGCACGTTCAAGGTCTCTATGTCTCCATACATAGTTAATTACCCTCAATCCTAATGCCACATCGAATCGTTCTCCTCTTTTGTGCACATAACTTCCGCTTGGATGGGTAAAACACACACTCACACTTAACAATCTCCCTCTAGCTACCCCCCCCCCCCCCCCCCCCCGCCTATCACTCTTCCCCTATATCCCTGAAACCAATAAGACCATCCCTTTGTTTAATTCCCGCCTACATGCACCATCGATATATAGTAGTCTTCCTCGGTGTCTCTCGAACAAACACGTTCTCTCGATGTCGACTCCTCTCACGCGCACACACCTTCTCTTCCCTCTCTACGGGCATTTTCTCTCTCGCACCCCATCGTTGGTGGCCTCTTCCATACACATCACCTCTCTATGATGAAGCCATGCACACTTAAATTACATCCGCCACAGAGGACCCCGCGACACACACACACACACACGCACGCACCCCCTCACACACACACACACTAAGACTCCATCTCTCTGTCTCTCTCTCTCTCACACACACACACACGCACGCACGCATGCACGCACCCCCCCACACACACACTAAGACTCCGTGTCTCTCTCTCTCTCTCACACACACACACACAAACTAAGACTCCATCTCTCTCTCTCTCTCTCACACACACACACACGCATGCATGCACGCACCCCCCTACACACACACTAAGACTCCATCTCTCTCTCTCACACACACACACACACAAACTAAGACTCCATCTCTCTCTCTCTCACACACACACACACTAAGACTCCATCTCACACACATATGCTCTAGGCGGAGCATTTATTCCTTCCACCCTTAATCCAACCTTACCCGTATGATAAACAATCACCTTTATTTACTTGCATAACATGGACAAATTCCACTTTACTTTAGTAGTTAGCAAACTTATCATCTGTACCCTTATAAAAACGAGTTGGCGGTGATGGTGTGCCTGCCATCTTGTAATACAGACCGTATGATCTATATCTGAGGATAGAAAGCAAACTATGATAATTTTACAAAAGATACCCGCACCTCTCTCCACATCATTATCTCCCGCAACCTCATTGCTCAGAAATTAAAAAAGGAATACGTCTCTGGAACAATCTAGCATGCATGGTGGCCGCTGCCGCCTGCCGGCGCCGTCCATCCCCATGCCTCCGCCCATTCCGACAACCAGTCACCACCACGCTCCACTCCTCCTCGCCTTATCTCTCATCTTTCATTTTTTCGATGAAATTCTCGAGATACCAGTTTTTCGATAAAATTCTCGAGATATCATTAGTTTTTACACATGGGATTATTCCTGCATGGGTCAATCACAAAAGGTGTTTTGTAAAAAAATGCATATTGATGTTCCCTGCAATGCACGCGAATCTTGCTTGTAATTATATAACGCAAATCACGAGCAGGAAGTGACATTTCTTTGACACAACCAAGTTAACATGGCCACGTAAATCACTAGCTAAAGTAAATACCATTATACTTATATCCCGATGCAAAAGGTTGAGTACATGTCCGAAGAGTAGAGTCGCACACACGCACTCTATCTCTCAGAATCTCTCACACACACACCAGTTACGTGACGCCCACTTAAGCAGACACGTATGTTACAATTTGTGCACCCGCGGGTACACGTGATGCCGCGCATTTATTTAAGCCGGAAGGCGAACCCAAACAGTAGCTGCATTCATTCCCCTCCCGCCGCCTCT
This sequence comes from Triticum urartu, assembly GCF_056163025.1. Lineage (NCBI taxonomy): Eukaryota > Viridiplantae > Streptophyta > Magnoliopsida > Poales > Poaceae > Triticum > Triticum urartu. Next base: position 544,033,427 of record NC_141874.1, read on the forward strand.
TCTCTGGTTGCTGTCGCCCGGTAGCCATGGGCCGGCCGAAGGTAACAACATACACCATACTCCCGCTGGAGCGGCGCTTTAATATGGAAATTTTAGTGGTCATGCATGCATCTTTTTGTGCTAGCACTCCTATATAAGGGTTGAGCGGTCGTTTCCCGCGGACGTGCGCGGGCGGTGGAAGAGGAAGGAGAAGGGAAGCGGGCTGTGGAGTAACATTTTTTACCACAATTTCTTAGGAAACTGAGTGCAATAATTGAGTAGTTTTGCAAACTACCAGTACTACACCTGAAACGGTTCAAAACCTATACTCCCTTGCCAGCGCGCGCTTCCCGCGTGAAACGGTCTGCGTCGCCCTGGAGCGTTAGTACCGCATTAACGCCCGGCCAGAGCGGAAGCGACCTCTCACTGGCGCCGGCTTTGAAGTGGCACGACGACCGAGAGAGCACCGCTTCCCGGTGCACGCGACTACTCCGCGTCGATACTGGCCATAGGCCCTGTTTGGATCCATGGGTTAGAGTTAGTTTGAGCTAGTTGGGGCTCAAATAGCCCTAAAGTATCCAAGCATGAGGCTTTAAATTGGAGCAAGTTGCACCGAACCCACCAAAAAAACTATCCCACCCAAGAGGTGCTAACTGGAGATAGTTCTCATTGGGACCACTGAAAAATCACTTTTCTCTCTCCATGAAGTGCATTTATTGTCAATCTAACCCTGTCACCCAAACACCTCTTTGGCTACAGTTAGTTCAGGGTTAGTCATGAGTTAGTCTAACCTCTAGCTAAGTTAGAGTATCAAACAGGAGCAGTATAGGACATGCAAGTTGCTCAAAGCATACAGGCAAATTCGTACGTGAAAGGATTTTTTTTCTTTTTGAAAATGGAACGTGAAAGGATTTTTTTTAGAATGCTCTTGGCATGTTGCTAACATGTGATAGTTAACCGACCTCAATAGACGGCAGAAACGCCAGCCCATCGCACTTTGATAGAGACGAGGAGGGAGAAGCGATACAGGCTGCTGGATTACTAGAGATAGGTGTCGCACGGAAGCCAAGAAATATGGTGATAGCGTGGGTTAGCCATGTACTAGTATGATGTAACTACACTGGGAAGCCGTGTTTCGTACTCTTCCAGTCCACTGTGGAGATGATTGGTTAATTTTATATCGCTGAATAATATTAAATATTATGAGTGCAGACGCTCCACCACGAGGTTCCTTGCTCCTTCTCGGTCGTCCAGAATATATGTTCTTCCACTCTATTTTTTTACGTGAGCTTTGTTCATCCTTTTGCCAACACGCGAGACATCTAGCATCAAGGTGCCCGTGTTATGCAAGGATCGTTCCATCTATATGAAGAACATGTGGGACTGGAACTACGAGACGGACATGTACCCAGGAGTGGACGTACGAACCTGAGTAATGTAGCACAGTAAGTGAAGTAGAAAGGCACAAATGATATGAACATGCGTGGCATATAGGGTGTGTTTGGTTGCGTTCTCGTCTCAGCATAGTTGTTCCCTCTTCATGCATGCTCAACTCAACACCCCTCTTCATGCATGCTCTCGTCATGCATTCTTCTAGTGTATTTGTGCTAAACTAGTGTGGACTCATGCACCCTCCATACACTCTACCAAACACCCAAAAGTAGGTCAAGAAGGGAACTCTTGGGCGGCATATGTCTCTTACTACGTACTACCACTAAATGTTGTACGTGCAATGCACGGTGATGTTATGGAGTATGTGCCTAAGTACTCCACTACTACTATATTAGTTGGAGGCACATATTAACTTTTATATTTTCTTACGTGTATTCCCCGAGACCTTCCAACTAGACGTGTCTTTCTCTCCAGGTCGCACTTTGTATCGTTCATACCACTAAGTACTACTACGTGTGGTCTCCGACCCAGAAGTGGAAGAAGTGGAGACGCTCTACCACGCTTTTTTTACGCTGGGCTCTACCACGTTGTTCATGTCCCACTCCTTTCGCTGACGTGTGGGACATCCAGCATGTGCCGTGTTTGGCACCCTTCATCGTAAGAGTTGAAACGCTAGCATTCATCAGAAATAAAAAATAATTATAAATCGGCAGTGATACTACTTTTTTGCGAACCAATCAACAGTGATACTATACCACGCGGTTTCCTTGCTCCTTGATATCGGAAACAATACTTTCGTTCGCTAACATGTGGGACGTCGACCATCCTGGTCCACTTGCCATGCACGCAGAACTCCAAGGGAGAGTCACCCAGGTCGTCGCGCCGCAATAACAATGACTAATGAGCCGTCAAATCATAGGCCCACTTCCCACTTTGAAGTTGCTCAGACGGAGGAACCATCATGACTTTGTTGAATTCCGCTTCTTGAAGAAAACTATTGTACCAGCAGTACTGCTAGCTTGAGTAGTTACTCCAACAGAGGCCTCCTTTCGTTCATAGGATAGGAATATGAAAAGCATAGGAAGTGAGATGACATGCATCTCAATTCCTATAGAGAAAGAGATGCCATTTGATGCTTGGGATAGGAATTTTTCCATTTAGTCTAGGCTAATGTACTGGTAATTTGCTCTAAAAACTACAGTAGTAACTAGTAGTATTGGTACATGCTCGTACTCGGACACAGACACACACACACTAACTACTAGTACTACTACTTCTCACATGCTGGCCAAACACCGTCGTTCTCCTTCCCGACTTTGTCGGTGACACCCCACCATGCTTGGATCTCCGCCGACCTCTCCGCAGCAGAGCGGGCGTCCTTTTCTTTCTTGCGGTGGCGGGCCTCTCTTTTCTTGAGTGCTTTCTGATTTTCCGCTCCCTCTGTGCGGCTTTGGCCGCCTCTTGATCTACCCCCCATTCGGCCTTGGCATCTTCAAATTCCTCCCACATAGTTGTGAGGTCACGAGCGGCGCAGAACTCGGCACGGCGAGATGCCATCGCTTCCCTACCATTTTGTGTGCAGTCGTGGGCAGCGAGGAACTCGGCACGGCGGGATGCCATCGCTGCCTTACCAGTTAGTGTGCGCTCGCGGTGGCATGAACGACGCTTGGTGAGAGCTCTAGGGTGGAGTGGCCGGACAACCGTATAGTGCATTGGTTTGTCAAGAGCTCAAGGATAGAAGACGAAGCAAATTTGGATCCCCCTTCAATCCTGGTCATTTATTACTGAGTAAAATGCATTGGTGGTCATTGAACTTGTCTTGATAGCTCACTTTGATCATTGTATACGAGATATGGTGATTATACGGTCACTGGCTCAGCGTATAGCTTTGTATTTGTCTGGTTGACCAGTCAAACAGTCCGCAGGCGCCTCATCAGCTCGTGATCTTTATCTATCTACGCGGGCCTACCTGTCAATGGGGAAAGAAATACTGTAAAAACCAAAATTATGCGTATGTGGGGAATCAAACCACGGAGTCGTCGCTGCAACGCACCCTCGTCAGCCAAATGAAAATGAAATACTTCGCATCAGACACTCACGCTCACGCTGTCAAAGCATTCTAATGCATCCACGTCGCCCTCTAAATCAAAGTCCTGCTCATGGCGCAATGCAAACGGCGAGCCCATCACCTGCGCGCCCCGGCGGTGCCTGACATTACTGTTTAGACGTTTGATGGAGGCCTACGCGAATGCCGAGCATGTATTCACCTGGCTCAACACCAACGGTCATACTCGGACCGCCTTGCTCAGGTATATCGTCCATCACAACGACAATCTATGAAACAACCTAAGCTAGAGAGGGTACTATGGTAGTATGGTACGGAGTATGTACTATCGTGAGAGACCGATCTTAGTGCCACTGCACACCGAAACCCCTTCCATTGCTAGCGCGGCTTCCCACCTGAAACGGTCACCATCTCTCCAGAATGTCAATGCCGCATTCACCGAACTTAACAGCAGGTGCAATTGGTGTGTCATTGACATGCGGGCCAGATGCCCGTTGGGCCCACATGTCAGTAACCCAAACGCATCTACATTTAACTCACTGAAGCAGCATCCGCATTCACGCCCCACGAACCTACTCCGGCGCCAGTTGTCCATCCGCCTGCCGCGGCTCATTGGCATTCACCCGCTATATTAACTTGAGCCCCAGCTCCCAGCCATAGCCAAAGACCCACACTTATTCTCCTCTGGTCCCTTCCTTCTGTCGGCACCACTTCAACCATGGCCTCCTGGCGCTCTGAAGCTCTCTTGGACGTACTGTCACAGGAGCAGACGAGGGATATCGGCGGCTCCGCTCCGGGCGCGCTCCAAAGTTCTCTTCGACGTACTATCGCAGGAGCAAACGAAGGAGATCGCCGGCACCCCCTCGGCCGCCCTCCGCCGCCACGACCACGAAGCCGGCGCGCGTGCGCGGGCGCAGGCGGCAGCGAGGAAGAGTAGTACACGATAGGTCACCGCCACTATGGTCCCGGGAAGGCCACCGCTACTCCACTTAGTCGACGCCAAGCTTGGTGGGGTAAACATGGGCGGCCGATTAGCCGCTTGACGGCGACGTGGAGGCAAAAATCTTCAGAACCTTGTGCTCCGGAAGAGGAGGTTATCGAGGCGGATGAAGAGGAGGCAAAGGCAATGGTCGGCTTTCTCGGGTTCATGGACGGACATGGTGGTCGGGCGCCGGTGACATTTAGATTAGGTTTCCAGTAGGTTTTAGTACGGTTTGTGCGAAATATGTAATAAATTTCATCCATTTTGTAGGAAAAGTTTTTGAAATGTAATGAATTTCATTCGGTTAATTTGAAGTTTGCTTTGTTAGCACGAATTTCGTCCGGTTAGTTCATATAGTTGTCGAAAGGTATGCGGGCAGCATCGGATGGCATCCATTAGTGTCCTCGGACAGATGCCGGTGTAAATTTGTGGGCCAGCGCTGGATATGCCCTAACTATCATGCTATAATCGCTAACAATCCTCCATTATTTGGCAGGGAACAGTTATACCTCGATCAAAATCAGATCCGCGGTGTTTCACACTCCTCCCGTGTAAGAGTGTAAACTCTTGCTTACATAAAAATGGAGCAAGTGGACGGCACTGTAGCACGTCATATCACTCAAACTAGCCCGCCTAACAAGCGGAAAAGCACCGCCCTCGTCATTTTGTTCTGGATTTCTACCGATCGATCGCACGAAAATGTTACGCTTCACAAGTTCTATAAGGAAAAGGCGGCACACTTACGACTCATACGCGTCGCAACCCCGACAGTCCGGCTCGCACGCCGCTCACCAGAGGGGACACGCGTTGTCTTGCAATTTCACTGACATGTGGGACCGTAATTGAATAAACCGTCGATAGCCAAAATCTAATCGCTCGGCGGGCGTCGGCTAAGAAGAGAGAAATGGGGGAGGGAGAAGAGATCGCCCGCCCGCCGCGCACGGACTCCAAGAAATATATGGTGATAATGTGAGGTGGGCCATGCTGGAGTCCGGACCGCTTCCGGAGCCCGCTCTCACTGCCCTGGCCCCTCAAGACGCGAGCTGCCCACCGCATGCATGCATAGCAAGTAGTACTCCTTATGTGGAGGACAGAGAGGCATTGACAAAGTCAAGGAGTGGGCTCTGCAAGAGCCCGTCACCACATGTGCTCCTAGGTATAAAAATAATAATTCTAAAAAAAAGGCATAAAAAATTGTGTCTTAAAAAAGAAAGGTAAAAAACATTTGAGAGGAAATAGATAGAGAGAAAGTGAGAAAAAGTTGTAACCTGGGCATTACATGAGGAAGGAGGGAGTGGTGCACATGCCAAGTTCACTGGGCTGCCGTGTTTCACACTCCTCCGTCGTAACAGTGGAGACAACAGCTTTCATAAAAAATAAACAATGAATACTCTTTGCTCGTCCTCTATATCGGAAAGAATACTTTCATTCGCCGACATGTGGGACGTCGACCATCCTGGTCCACCTGCCATGCACAAAATTATCCTGGTCTACCCCAGTCATATCGCAGGCCCAACCTTTCCCACTGTAAGTTGTTCGGACGAAGGAACCATCATGACTTCGTTGAATTCAGCTTCTTCAAGAAAACTTACTGTACCCGCAATAATGCTACCGCACACGAATACTGGACGGCACTGTACCACGTCATATCACTGAAACCCACTAGGCCAAACTAGCCCACCTAGGTCATCTATTTTGGAACGGAGGGAGTACGTCTCTGCACTGCTATGATTTTGTGTTGCACGTTCTCTGTACTTTTGCTACAATTTTCCTACCCTATGAACCAAATGAGGCATGAATGTATGTCGACTATTGTCTGATCGATCGCTAAGCCTACAATTTTAGGAGCTAGGGCTATTGGTCGATCGACGAGGGATAAGTATAAGCGTACCACGAGCTCATTAGCCCCAACGTTTCTCTTCGGTGAGTGTTTTGCAAGTACTATAGCTCGCACAGTAGCTAGCCTACTAACACCAAGAATCATCGAACAAGCCCTGCTGATATGATAAACAGTTCAAACTAACATCTAAGCATGCCATATATTACATCAAAAGCTGGTGAGGATACATCTGTTTCCATAACTCGGAGAGGGTTCGCATGAATCATCGCATGATTCACTATCAAACAAAAGTAGCAAGATCTGAAGGAAATATGCCCTAGAGGCAATAATAAAGTTATTATTTATTTCCTTATATCATGATAAATGCTTATTATTCATGCTAGAATTGTATTAACCGAAAACATAATACATGTGTGAATACATAGACAAACAGAGTGTCACTAGTATGCCTCTACTTGACTAGCTCATTGATCAAAGATGGTTATGTTTCCTAACCATAGACATGAGTTGTCATTTGATTAATGGGATCACATCATTAGGAGAATGATTTGATTGACTTGACCCATTCTGTTAGCTTAGCACTTGATCGTTTAGTTTGTTGCTATTGCTTTCTTCATGACTTATACATGTTCCTATGACTATGAGATTATGCAACTCCTATTTACCGGAGGAACACTTTGTGTGCTACCAAATGTCACAACGTAACTGGGTGATTATAAAGGTGCTCTACAGGTGTCTCCAAAGGTACTTGTTGGGTTGGCGTATTTCGAGATTAGGATTTGTCACTCCGATTGTCGGAGAGGTATCTCTGGGCCCTCTCGATAATGCACATCACTTAAGCCTTGCAAGCATTGCAACTAATGAGTTAGTTGTGGGGAGATGTATTACGGAATGAGTAAAGAGACTTGCCGGTAATGAGATTGAACTAGGTATTGAGATACCAATGATCGAATCTCGGGCAAGTAACATACCGATGACAAAGGGAACAACGTATGTTGTTATGCGGTTTGACCGATAAAGATCTTCGTAGAATATGTAGGAGCCAATATGAGCATCTAGGTTCCACTATTGGTTATTGACCGGAGACGTGTCTCGGTCATGTCTACATAGTTCTCGAACCCGTAGGGTCCGCACGCTTAACGTTACGATGATAGTTATATTATGAGTTTATATGTTCTGATGTATCGAAGGTTGTTCGGAGTCCTGGATGTGATCAAGGACATGACAAGGAGTCTTGAAATGGTTGAGACATAAAGATTGATATATTGGAAGCCTATATTTGGATGTCAGAAGTGTTCCAGGTGAAATCGGGATTTTACGAGAGTACCGGGAGGTTACCGGAACCCCCCGGGGGCTTAATGGGCCTACATGGGCCTTAGTGGAAATAGAGGGCAGCAAGGGAAGTGTGGGGCGTGCCCCCCAAGGGCCAAACCGAATTGGTTTAGGGGAAGGGGGGCCGGGCCCCTCTTTCCTTCTTCCCCTCTTTCTTTCCTTCTCCCGAATCCTATTCCAACTAGGAAAGGGGGGGGGAGTCCTCCTCCCGGTGGGAGTAGGACTCCTCCTGGCGCGCCCTCTCCCTGGCAGGCCGCAGCCCCCTTGCACCTTTATATACGGGGGCAGGGGGCACCCCAAAGACACAACAGTTGATCTCTTGATCTCTTAGCCGTGTGCAGTTCCCCCCATCCACCATAATCTACCTCGATAATACTGTAGCGGTGCTTAGGCGAAGCCCTGCGTCGGTAGAACATCAACATTGTCACCACTCCATCGTGCTGACGAAACTCTCCCTCCACACTCGGCTGGATCGGAGTTTGAGGGACGTCATCGGGCTGAACATGTGCTGAACTCGGAGGTGCCATACGTTCGGTACTTGATCGGTCGGATCGTGAAGACGTACGACTACATCAACCGCGTTGTGCTAACGCTTCCGCTTTCGGTCTACGAGGGTACGTAGACAATACTCTCCCTTCTCGTTGCTATGCATCACCATGATCTTGCGTGTGCGTAGGAAATATTTGAAATTACTACGTTCCCTAACAGTGGCATCAGAGCCAGGTTTTATGCGTTGATGTAATATGCACGAGTAGAACACAAGTGAGTGTGGGCGATATAAGTCATACTGCTTACCAGCATGTCACACTTTGGTTCGGCGGTATTGTTGGATGAAGCGGCCCGGACCGACATTACATGTACGCTTACGCGAGACTGGTTTTACCACCGTGCTATGCACACAGGTGACTAGCGGGTGTCAGTTTCTCCAACTTTAGTTGAACTGAGTGTGGCTACGCCCGGTCCTTGAGAAGGTTAAAACAGCACCAACTTGAGAAACTATCGTTGTGGTTTTGATGCGTAGGTAAGAACGGTTATTGCTAAGCCCGTAGCAGCCACATAAAACTTGCAACAACAAAGTAGAGGACATCTAACTTGTTTTTGCAGGGCATGTTGTGATGTGATATGGTCAAGACGTGATGAGATATAAGTTGTTGTATAAGATGATCATGTTTTGTTGAAGTTATCGGCAACTGGCAGAAGCCTTATGGTTGTCTCTTTATTGCATAAGATGCAAGTGCCAAATAATTGCTTTACTTTATCGCTATGCGATAGCAATAGTTGCAAGAGCAATAGTTGGCGAGACGACCATGTGACGACACATTGATATAGATCAAGATGATGGAGATCATGGTGTCATGCCGGTGACGATGGAAATCATGACGATGCTTTGGAGATGGAGATCAAAGGCACAAGGTGATGATGGCCATATCATGTCACATATTTTGATTGCATGTGATGTTTATCTTTTATACATCTTATTTTGCTTAGTTCGACGGTATCTTTATAAGACGATCTCTCACTAATTATCAAGGTACAAGTGTTCTCCCTGAGTATGCACCATTGCGAAAGTTCTTCATGCTAAGACACCACGTGATGATCGGGTGTGATAGGCTCTATGTTCAAATACAACGGGTGCAAAACAGTTGCACACGCGGAATACTCAGGTTAAACTTGACGAGCCTAGCATATAACAGATATGGCCTCGGAACACTGAGACCGAAAGGTCGAGCGTGAATCATATAGTAGATATGATCAACATAGTGATGTTCACCATTGAAACTACTCCATCTCACGTGATGATCGGACATGGTTTAGTTGATATGGATCACGTGAGCACTTAGAGGATTAGAGGGATTTCTATCTAAGTGGGAGTTCTTAAGTAATATGATTAATTGAACTTAAATTTATCATGAACTTAGTCCTGGTAGTATTAGCATATCTATGTTGTAGATCAATAGCTCGCGTTTAGCTCCCCAGTTTTATTTTTGATATGTTCCTAGAGAAAACTAAGTTGAAAGATGTTAGTAGCAATGATGCGGATTGGATCCATGTTCTGAGGTTTATCCTCATTGCTGCACAGAAGAATTATGTCCTTGATGCACTGCTAGGTGACAAACCTATTGCAAGAGCAGATGCAGATGTTATGAACGTTTGGCTAGCTCAATATGATGACTACTTGATAGTTAGTGCACCGTGCTTAAACATCTTAGAATCGGGACTTCAAAGACGTTTTGAACGTCATGGACCATATGAGATGTTCTAGGAGTTGAAGTTAATATTTCAAGAAAATACCCAAGTTGAGAGATATGAAGTCTCCAACAAGTTCTATAGCTAAAAGATGGAGGAGAATAGCTCAAGCAGTGAGCATGTGCTCAGATTGTCTAGGTACTACAATTGCTTGAATCAAGTGGGAGTTAATCTTCCAGATAAAATAGCGATTGACAGAATTCTCTAGTCACCATCACCAAGTTAGTAGAACTTCGTGATGAACTATAATATGCAAGGGATAATGAAAACGATTCCCAATCTCTTCATGATGCTGAAATCGACAAAGGTAGAAATCAAGAAAAGCATCAAGTGTTGATGGTAAACAAAACCACTAGTTTCAAGTAAAGGGACAAAGGGAAGAAAGGGGAACTTCAAGAAGAACAGCAAGCAAGTTGCTGCTCAAGTGAAAAACCCAAGTCTGGACCTAAGCCTGAAACTGAGTGCTTCTACTGCAAAGGGACTGGTCACTGGAAGCAGAACTACCCCAAGTAATCGGTGGATAAGAAGGATGGCAAAGTGAACATAGGTATATTTGATATACATGTTATTGATGTGTACTCTACTAGTGTTTATAGCACCCCCTTAGTATTTGATACTAGTTCAGTTGCTAAGAATAGTAACTCGAAACGGGAGTTGCAGAATGAACAGAGACTAGTTAAGGGTGAAGTGACGATGTGTATTGGAAATGGTTCCAAGATTGATATGATCATCATCGCACACTCCCTATACTTTCAGGATTAGTGTTAAACCTAAAATAGATGTTATTTAGTGTTTGCGTTGAGCATGAATATGATTGGATCATGTTTATTGCAATACGGTTATTCATGTAAGTTAGAGAATAATTGTTGTTCTGTTTACATGAATAAAACCTTCTATGGTCATACACCCAATGAAAATGGTTCGTTGGATCTCGATCGTAGTGATACACATATTCATAATATTGAAGCCAAAAGATGCAAAGTTAATAATGATAGTGCAACTTATATGTGGCACTGCCGTTTTAGGTCATATTGGTGTAAAGCGCATGAAGAAAATCCATGCTGATGGGCTTTTGGAATCACTTGATTATGAATCAGTTGATGCTTTCGAACCATGCCTCATGGGCAAGATGACTAAGACTTTGTTCTCTGGAACAATGGAGCGAGCAACTGACTTATTGGAAATAATACATACTGATGTATGCAATCCGATGAGTGTTGAGGCTCGCGGTGGGTATCGTTATTTTCTGACATTCACAGATGGATTGAGCAGATATGGGTATATCTACTTGATGAAACATTTGAAAAGTTCAAAGAATTTCAGAGTGAAGTGGAGAATCATCGTAACAAAAATAAAAGTTTCTATGATATGATCGCAGAGGTAAAATATTTGAGTTACGAGTTTGGCCTTCAGTTAAAACAATGTGAAATAGTTTCACTACTCACGCCACCTGGAATACCATAGTGTAATGGTGTGTCCGAACATCGTAACCGTACTTTATTAGATATGGTGTGATCTATGATGTCTCTTACTGATTTACCACTATCTTTTTGGGGTTATGCATTAGAGACAGCTACATTCACGTTAAATAGGGCACCATCTAAATCAGTTGAGACGACACCGTATGAACTATGGTTTGGCAAGAAACCTAAGCTGTCATTTCTTAAAGTTTGAGGTTGCAATGCTTATGTGAAAAAGTTTCAACCTGATAAGCTCGAACCCAAATCGGAGAAGTGCGTCTTCATAGGATACCCAAAAGAAAATGTTGGGTACACCTTCTATCACAGATCCGAAGGCAAGATATTCATTGCTGAGAATGGATCCTTTCTAGAGAAGGAGTTTCTCTCGAAAGAAGTGAGTGGGAGGAAAGTAGAACTTGATGAGGTAACTGTACCTGCTCCCTTATTGGAAAGTAGTTCATCACAGAAATCTGTTCCTGTGACTACTACACCAATTAGTGAGGAAGCTAATGATGATGATCATGTAACTTCAGATCAAGTTACTACCGAACCTCGTAGGTAAACCAGAGTGAGATCTGCACCAGAGTGGAATGGTAGTCCTATTCTGGAGGTCAGGTTACTTGACCATGACGAACCTACGAACTATGAGGAAGCGATGATGAGCCCAGATTCCGCAAAATGGCTTGAGACCATGAAATCTGAGATTGGATGCATGTATGAGAACAAAGTATGGACTTTGGTTGACTTGCCCGTTGATCGGCAAGCAATTGAGAATAAATGGATCTTCAAGAAGAAGACTGATGCTGACGGTAATGTTACTGTCTACAAAGCTCGACTTGTTGCGAAAGGTTTTCGACAAGTTCAATGGATTGACTACGATGAGACTTTCTCACCTGTAGCGATGCTTAAGTCTGTCCGAATCATGTTAGCAATTGCTGCATTTTATGATTATGAAATTTGGAAATGGTTGTCAAAACTGCATTCCTGAATGGATTTCTGGAAGAAGAGTTGTATATGATGCAACCGGAAGGTTTTGTCGATCCAAAGGGAGCTAACAAAGTGTGCAAGCTCCAGCAATCCATTTATGGACTGGTGCATGCCTCTCGGAGTTGGAATATACGCTTTGATAAGTTGATCAAAGCATATAGTTTTATACAGACTTGCGGTGAAGCCTGTATTTACAAGAAAGTGAGTGGGAGCACTACAACATTTCTGATAAGTATATGTGAATGACATATTGTTGATCGGAGATAATGTAGAATTATTCTGCAAAGCATAAAGGAGTGTTTGAAAGGAGTTTTTCAAAGAAAGACCTCAGTGAAGCTACTTACATATTGAGCATCAAGATCTATAGAGATAGATCAAGACGCTTGATAAGTTTTTCAACAAGTACATACCTTGACAAGATTTTGAAGTAGTTCAAAATGGAACAGTCAAAGAAAGATTTCTTGCCTGTGTTACAAGGTGCGAAACTAAGTAAGACTCAAAGCCCGACCACGGCAGAAGATAGAAAGAGAATGAAAGTCATTCCCTATGCCTTGGCCATAGGTTCTATAAAATATGCCATGTTGTGTACCAGATCTATTGTATACCCTACACTGATTTTGGCAAGGGGTACAATAGTGATCTAGGAGTAGATCACTGGACAACAATCACAATTATCCTTAGTGGAATAAGGATATGTTTCTCGATTATGGAGCTGACAAAAAGGTTCGTCGTAAAGGGATACGTCGATACAAATTTTGACACTGATCCAGATGACTCTAAATCTCAATCTAGATACATATTGAAAGTGGGAGCAATTAGCTAGAGTATCTCCGTGCAGAGCATTGTTGACATAAAATTTGAAAAATACTTACGGATCTGAATGTGGCAAACCCATTGACTAAACTTCTCTCACAAGCAAAACATGATCCCACCTTAGTACTCTTTGGGTGTTAATCACATAGCAATGTGAACTAGATTATTGACTCTAGTAAACCCTTTGGGTGTTGGTCACATGTCGATGTGAAGTATGGGTGTTAATCACATGGTGATGTGAACTATTGGTATTAAATCACATGGCGATGTGAACTAGATTATTGACTCTAGTGCAAGTGGGAGACTGAAGGAAATATGCCCTAGAGGCAATAATAAAGTTATTATTTATTTCCTTATATCATGATAAATGTTTATTATTCATGCTAGAATTGTATTAACCGGAAACATAATACATGTGTGAATACATAAACAAACAGAGTGTCACTAGTATGCCTCTACTTGACTAGCTCATTGATCAAAGATGGTTATGTTTCCTAACCATAGACATGAGTTGTCATTTGATTAACGGGATCACATCATTAGGAGAATGATGTGATTGACTTGACCCATTCCGTTAGCATAGCACTTGATCGTTTAGTTTGTTGCTATTGCTTTCTTCATGACTTATACATGTTCCTATGACTATGAGATTATGCAACTCCCGTTTACCGGAGGAACACTTTGTATGCTACCAAACGTCACAACATAACTTGGTGATTATAAAGGTGCTCTACAGGTGTCTCCAAAGGTACTTGTTGAGTTGGCGTATTTCGAGATTAGGATTTGTCACACCGATTGTCGGAGAGGTATCTCTGGGCCCTCTCGGTAATGCACATCACTTAAGCCTTGCAAGCATTACAACTAATGAGTTATTTGCGGGATGATGTATTATGGAACAAGTAAAGAGACTTGCCGGTAACGAGATTGAACTAGGTATTGAGATACCAACGATCGAATCTCGGGCAAGTAACATAATGATGACAAAGGGAACAACGTATGTTGTTATGCGGTTTGACCGATAAAGATCTTCGTAGAATATGTAGGAGCCAATATGAGCATCACGTTCCTCTATTGGTTATTGACCGGAGACATGTCTCGGTCATGTCTACATAGTTCTCGAACCCGTAGGGTCCGCACGCTTAACGTTACGATGATAGTTATATTAAGAGTTTATATGTTTTGATGTACCGAAGGTTGTTCGGAGTCTCGGATGTGATCAAGGACATGACGAGGAGTCTCGAAATGGTCGAGACATAAAGATTGATATATTGGAAGCCTATATTTGGATGTCGAAAGTGTTCCGGGTGAAATCGGGATTTTACCGGAGTACCGGGAGGTTACCGGAACCCCCCGGGGGCTTAATGGGCCTACATGGGCCTTAGTGGAAATAGAGGGCAGCAAGGGAAGTGTGGGGCGCGCCCCCTCTTTTCTTCTTCCCCTCTTTCTTTCCTTCTCCCGAATCCTATTCCAACTAGGAAAGGGGAGGAGTCCCTCCTGGCGCGTCCTCTCCCCGGCCGGCTGCACCCCCCTTGCTCCTTTATATACGGGGGCAGGGGGCACCCCAAAGACACAACAGTTGATCTCTTGATCTCTTAGCCGTGTGTGGTGCCCCCCTCCACCATAGTCTACCTCGATAATACTGTAGCGGTGCTTAGGCGAAGCCCTACATCGGTAGAACATCAACATCGTCACCACGCCGTCGTGCTGACGAAACTCTCCCTCAACACTCGGCTGGATCGGAGTTCGAGGGACGTCATCGGGCTGAACGTGTGCTGAACTCGGAGGTGTCGTACGATTGGTACTTGATCGGTCGGATCATGAAGACGTGCGACTACGTCAACTGCGTTGTGCTAATGCTTCCGCTTTCGGTCTACGAGGGTACGTAGACAACACTCTCCCTTCTCTTTGCTATGCATCACCATGATCTTGCATGTGCGTAGGAAATTTTTGTAATTACTACGTTCCCTAACAAGATCCGCCCATGCAAGACAGTGCACTAGCCCTAAGATGGTTTGATAACACGCATCGTTCTGGTAATTAAACATAGGGCAATGCAAACTACACTGAAGGATTAGCGCGACCAACTATTTCTTGTCATCGATCTCTCGGGCAATGACCACGGCACGGACAGCAGCATGGGAATCGATTTCTGGGGCGATGTCCACAGGACTGACTGCAACATCGGAATCGGTCTCTGGGGCGATGTCCACGGGATGGACAGCGGCATTGGAATCGATCTCCGGGGCGATGCCAACAGGACGGGCCACAACATCGGAATCATCAAGGATGTCCACCGGCACCTGCACAACCCTAACATATTAGCAAGCACATTGCAAATAATCAAAAACCACAACTATGGTAATAAGCCATTATTTTTTACCTTCTGCAGCTCACCGGGGGATCTCATCCCTCCGGGGGCCATCTCCTCGTCCTCGATGGGGGCCATCAGCTTGCCAGGGGAATACTGCTTCTCAATGGCGACTATCTCAAACTCGGTCTTGAGCCTCACATAGGTGGCAATCAGAGTTCCTGGGGTAGGCACGGTGGGGCCCTTATTGTTCTTCCAACTTTATTTGAGGAGTTCGTCCGCCAACGTCCTCAACTCTTTGGCCAGTGCTTGTTTCTTGGAGTTCTTCATCTCCATGGGTTGGCCCGCCAACCTGGTCAACTGGTTGGTCGGTGCTTGCTTCCTGGAGATCGCTGTCTCCAGTGGGTTGTCCGCCGGCAACTCTTTGCCTAGTGCTCTAGGATCCATCAATGAACTGACAAACAAAAATCAATCGAAAGGAAACCACAATCGCAATGAAAACGGGAAAAGAATAGGATGTGAGAATCAGTCGATGTTTCGCAAAAAAAAGATTCTTGGAATGAAAATATAGCAGCATAACTGATTCGCCCACCTTTCCTTCGTCGGTACAGAAGAAAAATGGCAGAAGTGAGTAGCCTGGAGTGAGGTTTTCTTCAAGAAAGGGAAGAAAGGGCTTGAACGAGCGTTCCAGTGAAATGATGGTTGCTTTGTCCAGTCCAACTTGGAGGCCACCTTACCACTGCTGGTAAAGGTGTGGGTTTTGTGATATGACGGGTCATGACGGCCACACCAGGGTGACAGGTGAGTCTCGACTGTAGCACCTCGCTGTGATTTGGTGGATGGCACGCGGGCCCAGATTCTTTGAAATGTCCCGCATGTGCACCGCGACCAAGGCGGAGAGGAAAACGAGAGAACTACGTAATTAATGCATGAGTTTAATTAGGGTAGTTTTGTAAAGTACGAGATACATTCCTCCAATTGCAAAATGCCTTGGTTCATGAGATTTGATATTTGAGCCCTATAAACCGGAAGGGAGGGAGTACTGCACACGGTGTAGTCTAGTCACTTGTTGAAATCTCTAGAAAGGAAAATACTCCTTTCCGGTTTACAGGGCTATACTACTCCCTCCGTCTAGGTGTGTAAGTCATCTTACAAAAACCAAATAGTCCCAAAACACTTAGGCGTGGTGCATTAACTTGTACCTTGTTTCATGTTTCTTGACATATCAACCAATAAGAGATGAGAGGTGTGCATGCTTTTAATGACTTGCAATGGCTAGTTCATTGCATGCAATGCTATTAATTAGCAAATAAACATTGGTGACCCCAGGAGGAAACGGTGCTAAGCACGTTGACCTATGAAAAATGAGTATCAACCAATGGATAATGGAGTTTAATTGTTACACAATAGCAATTTTGTCTCATGCAAGAGCCTGGCTAGTACTCCCAGGAACCGCACCACGCGAGCGTTCGCAACTGCCATGTTCGGGTTGTGCTTGGCTCTTCGCCTCTTCGAGAAGACGAACAATGATGTTACTCCTACTTCTACAGTATCGAATCCACTGCTGCATGTCCGTCCACCTCGTGCGGGAGGGATAGCGTGTAGCGAAAGCTTCTACTTACTTCTCCTGCCTTTGCGTCTATGACAGGTGGGCCCAACAGGTGGTTGGCCCTCCTGTCATGCAGCCAAAGGCAGGTGCAGTTAAGGCACCGGAGCTCAGTCCGCGAGGGAGAGGGCATTGTAGTAATCAAATTTCTCAGTCTTGTACGAGTTGACGTGACACATCAAAGCACTGCACTCGATATAAGTCTTTTTACACATTTCAAATGGGCTACTTCGTATGTAGGAGTAGACATATTCTGCTTCGTATGTAGTCACTTGTTGCAACCTCTAAATAGACTTATATTTGGAAACGGAGGGAGTACAACGCATGCATGCATTCCGTGACATTCCTTTTGATACTTGCATGTGTTGATTTGATGCACCTTGCCAAATTTTGACTATAAATTTAACTAACCAAATTTTCATGCATGTCACAAAAAATTACGGGGCTGTTTGGATTATGACTATGTTTGTCTTATGTTGCCACATTATTGTTTCCACACTTGCCTAACCTGAGTTGCTCAAATTGTTGGACACACTTTGTCTTGCCTAAGGGAATCTTGCCACAATTTTGTGTCTATGACATGTGGGTTCACTTCTAATAAAAAAATCTTGTCTTAGGTGTGGCTAATAAAAAAGACGTATATTTAGGAATGGAGGGAGTAGAAAATATAAATAATAATGCATGTTGGGGCAACCCACGTTTCCGCTAATTTTAGTCGTGGGCTTGTTCACAATTTTTATGAGGGGGTGGTTGTTCATTTAATGGAGGGACTTGTAGTACCAGACTTGAACGATACAAAGTGCGACCTGGCACACCGTAACACCACTTGGAACAAGCGGGTAGCTATCTCAAAAAACAATCAACAACTAAAAAAACCGCGACCTGGCATGTACTAGTACACAATTTTAAACGATTGTTTTGATGGAGTGAAAAAGGAAAACCACCCTACTACGTATATATAGGTCGGAGCCTCCGTGCTTGCTTGCTAGGGTTGCTCTATTCACACACTCTCATCCTCTCCAGGTCTAAACAAGATAGGGGTAGTAACACTGTCTTTCTCCCTTCAAAAAACACTAGCTTGCTATCCTCACCGCTGGTTACAGATCCGGACGTATGCCCCTCCGCCAGTGAAGGGGAGGAGGGGCAGGGTTTAGGCCGTTGTCGACAGCGAGGGAGGAGACCCACTGCCGGCCGCATTGTTATCTCTGGCCGAGCCCCAGTGCGGGAGGTCCTCCGATCCTTTCGTTGTTGCCTGTGGGCGGATCCGGCCTCCCGCCGCCCACCTATCCACATCCCGACGACCTTCAGGTATATCTTCATTCGAAACTGCCTTAGCTCTACTTCCCCAGCTCGCTACGTCGCTGCATGTGCATCATTTTCTACCTCTCAGCACCTCTCGATCGGATGGTCCAACGTCACATTTTTTTCTATTGTTAGAGGTAAAGCTACTTCATGGAGTCGAAACTTGTACTCCCTCCGTCTGAAAATACTTGTCATTGAAATGGATGTATCTAGATGTATTTTAGTTGTAGACACATCCATTTTGATGACAAGTAATTCCGGACGGAGGGAGTACTTGGTTCAAACAAGAAATAAAGTGGGGGTGGGGGAATTTAGTATGTACATCGTACTTGGTACAAACAGGAAGGAAAGGGGGTGAAAGTAGTACAGACTGGTCATCCAACCGGTCTCTTGGTCGAAAAGGGAAATATAGGGGTAACGTTGTACACCGTGGTATGACCAGGACTAGATTTGCTATCCACACATAGGAGTAGGTGTCTAGAGTGAACAAAAATGGGACCAACCCAGATATGTTTCTTGGATGTTTGTTTCTCGGGGCAACAAACTATGAATCACCACTTTATGCCCCTGTTTACGTACATGGTGCTGGACTGCTGGTGCACCCACTGTCCCATGCCCTTATACCAAATATTAGTTGTTCTTAATCTAATGCCCCTGGTAAAAATGAAGCCATGCCACTGTTATAAGCCATGACAAGTTTAGCCAAATGTTTTTGCCTGTAATTGTTTGAGACTCTGACTGTTTCCTTTGTGCCTTTTTGTGTAAACAAGGATATCCAATTCACATGGTTGCTATTGTGACCTTTTGGTGCACTGTAGAAAACTCTTCTTAAAAGTAGTGACTTTTGTGTTGTTTAACTGGAATGTCAGAATGGAACAGTTGGTTCATTTTGGTGGAACTGCACAAAGGGAGATCTGTGTTCCAATCCTCATCATCCATATTTGCGCCATAACCTTCCTTTAGGTAAGAATGATATTTAATGCATGTGTTCATCTCTATTTTCTGACTACCATGAGAAAATAATGTTGTTTTTACTAGTACACTTGTACTCCCTCACGGACAAAACCAATTCTGAATTAGAAGGCCAATAGTACTTGGTTTCACCAACTGGTGAGGATAAAGAGAAACAGAGCATGAAGAGGAGGAGGAGGAAGAAGAATAAACAGTGCCAAGGCGATCTTGCTGAAGCCAGAGGCCTTAGTCGAGGCCATTCAAGGGCTCCGGCAATGACTACCTTACATGTGAGACGATCCTCCAGGGAGCCCTTCCACTTCTGCTGTCTCACTTAATTAATTAGGAGTACTTAAGTACCACTAATTTATTACTGCCTAATTTTTCTATTGGAGTTAAACAAATCTTTAGTAGGACCCTATGCTGAATCATGTACGTGTGTATGTTTGTCTATGGAGGTGAATCATGTGGTGTAGCAGGGAGGGAATATTATTAGTGTCATGACATAATAGTGCTATTGTTTTGCATGTCAATTTATTGACATTGGTTCAATGAGGCAATGTTTTGCGTATTGTCCATCATGAATTTGATGCTACTGTTTGAGTAATATGCTAATGTCTTCCTATCCTTTCTCACTAAGCTAATGAAGGTTTCACCTTGTTCCTACTTGTGCAAACAGGGATCATGTTGTGCCAATCATACATTTTAGTGGAACTACACAAGACAATACAATGAATTGTATCCCAGCCAGTGCTTTAACTCTGCTAGAAGTTCTTGATAATCTTTCGATATAATCTCAGCACTGGTAAACAAGAGTGATTTCAACCATACATTTGAAGTGCCCAAAAATATATACTATTGTGTGATTCCAGTGAGTGCTTTATCATCTCTTATGGGACTACATGTATAAGCTTTTTTTCTCAGGTTGGTACGGGCCTAAGGCCTTCATCCATATTAGTTTGTTGTCATCTCTATTTGTATCGTGCTACTATCATGAGAAACTCCTTTATCTTTGCACGTTAAAGTTTTGCAACCTATGATAAATGGCAATGCTTTGAGTGTTGAGTTGAGCTAATTGGCACTGATTAAATAAACTAATACCTCTCTTTAAGCAAGACTACTATGTTGCTAACTTTACCCATTAAGATAATGAGGGTGCTTCTATTTGTTAATGTATGTTTCATCAACTAGTCCCACTATTACAGTAATCTCACTCTCTCAATATATGTGCCAACAGGGATGCTTGATTTTGGTGGAACTGCACAAAAACTTTGGGTGCTTCATTGCCTCGACAGCTTCCATCCTTTCCTGTCAGTCGCTAATCTCTGCTTGCTTTCTTCCTTTGCTGTCAGTCGCTTGGCTTATCTTGGCTTCCAGTCAAAGGAAATAGTAATTGATATGCTACCTCACACAGGTTGGTACTGGTCTTTATCCTGATTATTGTGCCTGTCATATGTATTGGTAATTTGGTATTGTGCTACTGTTTGCCGATTTCATAAAGGACTAATTTGGAGCCTGAACTCGTAGGAAAATCATTACACCGGGTGATTTCAGTAGAACTGCACAAAATGATCTGATGGACAGGTACTTATGCTGCTGCTATGTACACCAAAGTTCACTTAGATAAGCATCAATGTTGACAAGAAGTACCTATATTCATTCGAGTATCAACCGGCGTCAACCAATTGTCAAACTCCAAGTATTAGGAGAGTGAACGCCAAAAATATTGCTTGGTGCATAGCCCAGAAAAACACACTCCAGTCTTTGGTCCCAACTTGTGCCTTTTGGTTATCGGCACATATGGTAGCGAACTATATGGCATGGAGTCTAAAGATTCCAGACAGGTTGGTTGATGTGTATATTCATCTGGCACTTAATTAGTCTACATGCCAAGGATGCTCCATTTCAGTTGAACTGCACAAAAAATTTGGGTGGTTCATTTTCTCAACCGCCTCCTTTCTCGTCTGCAATGTAGAATTTTGGCGAGATACAAGACCAAGATGAGCCAGTAAACTAGTTGGATGAAAGTAGTCGCAAAGTTGCTCAAACCTCCCTTGGCATGTGGCCACTATTGGAGGATAAACCTACCAGCAAAGTTCAGATTGTCTGTGCTGCCTCTTTTGTACTCGAAAGTTTACTCGTACAAGAACTAATTTTAGCAAGAAGTACCTCCGATTGAACACCATTTACCAGTATGTACCCTAGGTAATTAAAGTTCGTCCATGGATCATATTGGCTGTGATCTCAATCATTTGGATGCATAAACATACTGAACATGTGTATATCTGAATCTTTTTGTGAATTATGTATGAATATTGTCGTGTGATCTATCAATCATTTGGATGCATAGATATGCTGAGCTTGTGTATATATGAATCTTTTGAGTTGTTGATAGTGAATGTTGGCTATGAATATGAAAGTGTCATGTGAACCTGAGTTTGATATGAATGTTTACCTTTTCTGTTGTATTTGTTTGTGAACTTGTTAGTATGCCTACTGTGGGTATAAAACGCAGGACCCTTATAAAATTAATGCTGTGTCCAATTTATGTTTTCCCTTCTAACCACATTATATATACTAGCAGAAGGGCCCGTGCGTTGCAACAGGAAAAAATATGGCACACACTTACATTCTATTCTTCTTTACCAGGTCTGTCATTACATGTGCTTCAGTGTAATAACATCACAAATTACCAAACTGCCTTAGGAGTTTTTGTCTCAGGCACCACAGTGAGAATTATTGACAATATGAGCATCACCAGCCTGAAGAAAGTTGTTGCTACTATGACCGGCATGGCCAAGAGGATATATGATGCGCACTGACATCCAACAACAACATTTCTCATGGTTTTGGTTTTTTTCTGAACCAGTGCTATATTTTATTATTTGGCACAAAAAAGTTGTAATTCTTTCACTCCAACTACGGCCAACATGGCTCGTCATTCTTCCAAAAGATGTCCCTTATGATATTTTTCAGAAAAAAGGAGTGCATTATCTCGTTGCTGTCGTCTAACTGAAGAAAACAAAATGTGAAAATTTAAGTGTATATAGACTGACCCACTCAGAGGTCATACAAAAATATTTTTATCCAAGTCGTGAGTGCCAACACTGTACCTCCAATGTCCATCTGCATCTACACAGCTAGGTCTAATCTTAAGAAAGAATGAAAACACCAAGCAAACTGAGATAACAGCATGTAGCTGACCCCGGGCAGCAGGTGGTCAGGGGTCATCAGCAGAGAAACACGAAGTCGGCTGACGACCGCCGAGCATGGCCAGTCCCATCTTGCTCTCGAGGCTATCGTGGTGGCTCCCGGGCCTCTCTGTGGCTCCTCCACTCCGAATCCACAGCCCGACCTCGACATTCCGCCTCATCCTCCTCCGCCCTCTGTCCTGCGTGCTCCTCCACACCTCCCTCTCCAAGCCGACGGATCCAACCTTCCCCTCGCTGGATCCGGTCCACCACGAGCCTCAAGCCACCCTGCCGCCGCGCTCGTGTCCATGTCGTGCATGGTGTAGAGGTGGCCAGCATGTGGAACAGGCTGGTCGCAGGCGTCTGCGCACTGCGCCTTCGCTTGCTCACCCCGGCGAGCGCCAGACTGCCGTTTTGTTGTACAATTTCCCTTCGTTCTCATTCTGTGTTTGTTGATTCAAGAGGCTCGTTGTTGATATACAATTTTCCTAGGTATATAAACTGGTAGACTTTCATGTAAGCGATCAAGGTGGGATTACTCCGATTACATGTGTGAAAATCTGGTAAGGTACAAATATAGAAGCGTGCATGCAGGCCGAAACATGCGTGCATGCCCAATAAGAGAATGTGGACGTGGACCAATTGGATGGACAAAGTTTTTAGTACCGCCTCACAGCAATTGGACGGACTGTCGATCAAAACTAACGGAAAAAAACTGAAAGCGTAAATTCACGGAAAGAAGCGTAATGTGACAGTGAACCCAAAGAGTCAATCCGTGCTTTATTATTAGGGAAAGATTTATATTATTATTGTTATCATATATTTTATAGAGACTTATATATACATTATAAAAACATCCCACATGTTATTAACTTATAAAAGTAAATGTTTAATGGTTTGGCAAGGAAAATCCTGGTTGTTTTTGACTCACATGCAAGGAAAATCCTGGTGATTGCGTACAAAATCTTGCGAAGATTTTAAGGACCAATTTAATAATAACACACTCATTTTTATTTGGAGCAATAACTCGCTAATTTCTTAATTATATATATATAATGTGCCTCTCCGGTTTATTCTTTGATATTAATTGCTCCTTCTAACATAACATTATATACATAACGAGCCCACCTAATACGTGTATTTCAAGGAAGTGCAAATGGGCTGGGATTTCTTAGAAAATATAAATGGGCCTGATTGATGCGAAATTATTTGTTCACCCAGCCCAGCAAATGGACTGTACATTCTAGAAAAAATGGGTTAAATATACGCCACATTTTTGTAGGCTGACATGTGGGCTAATAGGTCGAAGCCTACGCTGGGCGTTGTCAACTTAGTCAACAAAACAAATGATTGTGTCATCCACAGCCATTGGATTTATATCCAACGTCCGGCATGCACCTTCAATCTCTCGTCTTCTTCCTCCAGCATCGCCGGGACCGCCTGGTCCAGCCTCCGGCGGCTAGCGGCTCTGCTTAGCACGCATCGCTGCGAAGCGCTACCCCACCGCCGGCAAGGCTATCCCTCCACCCCTCGACACCTCCTGTTATTCTCCACAGACTACAGCCCCACGCCGCAACAGAACCAGTTATAACCCTTCTCCTCCTCTCAATCTGCGACTCTACTACCGCGTTTCCCACCTCCGAGTCATTCCCGCCCGGGGCCTCGCCGTCGTCCACCACCTCGCTGCGTTTGGTGCGGCATGGTCAACACACGAGAGTCACCGGAAGAGGACTGTATGTGGAGAGCCTGAAGGCTGGGACCCACGAGGTCCATGGTCGCACGCAAGGAAAGTTCCTCCTTATTAAGCTGAAAAAAATGTTTCGTCCACCTGACAGCTGGGACCCACCGGCTGTATGTTCGCACGGAAGGAAGTGCCTCCTTGTTTTGTGAAAAAAATTATTCATCCCGTTGACAGCTGGGACCCGTCAGATTTGGTGACTAACTTGTGGGCCTACTAAGCGGACGTGTACGCACGACTTGGTCAACTTAATCAACAAGTGATTCTAGCAGCCGCACTCTTGGATGTTAATCCAACAGTTGTGCTCCTTCTTCAACCTCTGTTCTTGCTCCTGTCTCCCATGGGTGACACCGCGGCTGTGCCGCCGCGCACCCGAACTAGTGAAGTTTCCCACTCCTCTCCATCTGCGACTCCACTGCCCCGTCTTCCCCATCTCGGGGTCATTCCAGTCTGGGTGTGCTCGGCACGGTGTGGTCAACGTGGTCAACAACCAAGAGTCGTCGGAAGATGACTGTACATGAGAGGCTGACAGTGGGGACGCACCACACCCAAGGACACATTCATGCAATGGAACGCGGCGAGGTCGACGTGGTCAAGGAACGACTTCCATCAAAAGTATACTGTACGTGGTGAGTCTCAGCTGGGTCCACGGCCGCAGCAAGTAAGTGCCTCCTTATTACGTGGAAAATAATGATTCCTCCAACTGACAGCAGGGACCCACTGGACGGGCCACCGTATTTTGCGAAAAAACGTTTGCCCCTAACTGCTGGGACCCACCTGATGGGCCATCGTATTTCGCGAAAAAAACGTCCCCCCCCCGCTGTCAGCTCGGACCCACCGGAGTGCCTCCTTATTACGCACACAAAAATGAATACTCCCCCGGCTAGCTGGGACCCACCTTGGTGGGAGGCTGACTTGTGGGCCTACTAAGTTGACGGGTACGAAGGGCTTTGTCAACTTAGTAAATATGAACGATTCTAGCTCGACTGACCGTACGATGTCCATCCAACGGCCGTAGTGCTTCTTCAGCCTCTGGTCTTTTTGCTCCAGCCGCCCAAAGCAGCGCCGGTCATGCCGCATGCTCCTGCCTCCCGTGGTCGGCTGTGCTGCCGCGGAGGCCTCGTCGCCCCCTACTATTCCCACCGCTGGCCAGGCCCTACGGTGACGGCAGCCTCACACCACTGCCGAACTAGTGAACCCTCGTACTCCTCTCCGCGCGGGCTTCCACTGCCGCGTCTTCCCCGGCTCCGCATCGTCCCCTTCCTAGGCCTCGCTGTCGTCCACCTCTGTGGTGCTCTCCGTGCGGCTGGTCAACGTGGTTAAGGAATGACTTCCATCGGAAGAGTATTGTACATGGAGAGGCTGACAGCTGGGTCCACGGCCACAGCCCAGTTTTTTTGTGATTTGCGAAGTAAGTCGCTTTGTCAGGCCTGTTGGGTTGCAAATCTTTGAAGACGAGGAGAGCTTTCATTTGGCTGGCCGAGAAAATGGCCCATCAGTAATGAGAAATGGGCTGTACATTTTTAAAACACATCAAACCGGCAATTAGTTTCAAATCTCTTTTTTTTCATTCAAGATTTTAAATTACATTAATTTTTATGCGCGGAGAATTTGTATTATTTTATATTGATATATATTTGTTTTTAAAATCAATTTGAATGTGAGTCGAAATTTCGGGATGAAAAAACAGTTCGGACCGCACCGAAACATGCAAAAATTCGTATAATTTTTTAACCGTGGCCACAATATGGGCTGTAATGCTAACAAAAAGAATATGGGCTCCAAAAAAACCTTAAGAATTAGCAAATAGGCTGTAAATTATTAGAAATAATGGCAGATGGGATATATGTTGTTTTCCACAGATTTGAGGCTTTCCTAAAAAAAGGTTGACGCACAAGAAGTGACTGTTGTATGTCCATCGAACGACCGTCGTGCTTCTTCAATCTCTGCTCTTCCTGCTTTAGCCGCTCAAACAAGCGCCGGCTGGACTGCCTGCTCCCTCCTCCCCGTGGCTGGCTGTGCTGCCGCGCAGGCCTCACCGCCCCATCGTACTCCCATTGCTGGCCTAGCCATCCCTCTACTCACCCACACCTGCTGTTATTCTCCAGCAACGGCAGACGAACCAGTAAACCCTCGTACAGTCGTACTCCCTTCCGTGTAGGAAACAACTGCCAAGTCTTCCATGCCTCTGTGTCGTTCCCTTCCTAGGCCTCGCCGTCATCCACCGCCCTGGTGCTCTCGGCGCGGCCTGGTCAACGTGGTCAACGACCGACACCCCCTGTTATTCTGCAGCGACGGCAGCCTCACACCGCAGCGAACCAGTGAACCGTCGTACTCCTCTACGCATGGGCATCCGCTGCCATGTCTTCCCCGGCTCCGCGTCGTCCCCTTCCTAGGCCTCGCCGTCGTCCACCGCCCTGGTGCTCTCGGCGCAGCGTGGTCAACGTGGTCAAGGAACGGTTTCCATCGGACGCGGACTGTACATGGAGAGGCTGACAGCTGGGTCCACGGCCGCAGCAAGGAAGTGCCTCCTTATTACATGCAAAATAATTATTCCTCCACCTAACAGCAGGGACTCATCGGACGGGCCACCGTATTTCGCGAAAAAATATTTGCCCCTGACTGCTGGGACCCACCAGCTACATCTTCGCACGCAAGGAAGTGCGTCCGGGCAAAAAAAACAATTCGCCCCCCTGACTGCTGGGACCCACCAGCTACATCTTCGCAGGCAAGGAAGTGCCTGATAGTCGGGACCCACCTGGTCGAAGCGTACGCAGCGTTGTCATTCTGGTCGCGAACGTGTACGTACATATATACAGGTGGATGTAGAGGCGCGCACGTGTCATAGTAGAGGCGCGTACGTGTCGTAGTAGAGGCGCGCACGTAGCATGTACACGTACGTACATCAGCCAGGGTGCAAGAAAGAAAATACGGCCACGTATGTGTACATACGGGCGGGGTCTCGAACGCCTACTCGCGCATACGTATGGCGAGGGCTCATGTACATGGCTGGGTCGGAACGGAGAAACAACGTCGTTGTCGTGTTCATGGGGAGGCAACGGAATGCGTCATGTTCATGGGGAGGCAACGGAATGCGTCATGTTCATCGGGAGGCAATGGAATGCGTCGTGTTCATCAGGAGGCAACGGAACGCGTGGGAGCCAACCAGCTGGGTCGGAACGGAATGCGTGGTCGTGTTCATCGGGAGGGCTTGGACAGAACAGGCGATAGAAACGAGGCCTGGCGTACCGCAGAACGGAGGAAACGGACCTCCTATGGTCGAAACGGGGGTCCTGTTGATTGGGAGGGGTGTGGCGTACCGCAAAACAGAGGAAACGGACCTCCTACGGTCGAAACGGGGGTCCTGTTGATCGGGAGGGGTGTGGCGTACCGCAAAACGGACGAAACAGACCTCCTACGGTCAAAACGGGGGTCCTGTTCATCGGGAGGGGTGTGGCGTACCGCAAAACAGGACTCCACGGGATACTGTTGATCTCCACCGTCGACCTCCTCCAGCCTCCATGGGCTACCATCGACCTCCTCCAGCCTCCACGGGCTCCTAGTCATCCAGCCTCCACCACGCGCTACTCCACCAGCTACAGTTCAACCACCCCTCCACGGGCACCCCTCCACCGCCTACTGTTCATCCAGCCCTCCACACCACGGGGTCCTGTTCAACCACCCCTCCACGGGCACCGCACCACCGTCTACTGTTCATCCAGCCCTCCACCACACCACGGGGTCATGTTCATCTAGAGCCAACGCCACTTCTCACTGTTCATCCAACCCCCCCCCCCCCCCCCGCAACACTCATTGTTCATCCCAGAGGCAGCATCGATCGGCTTCAGTTAGCAGCAGTAGCGAAGGAATCGCTTGATCGGGTTCAGTTAACAGCCATCGATCGATCGCTCAGTTTCAGTAACGCGTAGCCTGCAGTGCAATCGCTCCGGTTCAGTTAGAGCCCAACGCCTTGCTTGGGTTCAGTTAGAGCCAACGCCTCGCACACATGCGCGTACATGTACGAGAGAAATGCACATCGCTCGGCCCCCAACCTCCCACTGTAATCGGGAACTCCCCGAAATTGTCCTCGCCCTCGCTTCTACCACGGTTTTTTTCCGTCATGGACGACCCAAAGAATGTCATGCAGCTGCATCTCCGGCCCGCCCTGGACGAAAATCCCATTTTCTGTCATGATTTTTTGTCATAGAAGTAGGAGCCCACTACTTCTATGATGATACCAGGTTTTGTCACAATTATCGTCATAGAAGTGTCATATGTATGACAGAAAAAAAAATTCGTTCGGCCCAAAATGTCATGGGCGTGTCTTTTTTTGTAGTGGGGTCATTGCAAAACCTAAAGGAGTACAAGCAAAGTCCATGAAAAAGGTGGTGCTACTGGAGAAATCACATAGCACCCGACGTATATTGGCAATAGAACCAATGCCGTAAAACCTAGGATATCGCAACTACGCTGGTCACTGCTTTGCTCTTGTGAGTGCGTATTGTCCTATCGCTGTCCTTACATTCATACCTGGTGGATTATGTGACATCATTGTGCATTATAGCTTGCTTATCCACTGTTCGCTCCAAATTATCAGATCTATATTAATGCTTAAATTAATGTAGAATAAACCCAGTGTCTATGAAGAAATTTAGTTCTGCATTGTTCTTGGAAGTATATGTTGTCCTTCATCACTATACTTATATTTGTCAGTTAGTTCTTCATGTACACTTTGCAACTTATTTTCCCTTGTCCTCCATTTTTCTACACATCAGATCTACATGTACTCTTGCCAAAATATTGAATAAAACCAATGTTACTGAAGAAGTTTAGCTCCGCATTGCTCTTGTCAGTGCCTTCTGCCTGTATGCTGTATTTACATTTGTACTCTGCATCTTAAGTTAAATAATTGCCATTTGTTCCTATATTTTCACATCTATATTTACTCTTAACAAAATGTAGAATAAAGGCAATACTCTTGAAGAAGAGTGTGCGGTAAAATTCTTGAATTGGCCCCCCCCATCAATATGGACAAGGCCTTTATAGAGCCTGTCTTCACTACTAATGTAAGTTTGTCCTCCTCCAGCCTTCAAAATTTGTTGTTTATTTTTGGATAGTGTCAGCGTTCTAGGAACGGGGGTCCCCAGACTTGCCTGCATGCGGCCCGGGGCGTGGCTTTGCTAGCAGGCCTATACGGCCCTTCCTCGTCAACAAGGAATCAAGACCCTCGCGAGGGGCCAAGCCTCGCGAGGCGGACGACACAAGACCTCACTAGGATGGCTCATGAGGGGCGGAGAGTTCAAGGCCATGCATACCTCACGAGGTTCTCGTGACGTGAGCCATGACGATCGAGACCAGGCGGGTGCTAGTACGCTCAGCGTCCTTGTTTCCTCGTTGGTGCTAAGGGGGCAAGTGCAGGCGCGGAGTACCGAGGCATCAAGCAAAGGTTTCCACATTGGTGCAACGAGACCAAGACTGGAAGGACGGCAAGACGGAGGTCACTGTGGAGCCCAAGACAGCGTCACCGCCAGAGCCTTTGGCAGGCGAAGACTGCTTTTGTCAGGATAGCTTGTACTAGTTGTCCCCTTTCAAATTGGCTGTTGTTGGCTCCCTTCCTGCTCAATATTTGGGGAGATGACCAGGGCCTCTATAAATAGAACTAGCCACCACCGTAGCTAGGAGGAGGACAAGACGAGGAGTAGGAGAAGACGAGATGAGATGGGTCAAGGACAAAACCCTAGACCGCATCCTCACACAGACAAGAACACCTCAACCTCAGGAGGCGGTTCTTCCCCTTGTACTGTTCATCCTCAGCCCAAGAGGAAATCCACCACCACACTGGAGTAGGGTATTACACCACAACAGTGGCCCGAACCAGTATAAATCTTGTGTCCTTCTGTTGCGAGTTCGTCAAGTTAGTTCGTGAGATCTAGGCTAAGTTAGGACGCGGATCGATAGGGAGGAGATCTTTGCGGGCACCCCAGTGTTTGAACCTTAAGGGTTTTGCCAGAACCCGAGATCCGACATTTGGCGCGCCAGGTAGGGGTGCGCCGGAGTCTTCCTTCCATTGGCTCGTGCCCCACTGTCTCCACGCCCGCTCCGCATGGCGGGCGCCCCTCCAGCTGGATCCACCGGTGGCCACGGCGGAGCTCGGGGCCCCGACCCCTTGCCCCCGCCTTGCGGCAGGTGCGGTGTCCACCCAAGTTCAAGCCGGTGATGCTGCCACGTTACGACGGCGTGGCGGACCCGTCGGCTTTCCTGCTGGCATATGAGGAGGCCGTCTTGGAAGCCGGGGGCGACGACAAGGTCATGGCCAACTGGTTCCCAATAGCCTAGTGGGCGCGTCGCGCGCCTGGCTCCTCCACTTGCCGGAGTCTTCCGTCGCCACTTGGGAGGAGCTGCGCGGCCTCTTCGTCACTCGCTTCGGTGTACCGGTGGCCCCCATCGTCGCAACTCTTCTCGGCGGTTCACAAGAACCCCCCCCTCAGATCGGCACATCAAGCCGTACTTTTGCCTTATCGGTGCCGTTTCCAAGCGCCCTGGGCTCCGCCCGGCTGGGCCATGCCTGAGGCTGACCTCACATTCGACTCAAAGGACCATCCCGCCTCCACCATCGGCTCGGGTGCGCTCCCGATGCTGTGCGCACCCACCATCTTCCATGTATCCATCACCAAGACACTCATCGACGGCGGCTCCAGCATCAATGTGCTCTCCGTCGAGGCCTTCATCCTCCTTCACATGCCGTTCGAGTGGCTCCTCCCCAGCTAGACCTTCTCGGGAGTTGGCGGAGGCCCTGCCCGCTCCCTGGGGCAGATCCGCCTCCCCGTAACCTTCGGCACGCGCGACAACTACCGCACCGAGCTCATCGACATCGACATCGCCCGCATTGGCCTCCCATACAACGCCATCCTCTCCAGGTCTAAACAAGATAGGGGTAGTAACACTGTCTTTCTCCCTTCAAAAAACACTAGCTTTCTATCCTCACCGCTAGTTACAGATCCGGACGTATGCCCCTCCGCCAGTGAAGGGGAGGAGGGGCAGGGTTTAGGCCGTCGTCGACAGCGAGGGAGGAGACCCACTGCCGGCCGCACTGTTATCTCTGGCCGAGCCCCAGTGCGGGAGGTCCTCCGATCCTTTCGTCGTTGCCTGTGGGCGGATCCGGCCTCCCGCCGCCCACCTATCCACATCCCGACGACCTTCAGGTATATCTTCATTCGAAACTGCCTTAGCTCTACTTCCCCAGCTCGCTACGTCGCTGCATGTGCATCATTTTCTACCTCTCAGCACCTCTCGATCGGATGGTCCAACGTCACATTTTTTTCTATTGTTAGAGGTAAAGCTACTTCATGGAGTCGAAACTTGTGCTCCCTCCGTCTGAAAATACTTGTCATTGAAATGGATGTATCTAGATGTATTTTAGTTGTAGACACATCCATTTTGATGACAAGTAATTCCGGACGGAGGGAGTACTTGGTTCAAACAAGAAATAAAGTGGGGGTGGGGGAATTTAGTATGTACATCGTACTTGGTACAAACAGGAAGGAAAGGGGGTGAAAGTAGTACAGACTGGTCATCCAACCGGTCTCTTGGTCGAAAAGGGAAATATAGGGGTAACGTTGTACACCATGGTATGACCAGGACTAGATTTGCTATCCACACATAGGAGTAGGTGTCTAGAGTGAACAAAAATGGGACCAACCCAGATATGTTTCTTGGATGTTTGTTTCTTGGGGCAACAAACTATGAATCACCACTTTATGCCCCTGTTTACGTACATGGTGCTGGACTGCTGGTGCACCCACTGTCCCATGCCCTTATACCAAATATTAGTTGTGCTTAATCTAAAGTCCCTGGTAAAATTGAAGCCATGCCACTGTTATAAGCCATGACAAGTTTAGCCAAATGTTTTTGCCTGTAATTGTTTGAGACTCTGACTGTTTCCTTTGTGCCTTTTTGTGTAAACAAGGATATCCAATTCACATGGTTGCTATTGTGACCTTTTGGTGCACTGTAGAAAACTCTTCTTAAAAGTAGTGACTTTTGTGTTGTTTAACTGGAATGTCAGAATGGAACAGTTGGTTCATTTTGGTGGAACTGCACAAAGGGAGATCTGTGTTCCAATCCTCATCATCCATATTTGCGCCATAACCTTCCTTTAGGTAAGAATGATATTTAATGCATGTGTTCATCTCTATTTTCTGACTACCATGAGAAAATAATGTTGTTTTTACTAGTACACTTGTACTCCCTCACGGACAAAACCAATTCTGAATTAGAAGGCCAATAGTACTTGGTTTCACCAACTGGTGAGGATAAAGAGAAACAGAGCATGAAGAGGAGGAGGAAGAAGAAGAAACAGTGCCAAGGCGATCTTGCTGAAGCCAGAGGCCTTAGTCGAGGCCATTCAAGGGCTCCGGCAACGACTACCTTACATGTGAGACGATCCTCCATGGAGCCCTTCCACTTCTGCTGTCTCACTTAATTAATTAGGAGTACTTAAGTACCACTAATTTATTACTGCCTAATTTTTCTGTTGGAGTTAAACAAATCTTTAGTAGGACCCTATGCTGAATCATGTACGTGTGTATGTTTGTCTATGGAGGTGAATCATGTGGTGGAGCAGGGAGGGAATATTATTAGTGTCATGACATAATAGTGCTATTGTTTTGCATGTCAATTTATTGACATTGGTTCAATGAGGCAATGTTTTGCGTATTGTCCATCATGAATTTGATGCTACTGTTTGAGTAATATGCTAATGTCTTCCTATCCTTTCTCACTAAGCTAATGAAGGTTTCACCTTGTTCCTACTTGTGCAAACAGGGATCATGTTGTGCCAATCATACATTTTAGTGGAACTACACAAGACAATACAATGAATTGTATCCCAGCCAGTGCTTTAACTCTGCTAGAAGTTCTTGATAATCTTTCGATATAATCTCAGCACTGGTAAACAAGAGTGATTTCAACCATACATTTGAAGTGCACAAAAATATATACTATTGTGTGATTCCAGTGAGTGCTTTATCATCTCTTGATAATCTAAGCTTTTTTTCTCAGGTTGGTACGGGCCTAAGGCCTTCATCCATATTAGTTTGTTGTCATCTCTATTTGTATCATGCTACTATCATGAGAAACTCCTTTATCTTTGCACGTTAAAGTTTTGCAACCTATGATAAATGGCAATGCTTTGAGTGTTGAGTTGAGCTAATTGGCACTGATTAAATAAACTAATACCTCTCTTTAAGCAAGACTACTATGTTGCTAACTTTACCCATTAAGATAATGAGGGTGCTTCTATTTGTTAGTGTATGTTTCATCAACTAGTCCCACTATTACAGTAATCTCACTCTCTCAATATATGTGCCAACAGGGATGCTTGATTTTGGTGGAACTGCACAAAAACTTTGGGTGCTTCATTGCCTCGACAGCTTCCATCCTTTCCTGTCAGTTGAAGGAAATATGCCCTAGAGGCAATAATAAAGTTATTATTTATTTCCTTATAATCATGATAAATGTTTATTATTCATGCTAGAATTGTATTAACCGGGAACATAATACATGTGTGAATACATAGACAAACAAAGTGTCACTAGTATGCCTCTACTTGACTAGCTCGTTAATCAAAGATGGTTATGTTTCCTAACCATGAACAATGAGTTGTTATTTGATTAATGAGGTCACATCATTAGTTGAATGATCTGATTGACGTGACCCATTCCATTAGCTTAGCACCCGATCGTTTAGTATGTTGCTATTGCTTTCTTCATGACTTATACATGTTCCTATGACTATGAGATTATGCAACTCCCGTTTACCGAAGGAACACTTTGGGTGCTACATTGTTCTAGAACCCGTAGGGTCCGCACGCTTAAGGTTACGATGACAGTTATATTATGAGTTCATGCATTTTGATGTACCGAAGGTTGTTCGGAGTCCCGGATGTGATCACGGACATGACGAGGAGTTTCGAAATGGTCGAGACGTAAAGATTGATATATTGGAAGCCTATATTTGGATATCGGAAGTGTTCCGGGTGAAATCGGGATTTTACCGGAATACCGGGAGGGTTACCGGAACCCCCCGGGAGCTATATGGGCCATAGTGGGCCTTAGTGGAAAAGAGAAGGGGCTGCCCTAGATGGGCTGCGCGCCCCCCCTTCCCCTAGTCCTATTAGGACTAGGAGAGGTGGCCGGCCCCCTCCTCCTCTTTTCCCCTCCGAGGAATCCTAGTTGGACTAGGATTGGAGGGGGAATCCTACTCCCAGAGGGAGTAGGACTCTCCTGCACCTCCTCCCTTGGCCGGCCAGCCTCCCCTCCTCTCCTCCTTTATATACGGAGGCAGGGGGCACCTCTAGACACACAAGTTGATCCACGTGATCTATTCCTTAGCCGTGTGCGGTGCCCCCTGCCACCATATACCTCGATAATACTGTAGCGGAGTTTAGGCGAAGCCCTGCTGCTGTAGTTCATCAAGATCGTCACCATGCCGTCGTGCTGACGGAACTCTTCCCCGACACTTTGTTGGATCGGAGTCCGGGGATCGTCATCGAGCTGAACGTGTGCTCGAACTCGGAGGGGCCGTAGTTTCGGTGCTTGATCGGTTGGATCGTGAAGACGTACGACTACTTCCTCTACGTCGTGTCATCGCTTCCGCAGTCGGTCTGCGTTGGGTACGTAGACAACACTCTCCCCCTCGTTGCTATGCATCACATGATCTTGCGTGAGCGTAGGAATTTTTTTGAAATTACTATGAAACCCAACAGTGGCATCCGAGCCTAGGTTATTTATGTTGATGTTATATGCACGAGTAGAACACAAGTGAGTTGTGGACGATACAAGTCATACTGCCTACCAGCATGTCATACTTTGGTTCGGCGGTATTGTTGGACGAGACGACCCGGACCAACTTTACGCGTACGCTTCCGCGAGACCGGTTCCCTCGACGTGCTTTGCACATAGATGGCTTGCGGGCGACTGTCTCTCCAACTTTAGTTGAACCAAGTATGGCTACGCCCGGTCCTTGAGAAGGTTAAAACGGAGTCTATTTGACAAACTATCGTTGTGGTTTTGATGCGTAGGTGAGATTGGTTCTTACTTAAGCCCGTAGCAGCCACGTAAAACATGCAACAACAAAGTAGAGGACGTCTAACTTGTTTTTGCAGGGCATGTTGTGATGTGATATGGTCAAGGCATGATGCTGAATTCTATTGTATGAGATGATCATGTTTTGTAACCAAGTTATCGGCAACTGGCAGGAGCCATATGGTTGTCGCTTTATTATATGCAATGCAATCGCGGTGTAATGCTTTACTTTATTACTAAATGGTAGTGATAGTCGTGGAAGCATAAGATTGGCAAGACGACAACGATGCTACGATGGAGATCAAGGTGTCACGCCGGTGACGATGGTGATCATGACGGTGCTTCGGAGATGGAGATCAGAAGCTCAAGATGATGATGGCCATATCATATCACTTATATTGATTGCATGTGATGTTTATCTGTTTATGCATCTTATCTTGCTTTGATTGATGGTAGCATTATAAGATGATCTCTCACTAAATTATCAAGAAGTGTTCTCCCTGAGTATGCACCGTTGCCAAAGTTCGTCGTGCCCAGACACCACGTGATGATCGGGTGTGATAAGCTCTACGTCCATCTACAATGGGTGCAAGCCAGTTTTGCACACGCAGAATACTCAGGTTAAACTTGACGAGCCTAGAATATGCAGATATGGCCTCGAAACACGGAGACCGAAAGGTCGAGCGTGAATCATATAGTAGATATGATCAACATAAACGATGTTCACCATTGAAAACTACTCCATCTCACGTGATGATCGGTTATGGTTTAGTTTATTTGGATCACGTAATCACTTAGAAGATTAGAGGGATGTCTATCTAAGTGGGAGTTCTTAAGTAATATGATTAAATTGAACTTAAATTTATCATGAACTTAGTACCTGATAGTATCTTGCTTGTTTATGTTGATTGTAGATAGATGGCTCGTGCTGTTGTTCCGTTGAATTTTAATGCGTTCCTTGAGAAAGCAAAGTTGAAAGATGATGGTAGCAATTACATGGACTGGGTCCGTAACTTGAGGATTATCCTCATTGCTGCACAGAAGAATTACGTCCTGGAAGCACCGCTGGGTGCCAGGCCTGCTGCTGGAGCAACGCCAGATGTTATGAACGTCTGGCAGAGCAAAGCTGATGACTACTCGATAGTTCAGTGTGCCATGCTTTACGGCTTAGAATCGGGACTTCAACAACGTTTTGAACGTCATGGAGCATATGAGATGTTCCAGGAGTTGAAGTTAATATTTCAAGCAAATGCCCGAATTGAGAGATATGAAGTCTCCAATAAGTTCTATAGCTGCAAGATGGAGGAGAACAGTTCTGTCAGTGAGCATATACTCAAAATGTCTGGGTATAATAATCACTTGATTCAATTGGGAGTTAATCTTCCGGATGATTGCGTCATTGACAGAATTCTCCAATCACTGCCACCAAGCTACAAGAGCTTCGTGATGAACTATAATATGCAAGGGATGAACAAGACTATTCCCGAGCTCTTCGCGATGCTGAAAGCTACGGAGGTAAAAATCAAAAAGGAGCATCAAGTGTTGATGGTTAACAAAACCACTAGTTTCAAGAAAATGGGCAAAGGGAAGAAGAAGGGGAACTTCAAGAAGAACGGCAAGCAAGTTGCTGCTCAGGAGAAGAAACCCAAGTCTAGACCTAAGCCTGAAACTGAGTGCTTCTACTGCAAGCAGACTGGTCACTGGAAGCGGAACTGCCCCAAGTATTTGGCGGATAAGAAGGATGGCAAGGTGAACAAAGGTATATGTGATATACATGTTATTGATGTGTACCTTACTAGAGCTCGCAGTAGCACCTGGGTATTTGATACTGGTTCTGTTGCTAATATTTGCAACTCGAAACAGGGACTACGGAATAAGCGAGCACTGGCAAAGGACGAGGTGACGATGAGCGTGGGAAACGGTTCCAAAGTCGATGTGATCGCGGGTCGGCACGCTACCTCTACATCTACCTTCGGGATTAATATTAGACCTAAATAATTGTTATTTGGTGCCAGCGTTGAGCATGAACATTATATCTGGATCTTGTTTAATGCGAGACGGTTATTCATTTAAATCAGAGAATAATGGTTGTTCTATTTATATGAGTAATATCTTTTATGGTCATGCACCCTTGAAGAGTGGTCTATTCCTATTGAATCTCGATAGTAGTAATACACATATTCATAATGTTGAAGCCAAAAGATGCAGAGTTGATAATGAAAGTGCAACTTATTTGTGGCACTGTCGTTTAGGTCATATCGGTATAAAGCGCATGAAGAAACTCCATACTGATGGACTTTTGGAACCACTTGATTATGAATCACTTGGTACTTGCGAACCATGCCTCATGGGCAAGATGACTAAAACACCGTTCTACGGTACTATGGAGAGAGCAACAGATTTGTTGGAAATCATACATACCGATGTATGTGGTCCGATGAATATTGAGGCTCGTGGCGGATATCGTTATTTTCTCACCTTCACAAATGATTTAAGCAGATATGGGTATATCTACTTAATGAAACATAAGTCTGAAACATTTGAAAAGTTCAAAGAATTTCAGAGTGAAGTTGAAAATCATCGTAACAAGAAAATAAAGTTTCTGCGATCTGATCGTGGAGGAGAATATTTGAGTTATGAGTTTGGTGTACATTTGAAAAACTGTGGAATAATTTCGCAACTCACGCCACCCGGAACACCACAGCGTAATGGTGTGTCCGAACGTCGTAATCGTACTTTACTGGATATGGTGCGATCTATGATGTCTCTTACTGATTTACCGCTATCGTTTTGGGGTTATGCTCTAGAGACGGCCGCATTCACGTTAAATAGGGCACCATAAAAATCCGTTGAGACGACGCCTTATGAACTGTGGTTTGGCAAGAAACCAAAGTTGTCGTTTCTTAAAGTTTGGGGCTGCGATGCTTATGTGAAAAAGCTTCAACCTGATAAGCTCGAACCCAAATCGGAGAAATGTGTCTTCATAGGATACCCAAAGGAAACTGTTGGGTATACCTTCTATCACAGATCCGAAGGCAAAACATTCGTTGCCAAGAATGGATCCTTTCTAGAGAAGGAGTTTCTCTCGAAAGAAGTGAGTGGGAGGAAAGTGGAACTTGACGAGGTAACTGTACCTGCTCCCTTGTTGGAAAGTAGTACATCACAGAAAATTGTTTCTGCGACACCTACACCAATAAGTGAGGAAGTTAATGATAATGATCATGAAACTTCAGAACAAGATACTACTAAACCTCGTAGATTAACCAGAGTAAGATCAGCACCAGAGTGGTATGGTAATCCAGTTTTGGAAGTCATGCTACTAGATCATGATGAACCTACGAACTATGAAGAAGCGATGGTGAGCCCAGATTCCGCAAAGTGGCTTGAAGCCATGAAATCTGAGATGGGATCCATGTATGAGAACAAAGTATGGACTTTAGTTGACTTGCCCGATGACCGGCAAGCAATTGAAAATAAATGGATCTTTAAGAAGAAGACTGACGCTGATGGTAATGTTACTGTCTACAAAGCTCGACTTGTCGCAAAAGGTTTTCGGCAAGTTCAAGGGATTGACTACGATGAGACCTTCTCACCCGTAGCGATGCTTAAGTCCGTCCGAATCATGTTAGCAATTGCCGCATTTTATAATTATGAAATTTGGCAGATGGATGTCAAAACTGCATTCCTGAATGGATTTCTGGAAGAAGAGTTGTATATGGTGCAACCGGAAGGTTTTGTCGATCCAAAGGGAGCTAACAAAGTGTGCAAGCTCCAGCGATCCATTTATGGACTGGTGCAAGCCTCTCGGAGTTGGAATAAATGTTTTGATAGTGTGAGCAAAGCATTTGGTTTTATACAGACATTCGGAGCAGCCTGTATTTACAAGAAAGTGAGTGGGAGCTCTGTAGCATTTCTGATATTATATGTGGATGACATATTGCTAATTGGAAATGATATAGAATTTCTGGATAGCATAAAGGGATACTTGAATAAAAGTTTTTCAATGAAAGACTTCGGTGAAGCTGCTTACATATTAGGCATTAAGATCTATAGAGATAGATCAAGATGCTTAATTGGACTTTCACAAAGCACATACCTTGACAAAATTTTGAAGAAGTTCAAAATGGATCAAGCAAAGAAAGGGTTCTTGCCTGTGTTACAAGGTGTGAAATTGAGTAAGACTCAATGCCCGACCACTACAGAAGGTAGAGAGAATATGAAAGATGTTCCCTATGCATCAGCCATAGGATCTATCATGTATGCAATGCTGTGTACCAGACCTGATGTGTGCCGTGCTATAAGTTTAGCAGGGAGGTACCAAATAATCCAGGAATGGATCACTGGACAGCGGTCAAGAACATCCTGAAATACCTGAAAAGGACTAAGGATATGTTTCTCGTATATGGAGGTGACAAAGAGCTCACCGTAAAAGGTTACGTTGATGCAAGCTTTGACACTGATCCGGATGATTCTAAATCGCAAACCGGATACGTGTTTACATTAAACGGTGGAGCTATCAGTTGGTGCAGTTCTAAACAAAGCGTCATAGCGGTATCTACATGTGAAGCGGAGTACATAGCTGCTTCGGAAGTAGCGAACGAAGGAGTCTGGATGAAGGAGTTCATATCCGATCTAGGTGTCATACCTAATGCATCGGGTCCAATGAAAATCTTTTGTGACAATACTGGTGCAATTGCCTTGGCAAAGGAATCCAGATTTCACAAAAGGACCAAACACATCAAGAGACGCTTCAACTCCATCCGGGATCTAGTCCAGGTAGGAGACATAGAGATTTGCAAGATACATACGGATCTGAATGTTGCAGACCCGTTGACTAAGCCTCTTCCACGAGCAAAACATGATCAGCACCAAAGCTCCATGGGTGTTAGAATCATTACAGTGTAATCTAGATTATTGACTCTAGTGCAAGTGGGAGACTGAAGGAAATATGCCCTACAGGCAATAATAAAGTTATTATTTATTTCCTTATAATCATGATAAATGTTTATTATTCATGCTAGAATTGTATTAACCGGAAACATAATACATGTGTGAATACATAGACAAACAAAGTGTCACTAGTATGCCTCTACTTGACTAGCTCGTTAATCAAAGATGGTTATGTTTCCTAACCATGAACAATGAGTTGTTATTTGATTAACGAGGTCACATCATTAGTTGAATGATCTGATTGACATGACCCATTCCATTAGCTTAGCACCCGATCGTTTAGTATGTTGCTATTGCTTTCTTCATGACTTATACATGTTCCTATGACTATGAGATTATGCAACTCCCGTTTACCGAAGGAACACTTTGGGTGCTACCAAACGTCACAACGTAACTGGGTGATTATAAAGGAGCATTACAGGTGTCTCCAAAGGTAGATGTTGGGTTGGCGTATTTCGAGATTAGGATTTGTCACTCCGATTGTCGGAGAGGTATCTCTGGGCCCTCTCGGTAATGCACATCACATAAGCCTTGCAAGCATTGCAACTAATGAGTTAGTTGCGAGATGATGTATTACGGAACGAGTAAAGAGACTTGCCGGTAACGAGATTGAACTAGGTATTGGATACCGACGATCGAATCTCGGGCAAGTAACATACCGATG
Organism: Triticum urartu; assembly: GCF_056163025.1. Lineage (NCBI taxonomy): Eukaryota > Viridiplantae > Streptophyta > Magnoliopsida > Poales > Poaceae > Triticum > Triticum urartu. Next base: position 544,074,318 of record NC_141874.1, read on the forward strand.
ACAAAGGGAACAACGTATGTTGTTATGTGGTCTGACCGATAAAGATCTTCGTAGAATATGTAGGAGCCAATATTGGCATCCAGGTCCCGCTATTGGTTATTGACCGGAGACATGTCTCGGTCATGTCTACATTGTTCTCGAACCCGTAGGGTCCGCACGCTTAAGGTTACGATGACAGTTATATTATGAGTTCATGCATTTTGATGTACCGAAGGTTGTTCGGAGTCCCGGATGTGATCACGGACATGACGAGGAGTCTCGAAATGGTCGAGACGTAAAGATTGATATATTGGAAGCCTATATTTGGATATCGGAAGTGTTCCGGGTGAAATCGGGATTTTACCGGAATACCGGGAGGGTTACCGGAACCCCCCGGGAGCTATATGGGCCATAGTGGGCCTTAGTGGAAAAGAGAAGGGGCTGCCCTAGATGGGCTGCGCCCCCCCCCTTCCCCTAGTCCTATTAGGACTAGGAGAGGTGGCCGGCCCCCTCCTCCTCTTTTCCCCTCCGAGGAATCCTAGTTGGACTAGGATTGGAGGGGGAATCCTACTCCTAGAGGGAGTAGGACTCTCCTGCGCCTCCTCCCTTGGCCGGCCAGCCTCCCCTCCTCTCCTCCTTTATATACGGAGGTAGGGGGCACCTCTAGACACACAAGTTGATCCACGTGATCTATTCCTTAGCCGTGTGCGGTGCCCCCTGCCACCATATACCTCGATAATACTGTAGCGGAGTTTAGGCGAAGCCCTGCTGCTGTAGTTCATCAAGATCGTCACCACGCCGTCGTGCTGACGGAACTCTTCCCCGACACTTTGCTGGATCGGAGTCCGGGGATCGTCATCGAGCTGAACGTGTGCTCGAACTCGGAGGTGCCGTAGTTTCGGTGCTTGATCGGTTGGATCGTGAAGACGTACGACTACTTCCTCTACGTCGTGTCATCGCTTCCGCAGTCGGTCTGCGTTGGGTACGTAGACAACACTCTCCCCCTCGTTGCTATGCATCACATGATCTTGTGTGAGCGTAGGAAATTTTTTGAAATTACTACGAAACCCAACATCAGTCGCTAATCTCTGCTTGCTTTCTTCCTTTGCTGTCAGTCGCTTGGCTTATCTTGGCTTCCAGTCAAAGGAAATAGTAATTGATATGCTACCTCACACAGGTTGGTACTGGTCTTTATCCTGATTATTGTGCCTGTCATATGTATTGGTAATTTGGTATTGTGCTACTGTTTGCCGATTTCATAAAGGACTAATTTGGAGCCTGAACTCGTAGGAAAATCATTACATCGGGTGATTTCAGTAGAACTGCACAAAATGATCTGATGGACAGGTACTTATGCTGCTGCTATGTACACCAAAGTTCACTTAGATAAGCATCAATGTTGACAAGAAGTACCTATATTCATTCGAGTATCAACCGGCGTCAACCAATTGTCAAACTCCAAGTATTAGGAGAGTGAACGCCAAAAATATTGCTTGGTGCATAGCCCAGAAAAACACACTCCAGTCTTTGGTCCCAACTTGTGCCTTTTGGTTATCGGCACATATGGTAGCGAACTATATGGCATGGAGTCTAAAGATTCCAGACAGGTTGGTTGATGTGTATATTCATCTGGCACTTAATCAGTCTACATGCCAAGGATGCTCCATTTCAGTTGAACTGCACAAAAAATTTGGGTGGTTCATTTTCTCAACCGCCTCCTTTCTCGTCTGCAATGTAGAATTTTGGCGAGATACAAGACCAAGATGAGCCAGTAAACTAGTTGGATGAAAGTAGTCGCAAAGTTGCTCAAACCTCCCTTGGCATGTGGCCACTATTGGAGGATAAACCTACCAGCAAAGTTCAGATTGTCTGTGCTGCCTCTTTTGTACTCGAAAGTTTACTCGTACAAGAACTAATTTTAGCAAGAAGTACCTCCGATTGAACACCATTTACCAGTATGTACCCTAGGTAATTAAAGTTCGTCCATGGATCATATTGGCTGTGATCTCAATCATTTGGATGCATAAACATACTGAACATGTGTATATCTGAATCTTTTTGTGAATTATGTATGAATATTGTCGTGTGATCTATCAATCATTTGGATGCATAGATATGCTGAGCTTGTGTATATATGAATCTTTTGAGTTGTTGATAGTGAATGTTGGCTATGAATATGAAAGTGTCATGTGAACCTGAGTTTGATATGAATGTTTACCTTTTCTGTTGTATTTGTTTGTGAACTTGTTAGTATGCCTACTGTGGGTATAAAACGCAGGACCCTTATAAAATTAATGCTGTGTCCAATTTATGTTTTCCCTTCTAACCACATTATATATACTAGCAGAAGGGCCCGTGCGTTGCAACAGGAAAAAATATGGCACACACTTACATTCTATTCTTCTTTACCAGGTCTGTCATTACATGTGCTTCAGTGTAATAACATCACAAATTACCAAACTGCCTTAGGAGTTTTTGTCTCAGGCACCACAGTGAGAATTATTGACAATATGAGCATCACCAGCCTGAAGAAAGTTGTTGCTACTATGACCGGCATGGCCAAGAGGATATATGATGCGCACTGACATCCAACAACAACATTTCTCATGGTTTTGGTTTTTTTCTGAACCAGTGCTATATTTTATTATTTGGCACAAAAAAGTTGTAATTCTTTCACTCCAACTATGGCCAACATGGCTCGTCATTCTTCCAAAAGATGTCCCTTATGATATTTTTCAGAAAAAAGGAGTGCATTATCTTGTTGCTGTCGTCTAACTGAAGAAAACAGAATGTGAAAATTTAAGTGTATATAGACTGACCCACTCAGAGGTCATACAAAAATATTTTTATCCAAGTCGTGAGTGCCAACACTGTACCTCCAATGTCCATCTGCATCTACACAGCTAGGTCTAATCTTAAGAAAGAATGAAAACACCAAGCAAACTGAGATAACAGCATGTAGCTGACCCCGGGCAGCAGGTGGTCAGGGGTCATCAGCAGAGAAACACGAAGTCGGCTGACGACCGCCGAGCATGGCCAGTCCCATCTTGCTCTCGTGGTTGTCGTGGTGGCTCCCAGGCCTCTCTGTGGCTCCTCCACTCCGAGTCCACAGCCCGACCTCGACATTCCGCCTCATCCTCCTCCGCCCTCTGTCCTGCGTGCTCCTCCACACCTCCCTCTCCAAGCCGACGGATCCAACCTTCCCCTCGTTGGATCCGGTCCACCACGAGCCTCAAGCCACCCTGCCGCCGCGCTCGTGTCCATGTCGTGCATCGTGCAGAGGTGGCCGGCATGTGGAACAGGCTGGTCGCAGGCGTCTCCGCGCTGCGCCTTCGCTTCCTCACCCCGGCGAGCGCCAGACTGCCATTTTGTTGTACAATTTCCCTTCATTCTCATTCTGTGTTTGTTGATTCAAGAGGCCCGTTGTTGATATACAATTTTCCTAGGTATATAAACTGGTAGACTTTCATGTAAGCAATCAAGGTGGGATTACTCCGATTACATGTGTGAAAATCTGGTAAGGTACAAATACAGAAGCGTGCATGCAGGCCGAAACATGCGTGCAGGCCCAATAAGAGAAGGTGGACGTGGACCAATTGGATGGATAAAGTTTTTAGTACTGCCTCACAGCAATTGGATGGACTGTCGATCAAAACTAACGGAAAAAAACTGAAAGCGTAAATTCACGGAAAGAAGCGTAATGTGACGGTGAACCCAAAGAGTCAATCCGTGCTTTATTATTAGGGAAAGATTTATATTATTATTGTTATCATATATTTTATAGAGACTTATATATACATTATAAAAACATCCCACGTGTTATTAACTTATAAAAGTAAATGTTTAATGATTTGGCAAGGAAAATCCTGGTTGTTTTTGACTCACAGGCAAGGAAAATCCTGGTGATTGCGTACAAAAGCTTGCGAAGATTTTAAGGACCAATTTAATAATAACACACTCATTTTTATTTTGAGCAATAACTCGCTAATTTCTTAATTATATATATATATATATATAATGTGCCTCTCCGGTTTATTCTTTGATATTAATTGCTCCTTCTAACATAACATTATATATATAACGAGCCCACCTAATACGTGTATTTCAAGGAAGTGCAAATGGGCTGGGATTTCTTAGAAAAAATATAAATGGGCCTGATTGATGCGAAATTATTTGTTCACCCAGCCCAGCAAATGGACTGTACATTCTAGAAAACATGGGTTAAATATACGCCACATTTTTGTAGGCTGACATGTGGGCCAATAGGTCGAAGCCTACGCTGGGCGTTGTCAACTTAGTCAACAAAACAAATGATTGTGTCATCCACAGCCATTGGATTTATATCCAACGTCCGGCATGCACCTTCAATCTCTCATCTTCTTCCTCCAGCATCGCCGGGACCGCCTGGTCCAGCCTCCGGCAGCTAGCGGCTCTGCTTAGCACGCATCGCTGCGAAGCGCTACCCCACCGCCGGCCAGGCTATCCCTCCACCCCTCGACACCTCCTGTTATTCTCCACAGACTACAGCCCCACGCCGCAACAGAACCAGTTATAACCCTTCTCCTCCTCTCAATCTGCGACTCTACTACCGCGTTTCCCACCTCCGAGTCATTCCCGCCCGGGGCCTCGCCGTCGTCCACCACCTCGCTGCGTTCGGTGCGGCATGGTCAACACACGAGAGTCACCGGAAGAGGACTGTACGTGGAGAGCCTGACGGCTGGGACCCACGAGGTCCATGGTCGCACGCAAGGAAAGTTCCTCCTTATTAAGCTGAAAAAAATGTTTCCTCCACCTGACAGCTGGGACCCACCGGCTGTATGTTCACACGGAAGGAAGTGCCTCCTTGTTTTGCTAAAAAAATTATTCATCCCGTTGACAGCTGGGACCCGTCAGATTTGGTGACTAACTTGTGAGCCTACTAAGCGGACGTGTACGCACGACTTTGTCAACTTAATCAACAAGTGATTCTAGCAGCCGGACTCTTGGATGTTAATCCAACAGTTGTGCTCCTTCTTCAACCTCTGTTCTTGCTCCTGTCTCCCATGGGCGACACCGCGGCTGTGTTGCCGCGCACCCGAACTAGTGAAGTTTCCCACTCCTCTCCATCTGCGACTCCACTGCCCCATCTTCCCCATCTCGGGGTCATTCCAGTCTGGGTGTGCTCGGCACGGTGTGGTCAACGTGGTCAACAACCAAGAGTCATCGGAAGATGACTGTACATGAGAGGCTGACAGTGGGGACGCACCACGCCCAAGGACACATTCATGCAATGGAACGCGGCGAGGTCGACGTGGTCAAGGAACGACTTCCATCAAAAGTATACTGTACGTGGTGAGTCTCAGCTCGGTCCACGGACGCAGCAAGTGAGTGCCTACTTATTACGTGGAAAATAATGATTCCTCCAACTGACAACAGGGACCCACTGGACGGGCCACCGTATTTTGCGAAAAAAACGTTTGCCCCTGAATGCTGGGCCCCACCTGATGGGCCATCGTATTTCGCGAAAAAAACGTCCCCCCCGCTGTCAGCTCGGACCCACCGGAGTGCCTCCTTATTACGCACACAAAAATGAATACTCCCCCGGCTAGCTGGGACCCACCTTGGTGGGAGGCTGACTTGTGGGCCTACTAAGTTGACGGGGACGAAGGGCTTTGTCAACTTAGTAAATATGAACGATTCTAGCTCGACTGACCGTACGATGTCCATCCAACGGCCGTAGTGCTTCTTCAGCCTCTGGTCTTTTTGCTCCAGCCGCCCAAAGCAGCGCCGGTCGTGCCGCATGCTCCTGCCTCCCGTGGTCGGCTGTGCTGCCGCGGAGGCCTCGTAGCCCCCTACTATTCCCACCGCTGGCCAGGCCCTACGGTGACGGCAGCCTCACACCACTGCCGAACTAGTGAACCCTCGTACTCCTCTCCGCGCGGGCTTCCACTGCCACGTCTTCCCCGGCTCCGCGTCGTCCCCTTCCTAGGCCTCGCTGCCGTCCACCTCTGTGGTGCTCTCCGTGCGGCGTGGTCAACGTGGTTAAGGAATGACTTCCATCGGAAGAGTATTGTACATGGAGAGGCTGACAGCTGGGTCCACGGCCACAGCCCAGTTTTTTTGTGATTTGCGAAGTAAGTCGCTTTGTCAGGCCTGTTGGGTTGCAAATCTTTGAAGACGAGGAGAGCTTTCATTCGGCTGGCCGAGAAAATGGCCCATCAGTAATGAGAAATGGGCTGTACATTTTTAAAACACATCAAACCGGCAATTAGTTTCAAATCTCTTTTTTTTTCATTCAAGATTTTAAATTACATTAATTTTTATGCGTGGAGAATTTGTTGGATTTTATATTGATATATATTTGTTTTTAAAATCAATTTGAATGTGAGTCGAAATTTCGGGATTAAAAACAGTTCGGACCGCACCGAAACATGCAAAATTTCGTATAATTTTTTAACCGTGGCCACAATATGGACTGTAATGCTAACAAAAAGAATATGGGCTCCAAAAAAAACCTTAAGAATTAGCAAATAGGCTGTAAATTGTTAGAAATAATGGCAGATGGGATATATGTTGTTTTCCACAGATTTGAGGCTTTCCTAAAAAAAGGTTGACACACAAGAAGTGACTGTTGGATGTCCATCGAACGGCCGTCGTGCTTCTTCAATCTCTGCTCTTCCTGCTTCAGCCGCTCAAACAAGCGCCGGCGGGACTGCCTGCTCCCTCCTCCCCGTGGCCGGCTGTGCTGCTGCGCAGGCCTCACTGCCCCATCGTACTCCCATTGCTGGCCTAGCCATCCCTCTACTCACCCACACCTGCTGTTATTCTCCAGCAACGGCAGACAAACCAGTAAACCCTCGTACAGTCGTACTCCCTTCCGTGTAGGAAACAACTGCCGAGTCTTCCATGCCTCCGTGTCGTTCCCTTCCTAGGCCTCGCCGTCATCCACCGCCCTGGTGCTCTCGGCGCGGCCTGGTCAACGTGGTCAACGACCGACACCCCCTGTTATTCTGCAGCGACGACAGCCTCACACCACAGCGAACCAGTGAACCCTCGTACTCCTCTACGCATGGGCATCCGCTGCCATGTCTTCCCCAGCTTTGCGTCGTCCCCTTCCTAGGCCTCGCCGTCGTCCACTGCCCTGGTGCTCTCAGCACAGCGTGGTCAACGTGGTCAAGGAACGGTTTCCATCGGACGCGGACTGTACATGGAGAGGCTGACAGCTGGGTCCATGGCCGCAGCAAGGAAGTGCCTCCTTATTACATGCAAAATAATTATTCCTCCACCTAACAGCAGGGACTCACCGGACGGACCACCGTATTTCGTGAAAAAAATATTTGCCCCTGACTGCTGGGACCCACCAGCTACATCTTCGCACGCAAGGAAGTGCGTCCGGGCAAAAAAAACAATTTGCCCCCCTGACTACTGGGACCCACCAGCTACATCTTCGCAGGCAAGGAAGTGCCTGACAGTCGGGACCCACCTGGTCGAAGCGTATGCAGCGTTGTCATTCTGGTCGTGAACGTGTACGTACATATATACAGGTGGATGTAGAGGCACGCACATGTCATAGTAGAGGCGCGTACGTGTCGTAGTAGAGGCGCGCACGTAGCATGTACACGTACGTACATCAGCCAGGGTGCAAGAAAGAAAATACAACCACGTATGTGTACATACGGGCGGGGTCTCGAACGCCTACTCGCGCATACGTATGGCGAGGGCTCATGTACATGGCTGGGTCGGAACGGAGAAACAACGTCGTTGTCGTGTTCATGGGGAGGCAACGGAATGCGTCATGTTCATGCGGAGGCAACGGAATGCATCATGTTCATCGGGAGGCAACGGAATGCGTCGTGTTCATCAGGAGGCAACAGAACGCGTCGGAGCCAACCAGCTGGGTCGGAACGGAATGCGTGGTCGTGTTCATCGGGAGGGCTTGGACAGAACAGGCGATAGAAACGAGGCCTGGCGTACCGCAGAACGGAGGAAACGGACCTCCTATGGTCGAAACGGGGGTCCTGTTGATCGGGAGGGGTGTGGCGTACCGCAAAACAGAGGAAACGGACCTCCTACGGTCGAAACGGGGGTCCTGTTGATCGGGAGGGGTGTGGCGTACCGCAAAACGGACGAAACAGACCTCCTACGGTCGAAACGGGGGTCCTGTTCATCGGGAGGGGTGTGGCGTACCGCAAAACAGGACTCCACGGGATACTGTTCATCTCCACCGTCGACCTCCTCCAGCCTCCATGGGCTACCATCGACCTCCTCCAGCCTCCACGGGCTCCTAGTCATCCAGCCTCCACCGCGCGCTACTCCACCAGCTACAGTTCAACCACCCCTCCACCGCCTACTGTTCATCCAGCCCTCCACACCACGGGGTCCTGTTCAACCACCCCTCCACGGGCACCGCACCACCGTCTACTGTTCATCCAGCCCTCCACCACACCACGGGGTCATGTTCATCTAGAGGCAACGCCACTGCTCACTGTTCATCCAACCCCCCCCCCCCCCGCAACACTCATTGTTCATCCCAGAGGCAGCATCGATCGGCTTCAGTTAGCAGCAGTAGCGAAGGAATCGCTTGATCGGGTTCAGTTAACAGCCATCGATCGATCGCTCAGGTTCAGTAAGGCGTAGCCTGCAGTGCAATCGCTCGGGTTCAGTTAGAGCCCAACGCCTTGCTTGGGTTCAGTTAGATCCAACGCCTCGCACACATGCGCGTACATGTACGAGAGAAATGCGCATCGCTCGGCCCCCAACCTCCCACTGTAACCGGGAACTCCCCGAAATTGTCCTCGCCCTCGCTTCTACCACGGTTTTTTTCCGTCATGGACGACCCAAAGAATGTCATGCAGCTGCATCTCCGGCCCGCCCTGGACGAAAAGCCCATTTTCTGTCATGATTTTTTGTCATAGAAGTAGGAGCCCACTACATCTATGATGATACCAGGTTTTGTCACAATTATCGTCATAGAAGTGTCATATGTATGACAGAAAAAAAATTCGTTCGGCCCAAAATGTCATGGGCGTGTCTTTTTTTGTAGTGGGGTCATTGCAGAACCTAAAGGAGTACAAGCAAAGTCCATGAAAAAGGTGGTGCTACTGGAGAAATCACATAGCACTCGACGTATATTGGCAATAGAACCAACGCCGTAAAACCTAGGATATCGCAACTACGCTGGTCACTGCTTTGCTCTTGTGACTGCGTATTGTCCTATCGTTGTCCTTACATTCATACCTGGTGGATTATGTGACATCATTGTGCATTATAGCTTGCTTATCCACTGTTCGCTCCAAATTATCAGATCTATATTAATTCTTAAATTAATGTAGAATAAACCAAATGTCTATGAAGAAATTTAGTTCTGCATTGTTCTTGGAAGTATATGTTGTCCTTCATCACTATACTTATATTTGTCAGTTAGTTCTTCATGTACACTTTGCAACTTATTTTCCCTTGTCCTCCATTTTTCTACACATCAGATCTACATGTACTCTTGCCAAAATATTGAATAAAACTAATGTTACTGAAGAAGTTTAGCTCTGCATTGCTCTTGTCAGTGCCTTCTGCCTGTATGCTGTATTTACATTTGTACTCTGCATCTTAAGTTAAATAATTGCCATTTGTTCCTATATTTTCACATCTATATTTACTCTTAACAAAATGTAGAATAAAGGCAATACTCTTGAAGAAGAGTGTGCGGTAAAATTCTTGAATTGCCCCCCCCCCATCAATATGGACAAGGCCTTTATAGAGCCTGTCTTCACTACTAATGTAAGTTTGTCCTCCTCCAGCCTTCAAAATTTGTTGTTTATTTTTGGATAGTGTCAGCGTTCTAGGAACGGGGGTCCCCAGACTTGCCTGCATGTGGCCCGGGGCGTGGCTTTGCTAGCAGGCCTATACGGCCCTTCCTCGTCAACAAGGAATCAAGACCCTCGCGAGGGGCCAAGCCTCGCGAGGCAGACGATACAAGACCTCACCAGGATGGCTCATGAGGGGCGGAGAGTTCAAGGCCATGCAAACCTCACGAGGTTCTCGTGACGTAAGCCATGACGATCGAGACCAGGAGGGTGCTAGTGCGCTCAGCGTCCTTGTTTCCTCGTTGGTGCTAAGGGGGCAAGCGCAGGCGCGGAGTACCGAAGCATCAAGCAAAGGTTTCCACATTGGTGCAACGAGACCAAGACTGGAAGGACGGCAAGACGGAGGTCACCGTGGAGCCCAAGACAGCGTCACCGCCAGAGCCTTTGGCAGGCGAAGACTGCTTTTGTCAGGATAGCTTGTACTAGTTGTCCCCTTTCAAATTGGCTGTTGTTGGCTCCCTTCCTGCTCAATATTTGGGGAGATGACCAGGGCCTCTATAAATAGAACTAGCCACCACCGTAGCTAGGAGGAGGACAAGACGAGGAGTAGGAGAAGACGAGACGAGATGTGTCAAGGACAAAACCCTAGACCGCATCCTCACACACACAAGAACACCTCAACCTCAGGAGGCGGTTCTTCCCCTTGTACTGTTCATCCTCAGCCCAAGAGGAAATCCACCACCACACTGGAGTAGGGTATTACACCACAACGGTGGCCCGAACCAGTATAAATCTTGTGTCCTTCTGTTGCGAGTTCGTCGAGTTAGTTCGTGAGATCTAGGCTAAGTTAGGACGCGGATCGATAGGGAGGAGATCTTTGCGGGCACCCCAGTGTTCGAACCTTAAGGGTTTTGCCAAAACCCGTGATCCGCCATCTGGCGCGCCAGGTAGGGGTGCGCCGGAGTCTTCCTTCCATTGGCTCGTGCCCCACTGTCTCCACGCCCGCTCCGTATGGCGGGCGCCCCTCCAGCTGGATCCACCGGTGGCCACGGCGGAGCTCGGGGCCCCGACCCCTTGCCCCCGCCTTGCGGCAGGTGCGGTGTCCACCCAAGTTCAAGCCGGTGATGCTGCCACGTTACGACGGCGCGGCGGACCCGTCGGCTTTCCTGCTGGCATATGAGGAGGCCGTCCTGGAAGCCGGGGGCGACGACAAGGTCATGGCCAACTGGTTCCCAATAGCCTAGTGGGCGCGTCGCGCGCCTGGCTCCTCCACTTGCCGGAGTCTTCTGTCGCCACTTGGGAGGAGCTGCGCGGCCTCTTCGTCACTCGCTTCGGTGTACCGGTGGCCCCCATCATCGCAACTCTTCTCGGCGGTTCACAAGAACCCCCCCCTCAGATCGGCACATCAAGCCGTACTTTTGCCTTATCGGTGCCGTTTCCAAGCGCCCTGGGCTCCGCCCGGCTGGGCCATGCCTGAGGCTGACCTCACATTCGACTCAAAGGACCATCCCGCCTCCACCATCGGCTCGGGTGCGCTCCCGATGCTGTGCGCACCCACCATCTTCCATGTATCCATCACCAAGACACTCATCGACGGCGGCTCCAGCATCAATGTGCTCTCCGTCGAGGCCTTCATCCTCCTTCACATGCCGTTCGAGGGGCTCCTCCCCAGCTAGACCTTCTCAGGAGTTGGCGGAGGCCCTGCCCGCTCCCTGGGGCAGATCCGCCTCCCCGTAACCTTCGGCACGCGCGACAACTACTGCACCGAGCTCGTCGACATCGACATCGCCCGCATTGGCCTCCCATACAACGCCATCCTCGGGTACCCAGCGCTGGCCTAGTTCATGGCAGCAACCCATCCTGCTTACAACCTCATGAAGATGCGAGGGAGCCAGGGTGTCCTCACCGTTAAGGGGAACACCAAGGAGGCCCTGGCGGTGCTCAAGCTTGCCCTCAGGGCCGCCGCGACAGCACAACCTGCCAACGCGGATACCTCCAAGGCTAAGGGAGCCGCGCCAACCAAGAAGAAGCAGTTCTTCACTCAGGCCAAGGCAGAAACCAAGCAAGTGTTGGTTGAGGAGGACGGGTCCTCAGGGGCAAACTTTACCATAGGCGCCAACCTCGAGCCTTCTCAGGAGGAGGCGCTGGTGAATTTTTTGCGTGCAAACAAGGGAGTGTTCGCCTGGGAGCCCGACCAGCTGGTAGGGGTCCCAAGAGAGCACCCCAACGTACGCCCTGTGAAGCAGAAGGCAAGGTAGCAATCCACGGAGAAGCAAGCTTTCATCGTCCAAGAAACTCGCAAGTTGGAGGCCGCGGGTGTCATACGTGAGGTTCGGTACCCCGAGTGGCTGGCGAACCCCGTCGTCGTCCCCAAGAAAGGCGGGAAGGAGCAGATGTGCATCAACTTCACCAACCTCAACAAGGCCTGCCCCCAAGATCCCTTCCCACTTCCGCGCATTGACCAGATCGTGGACTCCACCATCGAGTGTGACTTGCTATGCTTCTTGGACGCGTTCTCAGGATATCACCAGATCAAGATGTGGTAGAATATGTGGAGAAGACGGGCTTCCTGGCCCCGTGTGGGGTGTACTGCTACACCTGCATGCTGTTCGGGCTGCGCAACACGGGTGCGACCTTCCAACGACTCGTGCACATTGCCTTAGGGCGGCAGCTTGGGAGAAATGCTGAAGCCTACGTCGACGGCATCGTTGTGAAGTCCCGGGAGGGGGGGACCTTGATCCAAGACCTAGAGGAGACCTTTGAAAGCCTTCCCCAGGTGGACTTGCGGCTCAATCCGAAGAAATGCGTGTTTGGCGTCCCTTCCGGAAAGCTGCTGGGTTTCCTGGTGTCCCACAGGGGGATTGAGGCCAACCTAGAGAAGGTGAAGGCCATTGAAGACATGAGTCCGCCACAAACCCTCAAGGAAATGCAGAAGTTGGCTGGTTGGGTGACTGCACTGGGGCGCTTCATCTCCAAGTTGGGAGAGCACGCCCTACCCTTCTTCAAGCTGATGAAAAAGAAGGGCCCATTCGAGTGAACCCCGAAGGCCCATCAAGCTTTCCAAGACCTCAAGAGATACCTAACCAGCCCTCCAGTAATGGTGGCGCCGCGACCTCGTGAGCCCCTAGTGCTCTATCTTGCCGCCACCCCGTACTCAGCCAGCGTAGCCCTGGTGGCAGTTCGGGAGGAACACCAAGACAAGGGCGCACCGCGCCGTGCCATGCCTCCAACAAAGATGACGCAAGACCAGAAGGGCCCCACAAGGGCCGCAGCAGCAACGGCAGAGGATCAGGCTCGGCAGGACGACACCCCCAAACTCGTGAAGACTTCGGCAAGCGACCAAGCATCGGGGGCTCTACCCCCTCAGGAGGCACCCCAACTTCCAGAAGACGCAAACCTCATCAGCACGCCGACCCTCGTTGAGCATCCGGTATACTTCGTCAGTATGGTGTTGCGGGACGCAAGAGCATGGTACCCCATGCCTCAGAAGCTCCTACTCGCGCTCTTAGTGGCCTTGCGAAAGCTGCGGCACTACTTCCAGGGCCACCCCATCAAGGTCGTGTCAGCTTACCCATTGGAGAGAGTGCTCAGGAGCCCCAACTTTGCTGGGAGAGCCGCTGAATGGAACATCGAGTTGCAAGCATTCCAGCTGGAGCTCAGTACTACTAGAGTCATCAAGGGGGGCACGCTCGCTGATTTCGTGGCAGAATGGACAGACACCCCGGCACCTGAAGAAGGCGAAGACCGGTCCCTCTTGCTGGGAAGCGAGGCGCCCGACGGCTGGGTCATGTACTTCGATGGCGCCTTCACGCGCCAGGGCGTGGGGGCTGGAGCAGTACTCATCTCACCCACTCAGGACAAGCTCTACTACACCATGCAGCTCTGCTCCCAGCAGGGCGAGAAGGTCTCCAACAACATCACAGAATACGAGGGCCTCATAGCCGGCCTGAAGGCTGCGACGGCACTGGGGATGAAGCGTCTCACTATCAGGGGCGACTCACAGCTCCTCGTCAACTTCTCCAACAAGGTATACGAGCCGAAGGACGAGCACATGGAAGCATACCTCACGGAGGTGCGGAAGATGGAGAAGCAATTTCTGGGCCTGGAACTGCAGCACGTGCCCTGTGGCACCAACAGGGAAGCAGATGACATCGCCAGAAGAGCATCCAAGCGACACCCCCAGGAGCCTGGCGTCTTCGAGGAGCGGCTCTTCAAGCCATCAGCAACGCCGCCGCTTTCAAGAACAACTCAGCATCGAGAGGAACTCCCACAACCGCCTGCCTCAGGAGCCCCTGCCTGTGGCCCGACCTCAGGAGCGCGCCTACTCCTGGCGCTCGAGCCCCAGGAGGGATGTTGGACCAAGGAATTCAAGGAATACCTCATGCAAGGGGCGTTGCCGGAGAAGGAGGAGGATGCAGAGTGTATGGCCCATCAGGCCACGACATGCTACATCCAGGACGGTGAGTTATACAGGAAACGACCAAACGACGTTACATTGCGTTGTATCTCTAGGGAACAGGGGAAAGAGTTGATAGCTGACATACATGGCGGAGACTGTGGGCACCACTCTTCTACGCGAACCCTCGTCGGCAAGGCATTCTGAAGTGGATTCTACTGGCCTACGACGCTCAACGATGCGGCCAAGCTGGTGAAGTCCTGCAAGGCCTGCCAATTCCATGCCAAGCAGATCCATCAGCCAGCTCAGGGCCTCCATACCATCCCACTCTCTTGGCCATTCACGGTCTAGGGGCTGGACATTCTGGGCCCGTTCCCTCGGGCGCCTGGGGGCTATCGATACCTCTATGTCGCCATCGACAAGTTCACCAAGTGGCCGGAGGTCGAAGCCGTCCACACCATCCCAGCTGGCTCTGCGGTCAAGTTCATCAAGGGCCTCGTGAGCCGTTTTGGGGTCTCCAACCGCATCATCACCGATAACGGCTCGCAATTGTCAGGACCCTGATTCCAAGTCACATCGATCTAGCCGGTAACACCTCATATCACTTTGCGGCCTCACGCACGGTATTCCGACGGGTGTCGCCTTACCATGGCCCGAGACCGTTCACGCCTTTTGGCTCACGTATATGATAGTGTCGCTAGCATCCATATGACAGAGAACCCGGGCCGACATGACTAGTCGTGAACCCAAAGTGGCACTAACTTACGGGGACAGGCATACATGAATCAACATCGAGCATGTCGGTCAGCAGCGTGTGAATCCGGGCTGTAGCACTGGGCTAACAGGACTTCGGTGAACCGGGCTGTAGCAGACTACTATGGCTCATGGAAGCACAAAACTACATTTCCCCATAAGACAGGCTACCAAGGATAAACAACTAGATTGTCGGATCCCACACATACCAAGCATTTCAATCATACACACAATATGCTCGATATGTGTAAATACAACATGGCATCACAACATAACTCTACAACTCAAGGATTTATTCATTAGGCTCCGAGGAGCGAGAAATTACAAACATGGGTCTGATGACCCAACATACAGAGCATACAAGCAACAAGCACAAGCAGAAGCTTAACTTGTCTGAGTACAGACAACTACAATTGAAGAAGGCTCAGAAGCCTGACTATCTACAAGACCCTCCCAAGGGTACAAGATCATAGCTGAGGTAACAAGCTAAATGTCGAAGTCCACGTGGAACTACTAGCGAGACTAAAGTCTCTCTGCAAAACATAAAATAAGCAAACGTGAGTACAAATGTACCCAACAAGACTTACATCAGAACTAACTACATATGCATCGGTATCAACAAAGGGGGTGGTGGAGTTTAACTGCAGCAAGCCAGCTTTGACTTAGTGGCTAACCTGAACCACGACTGCAAGTAACTCTTTTGAGGTGGCGCACATGAGTCCACAAATTCACCATACCAATACACCACTATGGATCCGCTCCCGTCTCCCTGCGAGAATGCCATCCATAGCACTCACGCTTATCTTGCAAGTTTTAGAGTATCCACTTTCACTTGTCCATGAACTATGCAAGGGGTCCAAGTTTCCATATACGAGGAATCCGGCTATTCGAATAGATAATGATAACCCTGCAGGGGTGTACTTCTTCACACACGCTCTCGCCACTTATCGCCTTGTACACGTCATGTACCTCGGCAACCTTCAAGCGGAAGTCGGGCGAGGGAGTCGGCCACGACCTGACTAACCAACAAGTCTCTAGTCCAGGTTTATCGCCTTTTCGGGTTCCATCCGCAAGGAGATCTGACCGGGGTGTCGCTCACGGCCCAAAACGATGTGTGCAGGGTTCCCAAGCCCACCTCGACGGATGGATCTACGCTTGTTACACCGTGCCACGGTGCCTAGTCTGTCCCAAGCCCACCTGTACTGGGTACCACTTGGTAGACTAATAACACAACCTACAAACACCAGAAACTAGTTGCAACTCCTAGACAGAGATCAGGTTGATTAATAAGTCGAGAGGGGCACTTAAGCATTCCAATGCGTGGTAGTAGCTGTTCATGGATCACAAACACAGAACTCAGTTCCTGAGGATGGATGCAATAAGACAACCCACCATGTACTCCTAGATGGCCTCTCACCGCTACCTTTACCAAATCGTGTTCACACACTTAGCTCTCAACAGTAGGACATGTTCACCACATTCCAATTCATCCCCGATGAATCAGACCTGACTCAACTCTAAGCAGTAGCAGGCATGACAAACAAACATGAATGAGTAGGCACATCAGGGCTCAAACAACTCCTACTCATGCTAGTGGGTTTCATCTATTTACTGTGGCAATGACAGGTCATGAAGAGGAAAGGTGTTCAGCTACCGCAGCATGTAACAGTTGAAACGTTGTTGTCCTAATGCAGTAAAAGAGAGCAGGAGCAAGAGAGTGGGATTGTGTCGGAATGAACAAGGGGGTTTGCTTGCCTGGCACTTCTGAAGATAATATAGTTCTTCATCGGTGTCATCGATCTCATCATCGGAACATCGTCTACCGAGAGGGGACAAACACCGGCAATAGAGAAGAAAACCATCAATGCAAATGCGACAATATGATGCATGATCATGACATGGCAATATGCTATGATTTGTACTAATGCATCTAGCAACAATTTAAATGAAGTGCATATGAACCAAGGGTTCATATGCAAACTCCATAAGGGGTATTTAAAATGCCATTATCATGTTTTCACTTATACAGGGGTATAAGTTGGTTGCACATGCGTGAAACTAGCATAAATGGATAGATTGCATTTTTCTGAAAATTTTTCATATATAAAACTTTTCATTTGGAGTTATAGATTATTTTCTATGATTTTTACAAGTTTTAAACATTTTCTGGAATTTTCTGAATTAGATTTAATCCAGAAATTCCTTTACTGCATGAGCAACGTGTAAGCATGACATCAGCAGGTCAAAGGGGCTGGTTCGGGTCAAACCTGACCAGTGGGTCCCACTGGTCAGTCTCACGGTGCTAGCTCGAGTCACAGACAGGTGGGACCGGTCAACAGCCACGTCAGCAGAGTCAATGCTGATGCGTGGGTCCAGTAGAATTAGACTAATTCTAACTGATTCCATTAACTGGTTAATTAAGCCGGTGGGCCACGTATGTCATTTGACGGTGGGGTTTAATTAGCGGCGTCATCAGGCTCTAATGACGGCCACGTCGGCGCCACGTCGGCAATCGCCGGAGCCTGGCCGACGGTGACCCAAACGACGGCGGCGTGGCTCGGATTTGTGCCACGGGCGATGGTTTGGCGCGCGGTTTGTGGCTACGGATTGCTGGCACACGGGCACATCCATTCCAGCAAGCAGCAACAGCTGGGATGTCCGGAGCTCGCCGGAACAGAGCTCGCGATGGTGGCCGGAGTTCAGGTTTGAGCGGGCGCAGGGCTGCGGTGTGCTAGGAGGCCAGCTGAGGGGCTGGGAGGCCCCCGAGGAGTGCCCTGAGTGCGGTGACGCGCTCGGGAGCGAGCTGCGGTGGCTAAAGCGGCGGCAGTGACATGGCCGATGGCAGAAGCTCTCGGGCGCGGCGGGGGATGGGGCTAGAGTCCACAAACACGAGGGGAGGAAGAGGGGTTTGGAGCAGGGTCTCACGGTGAGGTGGATGGTGCAGACGGTAGGGTTGGGGAAGCGATGGTTGTCGCAAATCGACGGCGGCGATCCACGGCGGCCGAGGGCGAAGACGACGATGGTGGCGATGAAGAAGGGCCTCCGGGCGTCGTATAGCTCGGTGGGGAGGGCGAGGGCGTTGCGGCGGAGCTCGGGAGCAGCTCGGTCAGGCAAGGCGGTGGATGTGGCCGTGTGGCAGCGAACGGCAGCGACGAGCGCGTAGGCCATAGCGGGGAGGACGAGGGAGAGATCCAGGGAGAGAGGGGAGAGGTGCAGGGGGTCGAGGGGGAGTGCGTGGCGACGTCCAAAGCGTCCGGCGTCGAGGGGGAGGGGCAGGCAGGCAGGGTGGTGGCGTGGCGAGCTCGGCGGCGTCGCGGTGTCCCTCCTCTGCCTACTGGCAGAGGTAGGCGATGACTGGCAGCGGCGCTAGGCTGGGCCAGCCAGGTGGGCTGGCCAGCTGGGCTGCGACAGGTGAGGCCAGGTAAGCCTCCTCTCTCTGGTTTTCTCTATTTGTTTCTGTTTTCTATTTTCTGTAGTAAGTTTTGATTTAGTAAACATACTAAACCATTTGTTAAAATACCGAAATTAATTGTGGGCACTTGTGAATTTGTTTCCAACAGCCCTCATTTAATTTCACAATTATTTGAGGACTTAAAAATATGTATAGCATTTAAATGCCCAAATTCAAATACAATATGATTTAATTCAAAAAATCCAGAATGGCCTAGAAATATGTGCATGACTTTTGGC
Organism: Triticum urartu; assembly: GCF_056163025.1. Classification (NCBI taxonomy): domain Eukaryota; kingdom Viridiplantae; phylum Streptophyta; class Magnoliopsida; order Poales; family Poaceae; genus Triticum; species Triticum urartu. Next base: position 544,092,915 of record NC_141874.1, read on the forward strand.
AGAGGTTTTCACCTTTAAGAAAAATCATGAACTTTTCTAAAGGGCATTTGAGATCATTGAAAAATATTTTTATCGAACCTAGTTGGATTCATTAGGTGCTAGGGTTTCAACAATCCCCATTTCAAGTTTCATGAAATTTAAACATGATGACATGATGAGCAAGCAAAGTCAATCATGGGCTGAACTGGGGCTGTCACAGCTCACCCCCACTAAACAAGAATCTCGTCCCGAGATTCAAGTCGTGAGGTAAGAAGATAAAGGGGTCATAAGCTAACACGATCTTCATGATCTGATTTGCCCTTCTCGAAGATGTTGCTTCATTTCTCCAATTGATCTTGACGTCTTTGCTTTGAAATCTTCTTGCAACTATGATGACAGAAGAGAGGAAACTCGATAGAATTTGATCTTCACAAAGATCAAGCGATACACGATCAACTCATGGAATGAGACAATAGAACATCTCTTAAGCCGGGACACAAAGCACACATCAAGACAGATGGAGAGAAACTGATAACAAAGGTTCAATTTGGTAGGCAACATTTCCACGCTTAAGAAGATGGTGGATGCGTTTCAAGTAGCGAGGAGTTAAGTTGCCCTTCATGTCGAACGGGGCACCTTAGAGGAGGTGGCTCGTAGAGCTATTCCCTTAAGTGGCAAAAAGAATTACTTTTGATTCAGAGATCATTGAAACTCTTTATACCATCCTAAGGCAATTCACAACAATCGTTTGGCAGAGTACAAAGGGATGGCATACCCGGACTAGAATGGATGATATGGACTACCTTGTTGAAGACAGCGCAAAGGATGATTTGCTTATCATCGGAGGTGGAGGGGACCCATGGTAAGTCCACTTTTGAAGATGATATTGGACAGCAACTACCGAGAAGGGCAGCCCATGGGGGATTGGCACAATAGCGGTGCAAGCTGGGAACAGGATGCAACTATTGGGAATGTTCCAACCATCATATCTGCCTGAGATTCAGATCTGATTGGTAATAGGATACTTCAGACACAACATGTCTAAAAAGAAAGTTTGCAACACAATTCGACGGGATGGCGTTGCGAGATTCTCGAGGAATGAACTAAGATAGCAAGCTCCAAAACATGAGCTGGTTCTGCTAAACACATGTGAACATGCTGTCCCAGACAAGCATGACCACATAGTAGTCTTATGATAAAACACTACCGAGTTCACGTTGGGAACCATCATCGAGGTTATCCGAGTCTTGTGCATGGTCTAGAATTATCACAACAAACTCCTTTTCCTTGAACAAATCAATCAGTGGCTTGAGGTGCTAGGGAACATTTGGAATGAAGGTTGCAAGTCTCCAAACCACATGATACTTCGCACATATGCATGAATGACTTGGGATAATTCCAGAGGAAGCAAAACAAGCTTTCTCGCATTGACGGCGGCAAGTTGCATCGAATGCACATGAACTAAGAAAGTCACTTCTTTCATCCGGACATATGCTTCATGAACGGATCACGAAAGCATTGATCACAAGTTTCCAACACTAGCTGGATGTTCAACATAATCATGGAGAAGATAAGGATGTTGTCGATGGGCTCAACAACAATTCATCCAGATTGCCATATAGATGGAATTCCGTAATTAGGTGAACACAGTGATAGCATTGGTCAGACCAAAGGATGTAATGGTGTATGCCTGAGAGATCAAACACGAGTAAGACAACATTACGAACATCGTTGGTTCTCATTTGATTTGAGGATAGCCCACACTCAAATCAAAGTTTGGACAAGACAATAGATCCAACAACTGATCATGAGGACCAATTGATGAAGATATCATCCTTCTTCGACACACACACACACAGGAAGATATCCCTTAACATGAACTAGGTCAGACAAGCTTTTATCTTCCAACTCTCCAAGTTGTTGTTTAGCTTAAGCAACTAGCTCAGGGGTATCTGACACAGATTCTTGGAGAGAAGGCGTGGCTACAAGGAACCAACTTGATCACGAACTGAACATAGCGGTCAGGTGACAGCCTGGTGATCCATCCGAGAAGATATTCAGAAAATCACGAACCATCGATATGTTACTAAGCTCGAAAACAATCTTGCTTTTCAGGGCAAGATGATATGATCAATAGAGCAAGGGTTTGACAAAATCCTAACTCATTGATCGAAAAGTGCACCAGAAATAAGGACTAGGTAGCACGATAAATCTCAGAATGATGATTCAATAACCAGCACACTAAGAATGAGAGTATTGTCCATTAACTACCAAGCAATGGAGTTGCTAGGGGTATTGATTTCACACATCATAGTTCTTGTTGGCATTCCGGTCACAACAACACGGAGACCGAGAAATGAATAATGATGGCGAGAAGTATCACTGTATCAAGAATTCATAAGATGATGTGCAATTCCCATGACATTCTTGACATAAGATGGTAATGCTCCAAGGTAGAACAGAGCAAAAGCTGGATTGGCATTTTGATCCGTGAAATACAACTACTTTGACCCAATACTAGAAGTGGACGAGGTACTGGAGTTTGTTTCTCCTGGTCATTCCGGAATAGAATGGCTTGACGGACCAAAAGAATAATAGGCATCGATGAACACGAATGCACACATAATCTTGACTATCAATTGATAGACAAAGGTCAGAAAACAACTAAAGAGGAACAACTCAAAGGAACATATATCTTTCTGAGTTGTGGATGCATAGATTAGTATGTCGAGCAAGCTCAACATTTCTTCCGGATGACCCATGCAGAAAGGTAGAACTGGCAGAGTCACAACATAGAATCGAGAACTCATCAAGAGCACTCTGGTTGTGATCTTTCGGTTCAACGAGGAACTTCTACCATAAGTAGTTCATGGTATTTGGAAGAAGGAAATACCACGGACCTCGAGGACTATCGCAAAGGTTACTAATATCCTAAGGAACTAGCAAACACTATCAACATGAAGTAAGTAGTGTGAATCTTGGGTTCAATAACCCAAAAGTAGAATACCTACTACCAAATGGCATCACGGGATGCTTTCGAGAATGATGGCCAGAATCATCACACTGGGACACAAAACATGGCTAGATTACTAGGTGATCCTCTAAAACACCTAGGGTCATAATAATAGTTCCAACATATATGTCGAGGCAATAAAGTACCTCAAATCACCAATTAGTGTGCTTAATCTGGCCCCAAAGGACATCAGGAATGGGAGGAAGGGATTTGCAGATGCATCAGACTATTTAGAACCTGGGATGACTCGGACAGCATAACAGTTGTAAAGCTCAAAATGATTTGAGACATCCTGCAAAAATGGTGGCATAACCACTCAACATCACAATATCAAGGTTCTGAGGCCAGATATGAACATATGGAAGTAGGAGGAACTGAACTGAGTCTTGAACTCAACAATCCTAGGCAACTACGGTTTAGTAACACGTCATCCTGACAGATAGAAGAGAAGCCTAGTTCTTAACCCCGTAGAAAGGAAGAGGATGACTCAAATCAGAAGGGCATAAGGTAAAGGAGTAAAAAGAGCCTTACATTCCATCCCACAATCAATTCCCTTATATAACTAAAGCATTTCTAGACTCAACTTCGACCAGCATTGCTTGGTAATCCTACAGGTAGTCAGGCTCTGATACCAAAGCTGTTAGGACCCTGATTCCAAGTCACATCGATCTAGCCGGTAACACCTCATATCACTTTGCGGCCTCACGCATGGTATTCCCACGGGTGTCGCCTTACCATGGCCCGGGACCGTTTGCGCCTTTTGGCTCACGTATATGATAGTGTCGCTAGCATCCATATGACAGAGAACCCGGGCCGACATGACTAGTCGTGAACCCAAAGTGGCACTAACTTATGGGGACAGGCATACATGAATCAACATCGAGCATGTCGGTCAGCAGCGTGTGAATTCGGGCTGTAGCACTGCGCTAACAGGACTCCGGTGAACCGGGCTGTAGCGGACTACTATGGCTCATGGAAGCACAAAACTACATTTCCCCATAAGACAGGCTGCCAAGGATAAACAACTAGATTGTCGGATCCCACACATACCAAGCATTTCAATCATACACACAATATGCTCGATATGTGTAAATACAACATGGCATCACAACATAACTCTACGACTCAAGGATTTATTCATTAGGCTCCGAGGAGCGAGAAATTACAAACATGGGTCTCATGACCCAACATACAGAGCATACAAGCAACAAGCACAAGCGGAAGCTTAACTTGTCTGAGTACAGACAACTACAATTGAAGAAGGATCAGAAGCCTGACTATCTACAAGACCCTCCCAAGGGTACAAGATCGTAGCTAAGGTAACAAGCTAAATGTCGAAGTCCACGTGGAACTACTAGCGAGACTGAAGTCTCTCTGCAAAACATAAAATAATCAAACGTGAGTACAAATGTACCCAGCAAGACTTACATCAGAACTAACTACATATGCATCAGTATCAACAAAGGGGGGGTGGTGGAGTTTAACTGCAGCAAGCCAGCTTTGACTCAATGGCTAACCTGAACTACGACTGCAAGTAACTCTTTTGAGGTGGCGCACACGAGTCCACAAATTCACCATACCAATACACCACTATGGATCCGCTCCCGTCTCCCTGCGAGAACGCCATCCATAGCACTCACGCTTATTTTGCGAGTTTTAGAGTATCTACTTTCACTTGTCTATGAACTATGCAAGGGGTCCAAGTTTCCATATCCTAGGAATCCGGCTACTCGAATAGATAATGATAACCCTGCAGGGGTGTACTTCTTCACACACGCTCTCGTCACTTATTGCCATGTACACGTCATGTACCTCAGCAACCTTCAAGCGGAAGCCGCGCGAGGGAGTCGGCCACAGCCTGACTAACCAACAAGTCTCTAGTCCAGGTTTATCGCCTATTCAGGTTCCATCCGCAAGGAGATCCGGCCGGGGTGTCGCTCATGGCCCCAAACGATGTGTGCAGGGTTCCCAAGCCCACCTCGACAGATGGATCTATGCATGGTACACCGTGCCACGGTGCCTAGTCTGTCCCAAGCCCACCTGTACCGGGTACCACTTGGTAGACTACTAACACAACCTACAAACACCAGAAACTAGTTGCAACTCCTGGACAGAGATCAGGTTGATTTATAAGTCGAGAGGGGCACTTAAGCATTCCAATGCATGGTAGAAGCTGTTCATGGATCACAAACACAGAACTCAGTTCCTGAGGACGGCTGCAATGAGACAACCCACCATGTACTCCTACATGGCCTCTCACCGCTACCTTTACCAAATTGTGTTCAGACACTTAGCTCTCAACAGTAGGACATGTTCACCACATTCCAATTCATCCCCGATGAATCAGACCTGACTCAACTCTAAGCAGTAGAAGGCATGACAAACAAACATGAATGAGTAGGCACATCAGGGCTCAAACAACTCCTACTCATGCTAGTGGGTTTCATCTATTTACTGTGGCAATGACAGGTCATGCAGAGAAAAGGGGTTCAGCTACCGCAGCATGTAACAGTTGAAACGTTGTTGTCCTAATGCAGTAAAAGAGAGCAGGAGCGAGAGAGTGGGATTGTATCGGAATTAACAAGGGGGTTTGCTTGCCTGGCACTTCTGAAGATAATATAGTTCTTCATCGGTGTCATCGATCTCATCATCGGAACATCGTCTACCGAGAGGGGACAAACACCGGCAATAGAGAAGAACACAATCAATGCAAATGCGACAATATGATGCATGATCATGACATGGCAATATGCTATGATTTGTAATAATGCATCTAGCAATAATTTAAATGAAGTCCATATGAACCAAGGGTTCATATGCAAACTCCATGAGGTGTATTTAAAATGCCATTATCATGTTTTCACTTATACAGGTGGTATAAGTTGGTTGAACATCCATGAAACTAGCATAAATGGATAGATTGGATTTTTCTGATAATTTTTCATATATAAAACTTTTCATTTGTAGTTATAGATTATTTTCTATGATTTTTACAAGTTTTAAACATTTTTTGGAATTTTCTGAATTAGATTTAATCCAGAAATTCCTTTACTGCGTTAGCAATGTGTAAGCATGACATCAGCAGGTCAAAGGGGCTGGTTCGGGTCAAACCTGACCAGTGGGTCCCACTGGTCAGTCTCACGGTGCTAGCTCGAGTCACAGACAGGTGGGACCGGTCAACGGCCACGTCAGCAGAGTCAATGCTGATGCGTGGGTCCAGCAGAATTAGACTAATTCTAACTGATTCCATTAACTAGTTAATTAAGCCGGTGGGGCCTGTCTATCATTTGACAGTGGGGTTTAATTAGCGGTGTCATCAGGCTCTAATGACGGCCACGTCGGCGCCACGTCGGCAATCGCCGGAGCCTGGCCGACAGTGACCCAAACGACAGCGGCGCGGCTCGGATTTGTGCCACGGGCGATGGTTTGGCGCGCGGTTTGCGGCTACGGATTGCTGGCACACGCGCGCATCCATTCCAACAAGCAGCGGTAGCTGGGATGGCCGGAGCTCGCCGGAACAGAGCTCGTGGCGGTGGCCTGAGTTCGGGTTTGAGTGGGCATAGGGCTGCGGTGCGCTAGGAGGCGAGTTGAGGGGCTGGGAGGCCCCCGAGGAGTGCCCTGAGTGCGGTGAGACGCTCGGGAGCGAGCTGCGATGGCTAAAGCGGCGGCGGCGACATGGCCGGTGGCAGAAGCTCTCGGGCGCAGCACGGGATGGGGCTAGAGTCCACAAATGCAAGGGGGGAAGAGGGGTTTGGAGCAGGGTCTCACAGTGAGGTGGATGGTGCAGACGGTAGGGTCGGGGAAGTGATGGTTGTCGCGAATCAACGGCGGCGATCCACGGCGGCTGAGGGCGAAGATGATGATGGTTGCGATGAAGCAGGGCCTCCGGGCGTCGTGTAGCTCGGTGGGGAGGGCGAGGGCGTCGCGGCGGAGCTCGGGAGCAGCTCGGTCAGGCGAGGCGGTGGCTGTGGCCGTGTGGTAGCGAACGGCGGCGACGAGCGCGTCGGCCATAGCGGGGGAGGATGAGGGAGAGATCCAGCGAGAGAGGGGAGAGGTGCAGGGGGTCGAGGAGGAGTGCGTGGCGACGTCCAGAGCGTCCGACGTCGAGGGGGAGGGGCAGGCAGAAAGGGTGGTGGCGTGGCGAGCTCGGCGGCATCGCGGTGTCCCTCCTTTGCCTACTGGCAGAGGTAGGCGATGACTGGTGGCGGCGCTGGGCTGGGCCGGCCAGGTGGGCTGGCCAGCTGGGCTGCGACAGGTGAGGCCAGGTAAGCCTCCTCTCTCTGGTTTTCTCTATTTGTTTCTGTTTTCTATTTTCTGCAGTAAGTTTTGATTTAGTAAAAATACTAAACCATTTGTTAAAATGCTGAAATTAATTGTGGGCTCTTGTGAATTTGTTTCCAACAGCCCTCATCTAATTTCACAATTATTTGAGCACTTAAAAATATGTATAGCATTTAAATGCCCAAATTCAAATACAATATGATTTAATTCAAAAATCCAGAAAGGCCTAGAAATATGTGCATGACTTTTGATAGAGGTTTCACCTTTAACATAAATCATGAACTTTTCTAAAGGGCATTTGGGATCATTGAAAAATATTTTTATCAAACCTAGTTGAATTCATTAGGTGCTAGGGTTTCAACAATCCCCATTTCAAGTTTCATGAAATTTAAACATGATGACATGATGAGCAAGCAAAGTCAAGCAAGGACTGAACTGGGGCTGTGATAGCAGTTCACTAGTAATCTCTTCGAGTCATATTTGTGCTAACCTTCGAACGCAGATTTGCTATGCCTTAGTGGCACACCCCAGGAGCAATGGCCAGGCCGAACGCGCCAACACGGAGGTCCTGAAGGGCCTCAAGACCAGAACCTTCAAGAAGAAGCTCGAGGCCTGCGGCAGGGGCTGGCACAACGAGCTCCAGTCTGTGTTGTGGTCGATCCGCACCACCGCCACCAAGCCAATGAGGCGAAACCCCGTTCTTCCTCATCTATGGAGCAGAAGCAGTCCTCCCTCATCAAGCCAAGCATCACTCCGCTCGGGTCCTGACGTTTGATGAGACGCAGCAGGACGCCATGCGGGGGATGGACCTCGTGCTGGGGGAGGAAGGACGCCATGAAGCTGGACTATGGGCGGCAAGATACCAGCAGGCGCTACGGCGGTACCACTGCCACAGCGTCCGCTCCACGACCCTTGAGGTGGGAGACCTCGTCCTGAGACGGGTGCTCTCCAGGGAAGGGCTGCATAAGCTCTCGCCCATGTGGGAGGGCCCGTTCAAGGTCGTCCATGTCTCCAAGCCTGGCGCTGGGCGCCTGGAGACACAGGACTGGGTACCCTTCCAGAACGCCTGGAACATCCAACACCTCCGAAAATTCTACCCATGAAGAAGGGCCCGGTGCCTGTGAAGAAGGCCCGGTGCCTGTGAAGAAAGGCCCGGTGCCTGTGAAGCAAGGCCCCGTGCCTGTGAAGAATCGCCGCCTGTCACACTCTCACGTAATAATGAGTGAGGCTGTACACGCCCCAGAGTCTCCGAAGAGCCGCCCTTGGGCCTCGGGGGCACCCTCCCATGCCGAGTGGCAGCACTTAGCTCCGCGCTGGTGAGAAGACGTCGAAGACTAGGCTAGGTGCCGGACGCGGCTTTTCATTTGCTTTCCGAAGTTGGCTCACCCCTCTTTTAATTGAAATTTGCTTTCTGGTGTCTCTCATTGGTCTCGTTTTGTCGCTTTCTGCCTGTTTTCCTGCTTTCGCCTCTTTGATCGACCTGAACTCTCCCTCGCGTCCCTCGCGAGGGGGCTAGACAGGTACCTTCATGAGCTTCCTCCTTCTGTCCTTTCGCGAGGCACCCTCGTTCGAGCCCACAAGCTGGCGCACCTCTCCTGATCCATGCCCCACGGGTATTGCAACGCGAAGCACTGAGTCAATGCCAGCGGCGCCTATTACCAAGCCCCGGGTGAGCGATAAACCTCTCACGAATCTTTTGCAGTTCCTAAGCTCATATCAGGTCAAGGAGGCCTCGACAGGCGCTAGGAAGCAAGCGCCTCGTGAGGAGGAGGCCACTCAAAACAAGTCGAGCTAAGTTATTCTTACATAAAACGACGATGTTGCGACACGACACATGAATGACAAACTTAACATAACGATTGAGATCATAGTTCGATACACGCCCCTACGGGGCCCATTCTGGTTTCTTTCTGATGCAGGAAGAAAAAGAAGAACAAAATAGAAGCGGCGCCTACAGCGGTTCATGGATGCAGGCCCCAACGCCTTCCTGAGCTCAACCGGACCCCTCCTCGCGCTTCACAGAGGCACGGCGACGAGACAACCCGCCACCGTCTTCGAAGCGGGCACGGCAGCGTGGCGGCCGGTCATAGCCGCCACTGCTGGAGCTATCATTGGGGGAAGAGCTACCATAGCCAAATGAGACACGGTCGGCACAAAGGGCGGGTTCGCCCACATCCTCGTCGCGGTCATCGCCAAGGCCAAGCACCTCCTCGCCGTCATTCACCTCGGGGCAGCACCCGGCGCGGCGACCATCTTCCCCAAACACCCTCACATAGAGGGTCGCGTCGCCGTCGTAACTGAAGTGAAGGGGGCACCGCTCGCCAAGGCCGCGTGCGCAGGCGAACGTTTGTCAACCGCGGGCCAAAGCTACATTGCACGCGGCAGAGACCGCGACCGCAACCCAGGAAGCCCTGCTGCAGCAGCCGTCCGCCTGTAGCCAAAGCCCGCCAGGACCTGAGGCTGGCAGCTCGTCAACGAAGAAGCGCGGGAGCTGGAGCCAGTTGCTAGCCGGATTCTTCAACCAGACGACGAACTCCGGCAGCGTCTCCGCCGAGTGGAAGCGTGGCCAGGGAGGCCGCGGGACCACGACATGTCTCCCTTTGTCAACAGGACCACCACAACCGGAGCAACTACTGCCCCACGAAGCGGCACCACCACGGCCGCGCGGAGCCGCGGTGGGGGTTGCGGTGTGCTTGCGAAGACGGCCACGTCCACGCTTGGGCACCGGGGAGCCAGGCCCCTCGCGAGGGGCCTTCCCCTTCTCCGCGGCGGTGAACCTCTCGACGGCGCCATGTCTGCGCAAGCAAGGAGTGGAGCAAGGAAGAAGAAGAAGAAGCAGGAGAGGAAGAGGAAGGATGGGCGACGGGGGCTCCGCACCCCTCCCATTTATACCAGGAGAAGGCCAACCAGCACCCCCACGATCACATGTAATGATGGTTTTCCTTGCATGTCGCAGGGACTTGTCATGTCGGGCGGTTGCCGAGGCAGCGTGGGGAAGCGGAGATGCCCACGTCCAATCAACCGTCACGCGTCGACTGAGGCCGAAGGCTATTGGGGCCCACGGTGCTCCGCACTTGACCCTTGGCTTCGCCTCGAAGCCAAGCCCGAGCGCGCCTTGGGCCCAGGGGCTACTGTCGGCGTTCTGGGAACGGGGGTCCCCAGACTTGCCTGCCTGCGGCCCATGGCGTGGCTTTGCTGGATGGCCTGTATGGCCCATCCTCATCAACAAGGAATCAAGACCCTCGCGAGGGTCCAAGCCTCGCGGGGCGGACGACACAAGACCTCCTCAGCAGCGGCCTCACCAGGCTGGCTCATGAGGGGTGGAGAGTTCAAGTCTGGGCAAACCTCGCGAGGTTCTCATGACGTAAGCCATGACGATCGAGACCAGGCGGGCGACAGTGCGCTCAGCGTCCTTGTTTCCTCTTTGGTGCTAAGGGGGCAAGCGCAGGCGCGGAGTGCTGAGTCATCAAGCAAAGGTTTCCACATTAGTGCAACGAGACCAAGACCGGAAGGACGGCAAGACGGAGGTCACCATGGAGCCCAAGACGGCGTCACCGCCAGATCCTTTGGCAGGCTGTAACGCCCATGATGCTGCTATATCTCCCACGTGTCGAAGCACGACTTAGAGGCATAACCGCATTGTAGGCAATGTCGCAAGTGGGGTAATCTTCACACAACCCATGTAATGAATAAGGGGGAAAAGGTAAATAGTTGTCTTACACTCGCCACGTCACACAATAGCATATATAACATTACATTCATCCAGATAGAATCAAGGTCCGACCATGGAACCAAAATAAAGAACAACCCCAAAAGCAACAAAGTCCCCGATCGCCCCAACTGGGCACCACTACTGATCGTCTGGAGAGGAAACGTAGTATCATCCTGAGTCCTCATCGAACTCCCACTTGAGCTCAGTTGAATCACCTGGAGCGGTATCATCGGTCCCTGCATCTGGTTTTGAAGGAATCTGTGAGTCACGGGGACTCAGCAATTTCACACCCTCACGATCAAGACTATTTAAGCTTATAGGAAGGGTAAAAGGTATGAGGTGGAGCTGCAGCAAGCACTAGCATATATGGTGGCTAACATACGCAAATGAGAGCGAGAACAGGAGGCAAAAGGCACGATCGATAAACTATGATCAAGAAGTGATCCTAGAACAACCTACATTCAAGCATAACACGAGACCGTGTTCTCTTCCCGGACTCCGCCGAAAAGAGACCATCACGGCCACACACTCTGTTGATTCATTTTAATTAAGTTAAGATTAAGGTTTTCTACAACCGGACATTAACAAATTCCCATCTGCCCATAACCACGGGCACGGCTTTCGAAAGTTCAAATCCCTGCAGGGATGTCCCAACTTAGCCCATCACAAGATCTCACGGACAACGAAGGATATTCCTTCTCCCAAGACAATCCAATCAGACTCGGAATCTCGGTTACAAGACATCTCAACAATGGTAAAACTAAACCAGCAAAGCCACCTGAATGTGCCGACAAATCCCGATAGGAGCTGCACATATCTCGTTCTCAGGGCACAACGGATGAGACTAGCTACGAGTAAAACCAACCCTCAAGTTTCCCTGAGGTGGCCCCGCAGGCAGCTCAGTTTGGACCAACACTTAGAGGAGCACTGGCCCAGGGGTTTTAAATAAAGATGACCCTTGAGTCCACGAAACCCAAGGGAAAAGGCTAGGTGGCGAATGGTAAAACCAATGTTGGGCATTGCTGGAAGAGTTTTATTCAAGGCGAACTGTCAAGGGGTTCCCATTATAACCCAACCATGTAAGGAACGCAAAATCAAGGAACATAACACCGGTCTGACGGAAACTAGGGCGGCAAGAGTGGAACAAAACACCAGGCATAAGGCCGAGCCTTCCACCCTTTACCAAGTGTATAGATGCATTAAAGTAGACAAGATATAATAATGATATCCCAACAATAAACATGTTCCAACAAGGAACAAACTCCAATCTTCACCTGCAACTAGCAATGCTATAAGAGGGGCTGAGCAAAGCGGTAACATAGCCAAACAACGGTTTGCTAGGACATGGTGGGTTAGAGGTTTGATATGGCAATATGGGAGGCATGATAAGCAAGTGGTAGGTATCATAGCATAGGCATAGCAAAAGAGCGAGCATCTAGCAAGCAAAGATAGAAGTGATTTCGAGGGTATGGTTGTCGGTGTCAAAACCGGCGGATCTCGGGTAGGGGGTCCCGAACTGTGCGTCTAGGCAGATGGTAACAGGAGGCAGGGGACACGATGTTTTACCCAGGTTCGGTCCCTCTCGATGGAGGTAAAACCCTACGTCCTGCTTGATTAATATTGATGATATGGGTAGTACAAGAGTAGATCTACCACGAGATCAAGGAGGCTAAACCCTAAAAGCTAGCCTATGGTATGATTGTTGTTTGTCCTACGAACTAAAACCCTCCGGTTTATATAGACACCGGAGAGGGCTAGGGTTACACAGAGTCGGTTACAATGGTAGGAGATCTACATATCCGTATCGCCAAGCTTTCCTTCCACGCCAAGGAAAGTCCCTTCCGGACACGGGACGAAGTCTTCAATCTTGTATCTTCATAGTCCAGGAGTCCGGCCAAAGGTATAGTCCGGCTAACCGTACACCCCCTAATCCAGGACTCCCTCAGTAGCCCCTGAACCAGGCTTCAATGACAACGAGTCCAGCGCGCAGATTGTCTTCAGCATTGCAAGGTGGGTTCCTCCTCCAAGTACTTCATGGAAGATTTTGAACACAAAGGTAGTGTCCGGCTCTGCAAAACAAGTTTCCACATATTGCCATAGAGAGAATAATATTTACACAAATCTAATCTGCTGACGTATTCCGTAGCGTGACATCACACCACGGCCAGGTCTTTATTCGAATCGTTTAACTGTTCCACCTCAGCGTGTTTAGCGAGGCGGTTTCCTTGGCACGTCTTGTCAAAGCAGAGATCGTGTCCCCTTATTTCGGGATTCTCATCAATACGGGTGTGGGTAACCCAACCGCGCCATTGACTACGGCGCTTGGGAGACAAGCGAGTTTTACCAGGCTGGTGGGGGCGCGTAGTCGCATTCGCCCATATAAGGGGATAAGGATCCACCTTTTCATCCACGCCTTCTTCCTCCTTTGCCTATCCATTTCCGCGCACTCGATCTCCAGCTCCCAAGTCCGCACACCCCACCTCAACCTTCTCCAGCCATGTCTGGAGCGGAGGCAAGTGGATGGTCTCCTCCGTCACGGAGGGACACATCAAAAGACTGAGGAAGGCCGGATACTTGTCTAACGACATTGCGCACCGGCTTCCCAAAGAGGGGCAGCTCATCCCCACCCCCAGGCCCCAAGAGAGGGTGGTGTTCCTCCGCCATTTCCTCTGCAGACTGGGTTTCCCTCTCCACCCATTTGTCCGGGGCTCATGTTCTACTATGGCCTGGATTTCCACGATCTGGCCCCGAACTTTGTCCTCAACATCTTGGCGTTTATCGTCGTGTGCGAGGCCTTCCTACGCATCCTCCCCCATTTCGGCCTATGGCTCAAGACTTTCAATGTCAAGCCGAAGGTGGTGCGCGGCACCCAGGCGGAGTGCGGAGGCGCCATTGTGGGCAAGATGCCCAACGTCCTGTGGCTCGAGGGCTCCTTCGTGGAGTCCCTAATGGGGTGGCAATCAGGGTGGTTTTACATCACCGTGCCGCGCGACCCTAAATGGGTCGCAGCCCCTGAGTTCCGATCTGGACCCCCTACGCGGCTCTCCTCCTGGAAAGAGACGGGCCTGTCGTGGGGTAAAAAAGGAGAGCTGACCGGACTCCAAACATGCATCCAAACCTTGGTGGACAGGAAGCTCAAACTTGTTAACGTAGTCTAGGTTATGCTCATCCGCCGGATCCTCCCATGTCAACAACAGGCTTTCAACCTGTGGGAGTTCGACCCGGCGCGGCACCAAACTCTAAGCAGGATCTTCGACACAACATACGAAGATGCCTGGAAGGTGCTTTTCAAAGGTGCCAAGGCCCCCGCATCCGCTACCGAGGATCGCGGATTCAGCACGTAGCGTCACGCTCATGCGGTTAGCTATTTTTACCTTACAGGGTATTACTTTTTCATAGTTTGACTCCATGCGGGATCTAAGCTCCCTTACCCTTGACAGGATTGGCAGGAGACGTCCGGACAGATCAACTGTCCGGCTCCTTTGCCTGAAGGCCCAGCGGACGCTCGCTTGGCGAAGCTGGTGGTTCCGACACCCTATGTGGTGCCAGAGAAGAAGGCTAAGAAGATGGCCACAGGAACTCGAAAGAGTGCCCGGCGCCAGGAGGTGTCGAGTTCATCCGACGACTCCAAGGCGCCCTCCTCCCACGATGACGAGGAGGAGGAAGAAGAGACCTCTCCCCCTCCAGCGAGGGGAGAGAAGAAAAGGAAGGCCGCCCCGACTGGGGAGGCCGAAGGGTCCAAGAGGGGGAAGACCCTTCCTCTGGACTACTCCACCGATGCTGACAATGGCGAAGAGGAGTGGCCATACAGGGCCAAGCCCCTGGCGAGATCGTAAGTGTTCGGACACCAGAGCAATTCATAGTGTTCCTTTTTTGCACAGCTCCTCCTTACGCCGAATATGACTATGCAGTCCGCCCAAGGCCGGGCTCGACGAGTCGTCGAGCGGCTCCCTGGATTCGTCAGATGTGAATTCGCTTCTGACGGCTACCTCTCCCCACCCTACGGGCGACGCCGAGGTGGCGTCCCAACAGGTTCCAAGCCAGGAGGAGGTGGTCCTGGAGGCACCGCAAGGCGACCTCCCGGACTCCAGGGGTGAAGGGGATAGAACCCCCAAGGGCTCCAAGTCCGGCTTTGAGCGGGACACCGCGCGGGAACCTTCAACGGTTCCGGACTCCGGTAGGCAGCCTCCTTCCAAGAGGAGCAAGCCTACCGAGCAGGTGACCTCCATTCAACCGGAGGCACCGGACAATTTGCTGGAGGTGCTTAACGGCGCCTCCATCGACGAGGAGCACCGCACTATTATGAGTGCAGTGATCCAGAAGGTTCAGTCCGCCAAGAGCGGACTGACTGAAGCCTGTGCCAGCCTTCTAACAGGCTTTGAGGTAAGTAAAGAATATGTAAAAATATTACCACATAGAAAGTAGCCCCTGATGCTCTGTTCGACGTTTGGAAAGAAAAGCCGAATAGAGGATCTAAATGACATTCGCAGGAGTCTAACAAAAGTAAGTCAATATGCGTATGCAGGCTTTGCTGTTAGCATCCGCCGCACTGACTGCGGAGGTGGGCACGCTGAAGCAGAACCTTGAGCGGTCCGAGCAAGAGCTCGGCCTAGCCAAGCAGCGGCTCGAGGAGAAGGTAAGAAATACCTTATTTAAATATGTGAAAGGCACAATTGGAAAAGTGACAGGATTAACGTGGCTATTGTAGGGGGCACAATTGAGGTGGCGACCCTTAAGCAAGCGCTGTCCGAGGCCGAGAAGAGGGCGGCCACGGAGCGCACCGAGCGGGAGAAGCATGAGACGCAGGTTGGCGAGGTGCGGCAAGAGCTCCAGGATCTCACGAAAAAACATGAGAGTTTGGAGCTTGACTCGAAGACGCGAGAGTCTGACCTCGCGGCGGCCATTGAAGATGCCAAGTATACTAAGGCCGAAGCCCAGAAGGCCCACCAAGAGGTTGAGGCGATAAAAAAGATAGCGGCGGGTAAGGCATTTTGTATGCAAAACAAGCACGTAAAAGTGAATTACTTGTTACTTACCCGAATCCGGAGCTCTCCAGGAGCATTCGCAGACTTGCCCCATAGTGTGTCAGATGCCGCCGCCTTCTACCGAGCCAAGGAGGGAAGCTCGACGGAGAAGGTGTTCTGGTCTCAGTATGCGGAGGCCGAACACCCGGTGCCCTTAAGCGACCAGCTGAAACAGCTGGTCGAGCTCCATAAGGTGGCCGAACAGGCCATGAGGAGCCTCATAGTCCGGCTGTGGCCTGGAGAGGCCATGCCTAGGAGCTACTTCGGGCTGGTGAGGTGGCTGGTGGAGGCCTGTCCAAGGCTCGAAGTCATCAAGCGCTCCGTATGCATCGAGGGTCCCCGTAGGGCGCTTGCCCCTGCGAAGGTGCACTGGGGCAAGCTGGATGCTGAGAAGCTTGTGAAGGACGGGTCACCGCCGAGCAAGGAGCATCGCAAGCCCGAGATGTATTATGAGGGCGTTCTGAAGGGTGCCCGCCTTGTGGCAGATGAATGTTCCATGGATGTAATTTTTCAATAAAACTCGCTCGTTTTGTCCTGTGCGCTGAAAACTTGTTCATGTGCGCTAAGCAATGCTTTTTGAATTTAAAATATTACCTTCTGTGCGGCTGTTTATCAAATTTGAGAGATGGCAAGTCGTCGGCTTCTTCCCCCATGCCACGAGTGCTGGGGTGTTCGGGATAAACATGAGCGCTCCTTTTCCCATTCTTGGGTCCTTCGAGGGAGGCGCTCAACACAACAAACAAGGCAATCGGACTATAATGCTTGAACACTCTCACTTAGCCATAGAACTCTATAATTTTAAATTTCGGCAAAGCCCCTAGTGTTCGGAAGACCGAGTTCGGGGTGCTATCCATGCCTAGGCCGGACAAAGCCGACTCCTCGCTCTAAGCGGCATAAGTCCTTAGGGACTCGAAAACCTCTCAAACAGCGACCAGCTCTCGCCTCATCATGACGGTCAGTTTTAGCTTTCTCTACTAAGGTGCTTAGCCCAGCTCAACTGGGGCACAATCGCAGTAGTTCTCCTAGTGCTACCTTAGCCGATATAACGGAACGTAAGGTACCAAAACATAGGAGCCGGGCAAACCCAACTATTGACCCAAGACATGATTCGGAGCCGATGCATATAATGCTATAAGTTCGGGGTGCCGCACTAGTGAAAGTGTTCGGACTTCTCACACCGTATTATGGGGTACTTAAGCCCCTGGCGTATTGGCCGTACCAAAGTGTACGGGTGCAACATGTCATTAATGAACATATATTAGTAAAAAAAGTAATGCGATAATAGACAGATGTTATGCATTGTTTATTTAAAAAAACCTGCGATCAAAGCAGAACGATACAAATACTGCAATAAGGAAAAGATGGGACTATTTAACATGTCCTTTCCAGGGGCAAGCTGCGGAATGTTATGTGAAACAGGTATACTGCTCGTTATAGAGACCACCTTAGAGTTCCATAGTGCGGCGTAGTTTCTGCTTCCCTGGTTGTATCGTTTGTGCGGCAATTGTACTGCCGGACAAGTCTTCCAAAGAATGGAGTCCTGAAAATAAGAGAAAATTAAGAAATCGGCAGCCCCTAGTGCGGTTTAAGCTGCATTTCAGGCGTGCCGTGATGGTGCCCCTCCCCCTGTGCCCATGGTATTTCCAGAGCATAGTGATGTACGCGAAACACTGGTTTTGCAAATTCGTGAGGGCTGGGGTTGGGGCCGCATTGCTACGCTTGCTCGGAACGTGCCAGGCGGTTTTGTTGTAGGTTACTCTGGGCGCGCTTGACGGTGTCCAGACGTTTAATGGCCGGACTGGAGAATTGCCTTGAGAGGCTACTTTGTACTTCCGCTACGATAGCCGCCGTATGCTCCTCCGTTCGGAGAGAGCGTTCGGTGTTTCCATTGACCATGATGACGCCTCGAGGGCCTAACATCTTGAGCTTGAGGTATGCGTAGTGCGGAACCGCATTGAACTTGGCAAATGCGGTTCGCCCGAGCAGTGTGTGATAGCCACTGCGGAACGGGACTATGTCGAAGATTAACTCCTCGCTTCGGAAATTATTCGGAGATCCGAAGACCACTTCAAGTGTAACTGAGCCTGTGCAGTTGGCCTCTACACCTGGTACGACGCCTTTAAAGGTCGTTTTGGTGGGTTTAATCCTCGAGGGATCGATGCCCATTTTCTGCACTATATCCTGGTAAAGCAGGTTTAGGCTGCTGTCGCCGTCCATAAGGACTCTAGTGAGGTGAAATCCGTCAATAATTGGGTCTAGAACCAATGCGGCGAATCCACCGTGACGGGTGCTAGTGGGGTGGTCCCTTCGATCAAAAGTGATCGGGCAGGAAGACCATGGGTTGAACTTTGGGGCGACTGGCTCCATCGCGTATACGTCCCTTAGCGCACGCTTCCGCTCCCTCTTGGGGATGTGGGTTGCGTATATCATGTTCACCGTCCGCACTTGTGGGGGAAAACCTTTCTGTCCACTGTTGTTCGGCGGCCGGGGCTCCTCCTCGTCATCGCTATGCAGCCCCTTGTCTCTGCTCTCGGCATTTAACTTGCTTGCCTGCTTGAACACCCAACAATCCATGTTGGTGTGATTGGCTGGTTTTTCGGGGGTGCCATGTATCTGGCATGAGCGGTCGAGTATTCGGTCCAAGCTGGACGGTCCCGGAGTATTTCTTTTGAATGGCTTTTTCCGCTGACCGGGTTTAGAGCTTCTGAATCCAGCATTAACTGTCGTATCCTCAGCGTTGTCGCCGTTAATGCGGCGCTTTTGCTTCTTGCGACACGACCTGCCACTGATGTCCTTGGTATCCGAATTACCAGGGCTCTTGGTCATGTTATTGCTGCGAGCTAGCCAGCTGTCTTCTCCCGCGCAAAAGCAGGTCATAAGTGTCGTGAGGGCTGCCATAGATTTTGGCTTTTCCTGTCCTAGGTGCCGTGCAAGCCACTCGTCGTGGATGTGGTGCTTGAAGGCTGCTAGGGCCTCTGAGTCCAGATAGTCGACGATTTGATTTTTCTTGGTTAGGAACCGTGTCCAGAATTGTCTGGCCGATTCCTCTGGCTGCTGAATTATGTGGCTAAGGTCATCGGCGTCTGGTGGTCGCACATAAGTGCCCTGGAAATTGTCGAGGAATGCGGTTTCCAGGTCCTCCCAACAACCAATTGATTCTGCTGGCAAGCTGTTAAGCCAATGCCGAGCTGGTCCTTTAAGCTTGAGTGGGAGGTATTTGAAGGCATGTAGGTCATCACTGCGGGCCATGTGGATATGAAGGAGATAGTCCTCGATCCATACCACAGGATCTGTTGTGCCATCGTATGATTCGATGTTCATGGGTTTGAAACCCTCGGGGATTTGATGATCCATTACTTCATCTGTGAAGCATAGTGGGTGTGCGGCGCCTCTGTATTGGGCTATATCACGACGCAGCTCAAACGAGCTTTGTCTACTGTGTTCGGCCCGGCCGGATTTACTGTATCCGGCGTGACGAGTACCGTCTCGTGCCGTGGGGCGCCCACGTGATCCGTAGATCGATATTGTTTGCCTTGCCTTGTCCTCCAATATATCTCGCAGGTCCAGCGCATTTTCCCATGCCTTGGTATTTTTTGAGCGGCATCGGGGTGCGGCTTGAGTGGAGGGCCGAGAGGCCTCTCCGTCGCGGCCACGGGGTGGTCGATCGGCCACATCATGTGCTGGTGATGTAGGTTTAGGTGCTTCCTCCTCTAATTGGGGTAGCAATCTGCGCTTTGGGTAGCTCTTCGGCCGCAAGGACTTCAGTCCATCTGTTGGCTAGCAAATCTTGATCAGCTCTAAGTTGTTGCTATTTTTTCTTGAGGCTGCTCGCCGTGGCCATAAGCCTGCGTTTGAAACGCTCTTGTTCGACGGGATCCTCTGGCACGACAAATTCGTCGTCGTCGAGGCTTGCCTCGTCTTCGGAGGGAGGCATATAATTATCGTCCTCGACCTCTCTGTCTGCCGCTCTCTCATGAGGGTTGGCTTCTCTATCCTCCTGTGCTGAATCTTGCTGGAGGTGGATGCCTTCGGCACTGTCCGGGGTGTTATTATCTCCCGTGCCGGAATCACCGTTTTTGTTTTGGCGGGATTTAGAGCGGCGCCGCTAACGCCGGCGCTTAGGCTGCTTCTTGGAGGGGTCATCCTCCGCTGTTCCATCACCATTTCCTTCTTTTGGGATGTCCACCATGTATATATCATATGACGAGGTGGCTTTCCAGTGCCCTATAGGTGCTGGTTCTTGACCGTCTCCTGCATCGACGTCCATACCGTCGATGTCTTCGGAGTCGAAGTCGAGCATGTCGGTTAAATCATCGACAGTGGCTACGAAGTGGTTGGTGGGTGGGCTTTGAATTTCTTCATCATCCGCATCCCAACCTTGCTGACCATAGTCTGGCCAGGGCTCTCCTGACAAAGAGAGAGACTTTAGTGCATTCAGAATATCGCCGAAGGGCGACTGCTGAAAGATGTCCGCGGCAGTGAACTCCATGATCGGCACCCAATCGGGTTCGATCGGTCGGGGCACGGAGGGCTCGGAGTCTGGAGATGAGTCCGGCTCCTTGGAGTCACGGGCTTCGCAGAGAATAGGGCTGGTGTTCAGCTCAATCACCATAGAGATTGCAGCCCCCGAGGCGGTGTCTAACCACCCATCCTCGGTTGGTGTGATCGGCTCCAAGCTTGGGGTCGGAGCGGACACAGGTGCGGCCTCCAGGTCACTGTTCAGCGGCAGAGCTAAATCATGCCCATCGTGGTAGTGCAGCGCGCTCGGCTATGGCTCGAATCCGTCAAAGATCAAGTCTCCGCGGATGTCGGTCGTGTAGTTCAAACTTCCAAATCTGACCTTATGGCCAGGGGCGTAGCTTTCGATCTGCTCCAGATGACCAAGCGAATTGGCCCGCAGTGCAAAGCCGCCGAATACGAAGATCTGTCCGGGGAGAAAAGTCTCACCCTGGATCGCATCGCTGTTGATGATCGGAGAAGCCATCGGGCCTAAAAGTGAAGACACAGAGGAACTCCCAATGAAAGCACCAATGTCGGAGTCAAAACCGGCGGATCTCGGGTAGGGGGTCCCGAACTGTGCGTCTAGGCGGATGGTAACAGGAGGTAGGGGACACGATGTTTTACCCAGGTTCGGGCCCTCACGATGGAGGTAAAACCCTACGTCCTGCTTGATTAATATTGATGATATGGGTAGTACAAGAGTAGATCTACCACGAGATCAAGGAGGCTGAACCCTAAAAGCTAGCCTATGGTATGATTGTTGTTTGTCCTACAGACTAAAACCCTCCGGTTTATATAGACACCGGAGAGGGCTAGGGTTACACAGAGTCGGTTACAATGGTAGGAGATCTACATATCCGTATCGCCAAGCTTGCCTTCCACGCCAAGGAAAGTCCCTTCCGGACACGGGACGAAGTCTTCAATCTTGTATCTTCATAGTCTAGGAGTCCGGCCGAAGGTATAGTCTGGCTATCCGGACACCCCCTAATCCAGGACTCCCTCAATGGTCATCTTGCCTGCAAAGTTCTCCGAGTTGATGTTAGCTTGATCCTTGTAAGCGTACTCAACGGGCTCCTCGATCACATACTCGTCTCCCATCTCTACTCAAAGCAAGAACACAAGCAAAGGGAGACACAATCAACCACGTGCAATGCACAAACAACATGATGCAAAACATGGCATGGTATGCGGGATGTGATATGCAATGCATATGCATGTTTTGGAAAGGAAAGATTGAACCTGGCCTCAACTTGGAAAACCAAGAGTGCCACTGGAAAGAGGAGTTGATTTCGGACAAAATCAATATAAAGATCACCGGAATCGGATGCACGGTTTGCAAATGGCATGCAAAACAAATATGGCACCGATCTGCGATTAACAGCACGAGGCCATCTAAATGCATCACGAAAAATAAGCTACTGCACTCTAACATAGCAAAAAAATACATGGCAGGGATCCACTCAAGATGCGTGACAAAAGATGAACACTGAGCTATGGCTAATTCACTCGATAGAAGGTTCAAACAAGCATGGAAAAAGTGCAAAAGATATCAGGTTACAGACTTGGTGAAAATAACATGTCAGGAATTTAACATGAGGAAGCAGTGTTTAGAGCACGATAACAACATGCTACAGGAACATATCATGGCAAAGCAAAGCATGGCATGAAGCTACTCAAAGCATACAACAAAAGTCCCTTACTGACCATAAGCCAAAAGGGATCAGAAAATACAATGGCAACCATGTGAACATAGCAATTAACGTTAACAGATTCAGACTTAGAAGAAAACTGGAACATGGCAAAACAGATATTAAGTAGGCATGTTTACGAGCTCGATGCACTCACCACAAGGCATTGCATGAAAAACTAAGCATACACGCAGCAAGTAGACATGGCATAGAAGCTAAAAATGGCAAGAACACACTCATAGCATGCATGGATCAACTACAACAACCTCGGCAAAAATGCTTAACACGTAAACATTCTGCCAGGAACATTTTATAGCAAAAGTAGAGCTCGATTGACTCAATCTAGGGTGCTCCATAATTGCAAACAAAGACATGGATGGATATAGCACCACAATATCTACAAAACATCCTTACTGATCATGCTAAAAAAGGCATGGATCACTCTGTAGCAACATGAATACATGGCATACAAATATTGACAGGGCAAGGACTTAAAAGATTTCTAAGTCCCTGAAATCAGCAACATTATGAGGGCTACTTTGCATGCTTGTGCTAGTCACCACATAGATCACAAAAAAACATGGCATACACCCCTGTAAAGATGGCATGGCATACTTCAAAACACATGTAGGGCTCAAGTTCATAGGAGGCACACATCAATCATGGCAAAAATGACAAATGTCCAATTACTAATAAGAATCTGAAACTAATATAAACTAGCACTCTTGCAACAGCATTTAGGGCATCAAGATGAGCTCAAATGAACACGATGCAATGAGATGAAATGAAGTACTCATTGAGACGAACAATATGATATGCTACACGCCCAAAATAGAGCCACGGTTTGCAGAGTTATGATGCGATGAAGATATGCAAAAATACTGAAACGGAGGCAAAAAGTCAACCCGATCCAGATCTAGGGTTCCTCGCAGCGCGTGAACCGATGTCGGATCCGAGCTCGCCGGAGCTGTTCACGAGGTCGCCGGACTTGGGGATCCTGCCGGGGAAGGAGGGCGCGGCGGCTCCGGCGAGGTGGCCGCGGGAGAACGGAGGCGGTAGCGCGCACGTGGGCTTCGGGGGCCTCCCACGGGCCGAGCGGGCCGGAGCGGCTGCGGGCGGCGGCTCGCCACGTGGCACCCGGCGGTTGGCGCGGCAATTGAGTCCGGCGGCGGCGGACGTGTCCGGCCGCACGGAGAGGAGCGGGGCTAGGGTTTAGGGGTGGATGGGATCCGGAATTTTCGGGGGAGTGGCCTTTTTATAGGTAGGAGGAGCTAGGAGGCTCCAAATTGAGCACGGTTTGTGGCCACGCGATTGTGATCTAACAGAATAGATGATGGAAGGGGTTTTGGTGGGTTTTGGGCCACTTTGGAGAGGTGTTGGGCTGCAACACACACGAGGCCTTTTCGGTCCCTCGGTTAACCGTTGGAGTATCAAACGAAGTCCAAATGGCACGAAACTTGACAGGCGGTCTACGGTAGTAAACCAAGGCCGCTTGGAAAATCTCGGTCCAATCCGAAAATGTTTAACACCCGCACACGAAAATAGGTAGAAAGAGACACCGGAGGACATAGGAGTGCCGGAATGCAAAACGGACAACGGGGAAAATGCTCGGACGCATGAGACGAACACGTATGGAAATGCAATGCACATGATGACACGATATGAGATGCATGACAAAGACAAAAGCACACGAAGAAAAAAAACCTGACAACGAGGAAATATCATAACTTAGTGCCGGAAATGGCAATAGTTGGAATACAAATATGGCAGGTTACATACGGGGTGTTACAACACTCCACCACTACGAAAGGATCTCGTCCCGAGATCTAGGACTGGAAAAACTCCGGGTATTCAGAACGGAGGTGGTCCTCATGTTCCCAGGTGGCTTCACGGTCGGAATGATGTGACCACTTGACTTTCAAGAATTTGATAGACTTGTTGCGAGTCTTGCGCTCAGTTTCTTCAAGAATAGCAACGGGATGCTCATGATAAGACATGTCTTCTTGGAGATCAATCTCTTCAAATTTGATGGTGTGGTCAGGAGTCTTGAAACACTTGCGGAGTTGAGACACGTGAAACACGTCGTGCACGTGTGCAAAGTTTGAAGGAAGCTCCGAGATCGCCTCTTTTGCCAATGATCTTGAAAGGACCCACGTATCTAGGGGCAAGCTTCCCTTTGATGCCGAAGCGACGAGTAACTTTCATTGGAGAGACGCGGAGGTAGACATGGTCTCCGATCTCGAAAGCCAAGTCACGATGCTTGCTATCATAGTAACTCTTCTGGCGCGATTGCGCGGCTTTGAGATTTTCACGAATGACTTTGCACATTTCTTCAGCCTCTGTGATCAAGTCATTGCCAAGAAGTTGGCGTTCACCCGTCTCTGACCAGTTAAGAGGAGTACGGCACTTCCTGCCATAGAGAATCTCGAATGGGGCCTTGCCCGAACTTGCTTGGAAGCTGTTGTTGTAGGAGAACTCAGCTTATGGAAGACAATCTTCCCACTTCATACCGAAAGAGATGACACATGCCCTAAGCATATCTTCAAGAATTTGATTGACCCTCTCAACTTGGCCACTGGTTTGAGGATGAAAAGTTGTGCTGAAGCGACTGTTGGTGCCCATGGCCTCCTGAAAGGGATCCCAGAACTTAGAGGTGAAGATACTCCCACGATCTGAAGATATCAACTGCAGAATGCCGTACAGGGAGACAATCCTAGGGGTATATAGCTCTGCCAACTGAGCTGCTGTGATAGATTCTTTGATAGGAAGAAAATGAGCCACTTTGGTGAGCTTGTCGATGACAACAAAGATAGCATCATTGCCACGCTTGGACTTTGGAAATCCAGTCACGAAGTCCATCTCAATATGGCCAAACTTCCATTCTGGAATGGCAAGAGGTTGGAGGAGACCAGCTGGTCGTTGGTGTTCTACTTTCACTCTTCTGCAGACATCACATTCGTTCACGAATTGAGCAATCTCGCGCTTCATTCGAGTCCACCAATACGACTGCTTGAGGTCCTGGTACTTCTAGGGTGAATAGAGAGGAGTGAATTGTGATCTTCATTCAAAATGACTTTATGAAGGTCACCTTTAGGAACAACAATGCGATCCTCGAAGAATAGAGTATCCTTGTCATCAAGGCGATAACACTTGTACTTGGGTTGACTCTTGGCAATCCCAATCTTCACCTTCTTCACCATAGCATCAATAAGTTGAGCCTCACGAATCTGATCTTCCAAAGTAGGAGAGACTTGGAGGTTGGCAAGGAATCCTTGAGGAACAACTTGGAGATTGAGTTTGCGGAAAGCTTCACAAAGCTCTGGTTGGTAGGGCTTGATAATCAAACTGTTGCAGTAAGCCTTCCTGCTCAATGCTTCAGCAATTACATTGGCCTTTCCTGGAGTATATTCAATACACGGATTATACTCTTGAATCATCTCGACCCAACGAGTTTGCCTGAGGTTGAGGTTTGGCTGAGTGAAGATGTACTTGAGGCTCTTATGATCAGTGAAGATGTCCACTTTTCTTCCCAACAAGAGATGTGTCCATGTTAAAAGAGCATGGACAACTGCCGCCAACTCGAGGTCATGAGTGGGGTAGTTATTTTCGTTGGGCTTCAACTGGCAAGAGGTATAGGCCACAACTTTCTTCTCTTGCATCAACACTGCACCGAGACCTTGAAGGGAAGCATCACAGAAAACCTTGAACGGTTTGGATTCATCAGGAGGAGTCAGAACTGGAGCAGTGACTAACTTCTTTTTGAGGGTGTTGAAAGCGTTGTCACATTTAGGTGACCAGACATACTTCACATGCTTCTAGAGAAGGTTTGAAAGAGGCTTTGCGGTCTTAGAGAAGTTCTCAATGAACCTTCGACAATAGCTTGCGAGCCCAAGGAAGCTGCGGAGTTGCTTCACATTCTGAGGTGGTTCCCAATTCACAATTGCAGACACCTTCTCAGGATTAACAGCTAGCCATTGGTGGATATGATATGCCCAAGGTAGAAAACCTCATCGAGCCAAAACTCGCACTTTGAAAACTTCGCATAGAACTAATGTTCTCTGAGTTTATCCAGGACCAATCTCAAATGCTTGGCATGATCCTCCTTGTTCTTGGAAAAGACCAAAATGTCATCGAGGTAGACCAAGACGAAGTCATTTGTGTAGGAGTTGAAGATGAAGTTCATCATGTGAGAGAAAGTTGGAGGTGCATTGACGAGGCCGAAAGACATGACAGTGTATTCATATGAACCATAGCTTGTTCTGAATGCTGTCTTGGGGATATCTTCTTCACGAATGCGAATCTGATGATAGCCCATACGGAGATCAAGCTTGGAGAATACTTGAGCACCTTTGAGTTGTTCGAAAAGCTCATTGATGTTGGGAAGTGGGTACTTGTTCTTTATGGTCTTCTTGTTCAATGGACGGTAGTCGACACAGAGTCGGTCTGTTGCATCCTTCTTCTTGACAAAAAGAACTCCACAACCCCATGGGGAAGAACTAGGTCGGATGAGACCCATACGCTCTTGAATATCGAGTTGCTTCTTCAGCTCCTTCAACTCTTCAGGTCCAAGCTTGTAAGGAAGTTTGCAAACAGGTTCCGTGCTAGGCTCAAGATCGATAACGAATTCAACTGGCCGGTGCAGAGGCATTCCTGGAAGCTCTTCTGGAAAGACATCTTGATACTCACAAACAACTGGGATCTGAGAGATGGCATCCAGCTCGCCCTTCTCATTGAGAGAACACAGTCGAATGGTATTATCATGAGCGGCAAAGACGATTACATCCTCAGAAGAATGTGTCAATTGAATTTGTCTGGCAACACAATCAAGCTGAGCCTTGTGCTTAGAAAGCTAGTCCATTCCGAGAATAAGATCAATATCCGAGTTACCAAGGACCATTGGAGAAGCCAGAAACTTGAAGTCGCCCATCATGATAGAAATATCCGGGACCATCATGCTAGAACTCAAACGCTTAGCCGGAGAAACAACTTGCAATGCTTTAGGTAATGCCTTAGTACCAAAGTTGTGCTCCGATGGAAATGGGAATGACATGAAAGAATGCGATGCACCAGAGTCAAAAAGAACTTTTGCAGGAATATCGTTAACAGGAAGGTTACCCATAATCACATCTGACGAGTCCTCTGCCTGAGCTGCGTTCATCATGTTGACCTTGGAGTGCTTGGGATTATGCTTGACCACTGCGGTACTGGCAGATCTCACGGGAGGAGGAAGACTCCTCTGATTGAAGCATTTGTTGGCATAGTGACCCTTCTGCTGACACTTGTTGCACATGAGCTCTGAGAGCACACGGTGATACAGAGCACTTGATCTTGGAGCATGAGACGAAGTCTTGTTCTGAAAGCCTGGGTTGGGTGGGTGGGAAGATCCATTGCCACCTTTGCTCTTCTATTGATAAGGCTGAAAGAACGGAGGACGAGGAGGCAACCAATATTTTTGCTGCTTAGTTACCACTTGAGTTGAGGAAGAAGGAGTTGCATCTCTGACTCGCTTCTTGGAAGCATCGCACTTGAGCTGAGAAGTCTCTTGTTTCAGTGCCATGTTATAAAACTCATCGTACTTCTGCGGCTCGAAAAGCACAAGAGCTAGTTGGCGATCTTCTCTGAGGCCACCTCTGAACTGATAAATCATGCTCTTCTCATCAGGGACGTCTTGCTTAGTGAAACGAGCGAGCTTCTGGAACATCATGTTATACTGGTAAACATACAAGCTGCCTTGCTTCAGATTGCGGAACTCCTCATGCTTTCTCTAAACAACACTCTGAGGAATGTGGTGAGCTTTGAAGTATTGACAGAATTCATCCCAGGTAATCGCACGACCTCCTCTGGAATCTTTGTATTGCTGATACCATTCTACAGCTTGGTCTTTGAGTTGGAACGAGGCAAACTTGACAAAGTCCTCAGGCCTGACGTTGCTGCACTCGAAATGCTTGCAGATATCCACAAGCCAATCATCAGCGTCTGTTGCCTCGACACAGTTGCTGAAAGTCTTTGGCTGGTTTGTGAGGAACTGGTTGAGTGTAGCAAACTGATTCTGATTGTTGCCATGGCCTTGATTCCCTTGGTTGCGCTCTTGCAAGAGTTGCATGATCAGCTGCGTGTTGGCATTGGTAGCGGCCATCACAGCTTGCCATGCCTCCGGAGGTGGAGGTGGTGGCGGCGGTTCAGGATTCTGGCGCGTTGGGGGAGCCATCCTGAAGAGGGTGACATCCGTTAGCATCTTGACAGACATTTATTCAAGCTGAATCAAATGGATCAAAATTGCAACATATAGTCTTAACATCCGAACAAAATGAACGAATGAATTCCAATTGAAATGGTCACACTTCCATAAATTGAGAGGCCACTTAGATAGAGGTAGAAGAATAAAACAACAAGGTACAGACAAGAACAAATACTTGGTGAGGATTACCCAATCACAAACCAAATATCCACGGAAGAAATACTAGAGCTACATGAATTCCCACCTATGAAACTCCCGAACCTTTCCGGTTATGCAATCAGGTGTTGGGGATACAGGGGAAGCATAATATCTCACCCAAAGCTAGCAAATCCTACATCCAGCTGTATCCATCCTTCAACACATAACCAAGAAACCTTCAGAAATCGTCTACCTCAACCTTCGAAAAGCATCCGTTATACGAGTTATGGCAATACTCCCGAACTCCCGCCCCAGTACTGGGTGGCGTCGAGATTATCTCAACAACAACTGCATAAAAGAGATTTTCGATGTCGGCGAAACTCAGGTATTCCAAAATTGCAACGATAAAATTGTGACGACAACACCTCGGAGCTCAACTCCCTGGGACACTACCACAACCCCTAAATTTTAGGAGGCACCAAGAACAATGTTCTCGTCACAAATCCATTGGAACGATTCCAAGATACCCGCGTGATCCTTAAAAAATTAGTGAAATTTGAGAAGAGATGAGTCAAAACTCTGCATCAGGATGCCTCACCAGAGCGACGAAGGGACTGAGGAGTAAAAAGAATCCTACTCTCCGATATATATAATCCTAAATGACTCAAAACATTTTTCTAGACTCAACAACGCCAGCGATTCGATCAAGCAGGGGGCTCCTAAGTCAGGGAAGGCTCTGATTACCAACTTGTAACACCCACGATTGAGTCCGGCGGTGGGGGACGTGTCCGGCTGCGCGGAGAGGAGCGGGGCTAGGGTTTAGGGGTGGATGGGATCCGGAATTTTCGGGGGAGTGGCCTTTTTATAGGTAGGAGGAGCTAGGAGGCTCCAAATTGAGCACAGTTTGCGGCCATGCGATCGTGATCGAACGGACTAGATGATAGAAGGGGTTTAGGTGGGTTTTGGGCCACTTTGGAGAGGTGTTGGGCTGCAACACACACGAGGCCTTTTCGGTCCCTCGGTTAACCGTTGGAGTATCAAACGAAGTCCAAATGGCCCGAAACTTGACAGGCGGTCTACCGGTAGTAAACCAATGCCGCTTGGCAAATCTCGGTCCAATCCGAAAACGCTTAACACCCGCACACGAAAAGAGGTAGAAGGGGACACCGGAGGACATAGGAGCGCCGGAATGCAAAACGGACAACGGGGAAAATGCTCGGATGCATGAGATGAACATGTATGCAAATGCAATGCACATGATGACATGATATGAGATGCATGACAAAGACAAAAGACATGAAGACAAAAACCCGACAACGAGGAAATATCATAACTTAGTGCCGGAACTAGCAAGAGTTGGAATACAAATATGGCAGGTTACGTACGGGGTGTTACACAGGCGAAGACTGCTTTTGTCAGGATAGCTTGTACTAGCTGTCCCCTTTCAAATTGGTTGTTGTTGGCTCCCTTCCTGCTCAATATTTAGGGAGAGGACCAGGGCCTCTATAAATAGAACTAGCCACCACCGTAGCTAGGAGGATGACAAGACGAGGAGAAGGAGAAGACGAGACTTGACGGGTCAAGGACAAAACCCTAGACCGCATCCTCACACACACAAGAACACCTCAACCTCAGGAGGCTGTTCTTCCCCTTGTACTGTTCATCCTCAGCCCAAGAGACAATCCACCACCACACCGGAGTAGGGTATTACACCACAACGGTGGCCCGAACCACTATAAATCTTGTGTCCTTGTGTTGCGAGTTCGTCCAGTTAGTTCGTGAGATCTAGGCTAAGTTAGTACGCGGATCGATAGGGGGGGAGATCTTCGCGCGCACCGCAGTGTTTGAACCTTAAGGGTTTTGCCGGAACCTGTGATCCGACAGATAGCTATGAGTGCAAATGTTGTTTATTTTTGTCGTCTCCATCAAATTTCTTGTTCAAACTTTATAAAGTAGAAGTACATAAACATAAGTTTGTCCTTCTCAATTTCATTCTTTAGTTGTACAATCTAGTTCCTTATTCATTCCATGCAAATTAAATTAAACATAGCAAGTTATCTTCTTTAGCACTATGTGTATGCTTGTGTTCTTGATCTATAATCCAGTGGTGTGGTGAGACTACCAACAACAGCACAATGTCATATCCTGCTATGTCTCAACTATGAACAATGCCATATTATATTAATGTTATTTAAATCGTGTCTCTTTATTTACCAATCTGAAATGGTATAAATTGACAGTGCACTCACCATTCATGCTTATACGTTGTTTAGAACTACATCTACTCTTGTGTTCTTGATTTGTAATTCGGTGGGCTGGTGAAGCTGGACGCTCCTGCACAATGTCATTTCATGCCATCCTAACTATGAAAAATGCCTATTATGTTAATGCTATTTTAAACCGTGTCTCTTTATTTCTGTCAAAGAAATGAGATGAATTGACAACGTTGATGCTTATACGTGCAAAACCTATTATCTACCTACTTGTTTCTCTTTCAGGGTGACAACACTACTACTAGGAAGAACTGACATAATGATAGTGAGATGAACCCATTGTTTGCCCCTCTAACACATATTCCAAAGGAGAAGGCAAAACATATTGAGGGTAGGGATACAACCACGAAGTCACATCTTGATGTAGTATCAAACTTACTCAGTGACACAAGCTCGATGAAGTTGTCGCCTGAATCTGTTCGACTTCTTTAGTCTGAAATTCAAGCAGAAATACATGCTTCCGCTCAAATACGAATGGAACTCCAATCTCTATGAAAGATTAACCATAAGTACAGGACGTTTATTGATGCTATGCAGCTTAAGTTGGTGGATATGAGTGACAAAGAAACGCAGTCTCATCAGGTTGCTAAGATGCTTGCGCTGCAGCTCCTAGGCCGGGCTAACCTTTCTTGAACTATGTTAAAGTGTTGTTGGTTCAGTTTATTATTTTTTCCGCCTATTAACTTCCACTGGTGGCGACATGCCCAGTTTATGTAATCTGCTATCTGGTTGCCCTTTATTATCACTGGCGGCGAACTTTGATGCCGAGGGGATGTAATATGCTGTAATTTTTTTACTGTATAGTCTAGGTTTATTCTTGGTTGGTATGTTGTGATTTAGGCCGGAAGGTTCAGTGGATCTCAGTGTTGTCGGTCTTCAGGCCGGCCCGTTACTCATATGGGCCAAAACCTGGGCCTATAATCATCTTGGGCCATTAGCAGGTCTTAACATATAATTATTTCCCGCCTTGAACAAGCAGAGTAAAGTTCTGTCCAGCTAGGCCAGAGAATACCATGGGCTTTTAACAGGCTAAAACCTAGATTGGGCTAGCGTTGAGCCGAAAAATTCATGGGCTAATACAGGCCGGAACTGCCTAAGGCCCATGTTTGGCCCAAATAGGACGGGCAGTTACCAAGCCAAAATATATCTCGGGCCTGTTTGGCCTAATAAAATTATGGGCTTTAAGCAGGCCGGTATCTACATGGGCCATAGGCCTAAAAGTGTCATGGGCCATTATCAGATGGGTTGTAAGCAGGCCAGATTCAACGCGGGCTGTAATTAGGCCCAACTGTTACACGGGCCATTAACAGGCCGATAGGCTAGTTGGGCTGAAATTTATCCATGAAGTCTATGGGCCGTTAAGAGCCTAAAGTTACTTCGGACAAGAAATAGCCCAGTTTCTGCATGGGCTGTTAAATGGCCTAAAGTTAAACCGGGCCGACAACATCCCAGATGCACCATGGGCCGCTAACAGGACGAAACTATTATCGGGCCGAACTTTTAAACGGGTATTTAACAGGCTGAAATATAAAATTGTCTCAGTATGGACCCAAAAGAACAGTGGCCTGTTAACGGGCCTGATCCGATATGGGCCATAATTTGGCCCGAAACACGGCAGGTTGTGAACGGGCCTGATCCGATATGGGCCATAATTTGGCCCAAAACACGACAGGCTGTGAACGGGCTTGATCTGGTATGGGCCTCAATTTGGCCCAAAACATGGTAGACTGTTAATGGGCCAGCCCACTAGTGTCTGAAAAAATATCGTGGGGCTTTAGCTGGGCCGGCCTTTTCACCGGAATGGGCCTCTATTGGGCCGTGCCACGTGTCGACGTATCATAGGCGCCTCCTGTCCAATGAGTGGATGACATCTCTCCGAATGTTGAGCTGACACGTGTTTCCTCCGACCAATGAGAATTTTACAGATTGAAAATTCCCATTGGTCCGGGCTGTTAACGGGTTACCGGATCCAAACCCGGACCCGATACGGTGGATGCCACATGTCGGTCACCGTTGACGAAAGCACTTCTATGATGCGCGATTTATTTTCATGGAAGTGGACACTTCTGTGATGATAATTTTAGTAATGTCATGGAACACTTCTACGACAGCACAGGTATGACTATATTGATTCTGTCATAAATTTGTCATGGATGTACATGCATGACAGAAAACATAACCTACTGTGACAAACACGTATAATCACGGAAGTGTATTTTTTTGTAGTGGCACCTGTATACTCCCTCCTTTCCGGTTTATAGGGCTTATCTCAAAATTTTAGTTTTTCCATTTTATAAGGCTCAATTTGGTTGTTCCCCATCACATGTTCAGATTCCAAGGTGCATTAGATCACTGCATGCAAGTATTAAGAGAAAATTGACCAATTCATGTACTTTATGCATGCATGTATTGCAATTAATACATTGGTAAACATAATTTTTTGAGAAAAACAAGAGCATTAATTGGGTGTTTTTGCAAACTACAAAAAGTATTCCACCACTCACCATCTACCTTGGTTGGTGAGATTTTTGAATTGAGCCCTATAAACCGAAAAGGAGGGAGTACCATGGAGGTGGTCAGGAATTGAGAGACTCACGCCGGTCGTAGCGTCACAGTTAAAATGATAATGGCAAGTCAAATCACAGGGCCCCACATGTCTAGCAGTAACTCTCTATCAAATCACACAGTCCTATGTTTGCATCAACCTACTCCCTCATCTTCTCGGGTCTCTTTCGAACCGACTAGGCGGAACTTCCCCACCTACCGCGTGGGAAAAGCCCTGCCCTCGACTTTTAAATAGTATAATTTTGTATCCATGGATTGCGCCATGGAGCAAAGCCTTAAGAAAACGGTGGTACACATGTACGGAGTATACAACATGCCTGTCGCATTCGCGTCACACCCCGGACGGTTGGTCGGTCTGGCACGCTGCTCTCCGAATGGAACGCGCATCATATTGCGTTTGTACACACATGTGGGACCGCAATTGAGAATCGACCCTAGGCACACTCCCCGGCCCCGCAAGTCGGGTGAGTTAATAGAAGAGAGAGACGAGCGATAGTACTGGAGCAGTGTTGTACAGACGTCGGTGCCTGGACGATCCCTGCATGACACGGAAGATCAGTTCGTCCATGCATGTGACCAGACTCCAGCAGACACGGCTGGATTGGCTATCGTCTACATATCGTGTAGGTTGTGTTGTACAGGGCTGTAGTTCTGATGAGAAATCTAAAAAAGGTTTCTTGTTATCTCGCAATATTAGCTGTCATGTGCTTCGGATCACTACGAGGTTTAAACAGCAACAACTGAGTTCCTCCAAGGCGCTGGTCATTGGGGGCACATGCACAAACATTAGTCGGCTACCATCTAGGTCAAGCCAACTATGTTAATTAGGACATCTATCGATGGACCCCTTTTCTACGAGTTTATCTTTAATTTGAGCTTTGATCCTTGTCTAGTTTGTCCGTCGGGATTCATGTTGTCTCCTTGGGGCAGTGAGGTTATGGTTTCTTGTCATGTGGCATTTTTTCGTGTTATATGTTAATCCGGTGCTTCAGATCAAAATGACGACAACTGCACCTCCGGGGCACTGATAACCCACAAGTATAGGGGATCGCAACAGTTTCCGAGGGTAGAGTATTCAACCCAAATTTATAGATTCGACACAAAGGGTGCCAAAGAATATTTGAAGGTATTAGCAACTGAGTTGTCAATTCAACCACACCTGGAGATTAATTATCTGCAGCAATATGATCAGTAGCAAAATAGTTTGATAGTTTTGATAGTAGTGACAGCAGTAACGGTAACAGTAACAGTGATAGCAGTAATTTGTAGCAAGTGTAGCAGTGATGATAGCAGTAGTAACTTAGCAGAAACAATAAGGTTAAATTCGTAGGCATTGGATCGGTGACTTGTTGGATGATATTCATCATGAGACAGTTACAACCTGGGGCGATAGGGCACTAGCTCTAGTACATCGATATAATTTAGGCATGTATTCCGTAAATAGTCATACGTACTTTATTAAAAGAACTTGCATGACATCTTTTGTCCTACCCTCCCGTGGAAGTGGTGTCCATATTGGAAACTAAGGGATATTAAGGCCTCCTTTTAATAGAGAACTGGAACAAAGCATTAACACATAGTGAATACATGAACTCCTCAAACTACGGTCATCACCGGGAGTGGGCCCGGTTGTTGTCACTCCGGGTTTGCCGGATCATAACCGTAGTATGTGTCTATAACTTGCAAGATCGGATATAAAACATGGATATAATGATGAATTCATAAATGGTATAGATTTGAAATCATGGCACCCGGGCCCAAAGTGACAAGCATTAAGCAGGGCAAAGTCATATCAACATCAATCTAAGAACATAGTGGACACTAGGGATCAGGCCCTAACAAAACTAACTCGATTACATGATGAATCTCATCCAACTCCTCACCGACCAGCGAGCCTACATAGGAATTACTCACTCTCGGTGGGGAGAATCATGGAATTGGCGATGGAGATAGGTTGGTGATGACGAAGATCGAAGATCCCCCTCTCCGGAGCCCCAAACAGACTCCAGATCTGCCCTCCCAAGGAAGAACATGGCTTGGCGGTGGCTCCGTCTCATGGATTGTGATAATTCTTTCTCTCTAATTTTTTCTGGAAATATGTGAATTTATAGTATCAGGAGGGTCATCAGCGGGGCCACCAGGTGGGTACAACCCACCTGGGCGCACCAGGAGAGGGGGCGCGCCCTGGTGGGTTGTGCCCACCAGGGGCCCCTCTCTGGTGGGTCTTGGCTCTAGAAATTCTTATTATTGGTATTGTCGGTGTCAAAACCGGCATATATCGGGTAGGGGGGCCCGAACTGTGCGTCTAAGGCGGATGGTAACAGGAGGCACGGGACACAATGTTTTACCCAGGTTCGGGCCCTCTTGATGGAGATAAAACCCTACGTCCTGCTTGATTAATATTCATGATATGGGTAGTACAAGAGTAGATCTATCATGAGATCGGAGAGGGTAAACCCTAGAAGCTAGCCTATGGTATGATTGTATGTTGTCCTACGGACTAAAACCCTCCGGTTTATATAGACACCGAAGAGGTTAAGGTTACACAAGGTCGATTACACAGGAGGAGATACACATATCCGTATCGCCTAGCTTGCCTTCCACGCCAAGTAGAGTCCCATCCGGACACGAGACGAAGTCTTTAATCTTGTATCTTCATAGTCCAACAGTCCGGCCAATGGAGATAGTCCGGTTGTCCAAAGACCCCCTAATCTAGGACTCCCACAGTAGCCCCTGAACCAGGCTTTCAATGACGATGAGTCCGGCGCGCAGTATTGTCTTCGGCATTGCAAGGCGGGTCCCTCCTCCGAATACATCACGGAAGAATTTGAATATAAGGATAGTGTCCGACCCTGCAAAATAAGTTCCACGTACCACCATAGAGAGAATAATATTTCCACAAATCCAATTTGCTGACTTGTTTTGGCTACACGACATTATGTCATGGCCCGGTGATTATTCGAACCGTTTCCTTTAACTAGCCCCGCACGTAACGCGAGGCATTTTTTTGACACGTCTTGTCAAAGCAGAGATCGTGTCCCCTTATCACGGGATTCTCATCAATACGGGTGTGGGTAACCCAACCGCGCCATCGATTACGGCGCTTGGGGGACAAGCGAGTTTTACCAGGCTAGTGGGGATGCATAGTTTCGTCCGCCCATATAAAGGGATAAGGATTTACCTTTTCATCCACGCCTTCTTCCTCCTTTGCTCATCCACCTTCGCACACTCGAGCTCCAGCGCCCATGTTCGCATTTCCCACCTCGACCTTCTCCAACCATGTCCGGAGTGGGAGGCAGGTGGATGGTCTCCTCTGTCATGGAGGGACACGTCAAGAAGCTGAGGAGAGTCGGATACTTGCCCGACGGCATCGCGCACCGGCTCCCAGAGGAGGGGCAGCTCATCCCCACCCCCATGCCCCATGAGAGGGTAGTGTTCCTCACCCATTTCCTCCGCGGATTGGGATTTCCTCTCCACCCATTTGTCCAGGGGCTCATGTTCTACTACGGCCTGGATTTCCACGATCTGGCCCCAAACTTTATCCTCAATATCTCGGCGTTTATCGTCATGTGCGAGGCTTTCCTCCGCATCAAGCCCCACTTCGGCTTATGGCTGAAGACTTTCAATGTCAAGCCGAAGGTAGTGAGCGGCCGCCAGGCGGAGTGCGGAGGCGCCATGGTGGGCAAGATGCCCAACGTCACATGGCTCGAGGGCTCCTTCATGGAGACCATAAAGGGGTGGCAATCGGGCTGGTTCTACATCACCGAGCCGTGTGACCCTACATGGGTAGCGGCCCCCGAGTTCCGATCTGGCTTCCCCACACGGCTCACCTCCTGGCAAGAGAAGGGCCTGTCCTGGGGTAGTTCGGGAGAGGTGACCAGACTCCAAACATGTATTCAAAATATGGTGAACAAGAAGCTCAAACTCGTCAACGTAGTCCAGGTCATGCTCCACCGCCGGATCCTCCCGTGCCAACAACGGGACTTCAACTTGTGGGAGTTCGACCCGGCGTAGCACCGAACTCTGAACAGGCTCTTCGACACAACTCATGAAGATGCCTGGAGGGTGCTGTTCAAGAGAGCCGAGGTCCCCCCTCCCATTACTGAGGATCGCGGATTTAGCGCGAAGCGCCAAGCCAGTGCGGTAAGCTGCTTTACCTCTCACAGGATACTTATTTTTTATAGATTGACTCCATGCGGGATCTAAACTCCCGTACCTTCGACAGGACTGGCAGGAGACGGCCGGACAAATCGACTGTCCGGCTCCTTTGCCCAAAGGCCCAGCAGACGCTCTTCTGGCGAAGATGCTGACTCCGGCTCCTTATACGGTGCCGTAGAAGACCAAGAAGGCCAAGGGAACCCGAAAGAGTTCCCGACACCAGGCGTCATCGGACTCACCGTACGAGGACTCTACGGCGCAATCCTCCCCCGAAGACGAGGAGGCAGAAGAAGATGCTCCCCCTCCAGACGGGGGAGACAAGAAAAGGAAGGCCGCCCCAACTGGGGAGGCCGAAGGGTCCAAGAAGGGGAGAACTCTCCTTCCGGACTACTCTACCACCGCCGCCGACGGCGAAGACGAGTGGCTACCCAGGGCCAAGCCCCTGGGGAAGTCGTAAGTATTCGGATACCAGAGTAAGTCATAGTATTCCTTTGTCGCACTGCTTCACCTAACGCCGAAATATAATTATGCAGGCCGCCCCGAGCACGTATCGATGTATCATCGGACGGCTCCTTGGGTTCGTCAAATATGGATAGCGATCCAGTCCCGACCGCCACCTCCCCTCATCCTGCGGACGACGCCGAGGTGCTGTCTCACGAGGCACCGGGTAGAGGGGAGACAGTCCCGGAGGCGCCTCAAGGCGGCCTCCCGGACTCCGGGAGCCGAGGGGACAAGGCCCCCGAGAGCTCCGAGTTCGGCCCTCAGCCGAACACCGCGCCGAAACCTCCAGTGGATCCGGACTCGGGCGGGCGGCCTCCTTCTAAGAGGGGCGAGACGCCTGTACCGATGACCTCTGTCCATCCAGAGGCGCCGGACAATCTGCTGGAAGCGCTTCGCAGCGCTTCCATCGACGAGGAGCACCGCACTATCATGAGTGCGGTGATCCAGAAGGCTCAGTCCGCCAAGAGCGGATTAACTGAAGCCTGTGCCAGCCTTCTAACAGGCTTTGAGGTAAGTCTTTAAAATATAGGAAAATATTACCACATAGATAGTAGCCCCTGATGCTCTGTTCGGTGGTCACAAAGAAAAGCCAAACAGAGGATCAAACAATATCGCAGGAGTCTAATATGAGTATGTCAATATGCATATGCAGGCTTCGCTGCTGCCGTCCGCCGCACTGACTGCGGAAGTCGCCATACTGAAGCAGGACCTTAAAGGGTCCCAAGACGAGCTCGGCCTTGCCAAGAGGCAGCTCGAGGAGAACAAAGTTAAGTAGTACCTAGTCTGTGGATATGTATAAAAAGAGTGCGATTGCAAAATGACAGGATCATCATGAATTTGCTAGGGGCCACAACCGAAGTGGCGACCCTAAAGCAAGCGTTGTCCGAGGCCGAAGATAAAGAGGCCAAGGAGCGCACCGAGCGAGAAAAGCAAGAGGCTCGGGTGGGCGAGGTGCAGCAAGAGCTCCAGGCTCTCAAGATGAAGCACGAGGCGTTGGAGCTTGACTCGAAGACGCGGGAGTTTGAGCTTGCCGCGGCCCTCGAGAGCGCAAAAAGTGCCATGGCCGAAGCCCAAAAGGACCTCCAGGAGATCGACGCAATGAAGAAGATAGCGGCGGGTAAGGCATTCTATATGCAGAGCAAGCATGTAAAAAGTAAATTACTGATTACTTACACGAATTCGGAGCTCTCCAGGAGCATTCGTAGATTTGCCCTGCAGCGTGTCAGATGCCGCGCAGTTTTACCAGGCCGAGGAGGGAAGCTCAATGGAGAAGCTGATCTGGTCTCAGTATACTGGGACCGAACACCCGATGCCTCTGAGCGACCAGCTAAAGCAGCTGGTCGAGCTGCACAAGGCAACCTAATAGGCCATGAAGGGCCTTGTAGTCCGGCTGTGGCCTGGCGACGCCCTTCTGAACAGCTACTTTGGCCTGGTGAGGCGGCTTGTGGATGCCTGCCCGTGGCTAGAGGTCGTCAAGCGGTCCGTCTGCATCGAAGGTGCACGCCGGGATTTCGCTCGTGTGAAGGTGCAGTAGGCCAAGCTAGACGCCGTGAAGCTGATCAAGGAAGGACCGCTGCAGGGCAAGGAGCATCGCACCCCCGAAATTTATTATGAGGGTGTCCTGAAGGGTGCCCGTCTTGTAGCGGACGAATGTTCAAAGGATGTAATGCTTGAGTAAACTTGCTCGTGTGATCCTGTATGGTGAAAACTTGTTTCATATGTGCTATGCAACTCTTGTGTGAATTTAAAATATTACCTTCTGTTTGGCTGTTTATCCAATCTGAGAGATGGCTAGTCCTCGGCTTCTGCCCCCATGCCACGAGTGTTGGGGTGTTCGGGATAAACCTGAGCACTCTTGTTCCCATGTTTGGGTCCTTCGAGGGAGGTGCTCAGCACAACGAACAAGGCAACCGGACTAATAATGCTTTACCACTCTCACTTAGCTAGAGAATTCTATAATTTTAAATTTCGGCGAAGCCCCTGGTATTCGGAAGGCCGAATTCGGGGCGCAATACACGCCTTTAAGCCGGACAGGGCCGGCCCCTCGCTATAAGCGGCATAAGCCTTTAGGGACTCGAAAACCTTGCCGAACAGCGATCAGTCTCTCGCCTTATCATGACAGTCAGTTTTAGCTTTCTCTACTGAGTTGCTAAGCCCAGCAGAACCCAGGCACAATCGCAGTAGTTCTCCTAGCGCTACCTTAGCTGATAGAGCGGAACGTAAGGTACCAAAACATAGGAGCCGGGCAAACCCAACATTTGACCAAAGACATGATTCGGAGCTGATGCATATAATGCTATAAGTTCGGGGTGCCGCACTTGTGAAAGTGTTCGGACTTTTCACACCATATTGTGGGGTACGTAAGCCCCTGGTGTATTGGCCGTACCAAAGTGTACGGTTGCAGGGCGTCGTTAATGAACACATATATATATAACAAGAATGCAATAATAGTCGTGATGTTATGCATTGTTTATTCAAAAGGTGCGTTAAAGCAGAATGATACAGATAGTGTGATAAGCGAAGAGTAGGACTATGTCCCTTCCAAGGGCAAGCCGAGGAATAGTATTAAATCAAATATTCCGCTCGTTATTGTAATCCACCTGGGAATTCCGTGGTGTGACGTAGCTTTCTGCCTCCTTGGTTGCTGCATCATGTGTTCGGCAATAGTGCTGGCGGACAGGGTTTCCAGAGATTAAGGTCCTAAAAAAGAGAAAAATAACCAAACGGGAAGCCCCTAGTGCGATTTAAGCCGCGTATTGGGGCATGCCGCAGTTGTGCCCCCCTCCCCACCTGTGCCCATGGTATTTTTAATGCATAATTATGTATGCGTGGCATGAGTTTTGCCGTTTGGCTGGGACTAGGGTGGGGGCCGCATTGCTACGCGAGCTCAGATCGCGCCAGGCGGTCTAGTTGCCGATTGCTCCGAGCGCGCTTGAAGGTGTCCGTGTCTTGAAATGCCGAACCGGTGGGTTGCCTTGAGAGGCTGCTTTACGCTTCTGCTGCGAGGGTCGCGGTGTGCTCCTCCGTTCGAAGAGAGCGCTCTGTGTTTCCATTGACTGTAATAACCCCGCGAGGTCCTGGCATCTTGAGCTTGAGGTATGCATAATGTGGTACCGCATTGAATCTCGCAAATGCGGTTCGCCCGAGCAGTGCATGATAACCATTGCGGAACGGGACTATATCGAAGATTAACTATTCGCTTCGGAAGTTATCTGGGGATCCGAAGACCACTTCCAGTGTAATTGAGCCTGTGCAATGGGCCTCTACGCCTGGATTGATGCCTTTCAAGGTCGTTTTTGTGGGTTTGATCCTTGAGGGGTCTATACCCATTTTGCGCACTGTGTCCTGATAAAGCAGGTTCAGTCTGCTGCCTCCATCCATAAGGACTCGAGTGAGGTGAAATCCGTCAATGATTGGGTCCAGAACCAGTGCGGCGAATCCGCCATGACGGATACTAGTGGGATGGTCCCTGCGATCGAAAGTGATCGGATAGGAGGACCATGGGTTGAACTTTTGGGGCGATTGGCTCCAGCGCATATACGTCCCTGAGCGCACGCTTCCGCTCCCTCTTAGGGATGTGGGTTGTGTATATCATGTTCACCATCCGCACTTGTGGGGGAAACCTCTTCTGTCCTCCGGTGTGTGGCTGCTGGGGCTCCTCCTCGTCATCGGTATGTGGCCCCTTGTCCTTGTTTTCAGCAATTAACTTGCCGGCCTACCTGAACACCCAACAATCCCTGTTGGTGTGATTGGCTGGCTTGTCTGGGGTGCCGTGTATTTGACACGAGCGATCAAGTATACGGTCCAAGCTGGACGGACCCGGCATACTTTGTTTGAAAGGCTTTTTCCGCTGACCGGGTTTAGAGCCTTTGAATCCGGCATTGATTGTCGTATCCTCGGTATTATTGTTGTTAATGCGGCGCTTATGTTTGTTGCGATGTGACCTGCTATTGCCATCCTTGGTATCCGAAGTACCATGGTTTTTTGATATGTTATTACTGCGAGCGAGCCAGCTGTCTTCTCCCGCATAAAAGTGGGTCATGAGTGTCGTGAGGGCTGCCATAGATTTCGGCTTTTCCTGACCAAGGTGCCGGGCTAGCCATTCGTCGCGGATGTTGTGTTTGAAAGATGCTAGGGCCTCTGCATCCGGACAGTCGACGATTTGATTTTTCTTTGTTAGGAACCGAGTCCAGAATTGCCTGGCCGATTCTTGTGGCTGCTGAATTATGTGGCTCAAGTCATCGGCATCTGGTGGCAGCACATAAGTGCCCTGAAACTTGTCGAGGAATGCGGCTTCCAGATCTTCCCAACAGCTAATGGATTCTGCTGGCAAGCTGTTAAGCCAATGCCGCGCTGGTCCCTTGAGCTTTTGTGGGAGGTATTTGATGGCGTGTAAGTCATCACCGCGGGCCATGTGGATGTGGAGGAGGAAATCCTCGATCCATACCGCGGGATCAGTTGTGTTGTCGTATGATTCAATATTTACAGGTTTGAAACCTTCTAGGATTTGATGATCCATTACTTCGTCTGTGAAGCATAAGGGGTGTGCGGCGCCTCTGTATTGGGCTATATCGCGACGCAGCTCGAATGGGTCTTGCACGCTGTGTTCGGCCCAGCCGGATTTGCTTTTACTGTATCCGGCGTGACGTTTATTGTCTCGCAGAGTGGCGCGCCCTCATGATCCGTAGATTGATCTTGCATGCTTTGCTTTGTCCTCCAATATGTCTTGCAGGTCTGGCGTATCTCCCCATGCCTTTTTATTTGAATGGCGTCGGGGTGCAGGCTGAGTTTTTGGCTGGAATGCCTCTCTATCGCGGCCACAAGGTGGCCGATCAGCCGTGTCATACGCTTCTTCCTCCAGTCAGGGTAGCAACCTATACTTTGGGTAACTCTTGGAGGGGCGCTCGAGTTTATATTCCTCGGCCGCGAGGACTTCAGTCCATCTGTCAGCTAGCAGATCCTGATCAGCTTGAAGCTGCTGCTGCTTTTTCTTAAGGCTATTTGCCGTGGCTATAGGCATTTGAAGCGCTCTTGTTTGACGGGATCCTCTGGCACGGCGAATTCGTCGTCGCCGAGGCTTGCCTCGTCTTCGGAGGGGGGCATGTAATTATCATCCTCCGCCTCTCCATCTGCAGCTCTCTCAGGAGGACTGGCTCCTCCATCCTCCTGCTCTAAATCTTGCCGGAGGGGATTGTTGTTCTCTTCGGCACTATCCGGAATATTATTATCTCCTGTGCCGGTATCACCACTTTTGCTTTGGTGGGACTTAGAGCGGTGCCGCTGACGTCGGCGCTTGGGTTGCTTCTTGGAGGGGTCATCCTCTGCTATCTCGTCGCCATTGCCTTCTTTGGGTGTATCCACCATGTATATATCGTATGATGAGGTGGCTGTCCAGTGCCCTGTGGGCAGTGGTTCCTCTTCGTCTCCCGCATCATCTTCCATACCGTCGATGTTTTCAGAGTCGAAGTCGAGCATGTCGGTTAAGTCATCGACAG
Source organism: Triticum urartu (assembly GCF_056163025.1). Classification (NCBI taxonomy): domain Eukaryota; kingdom Viridiplantae; phylum Streptophyta; class Magnoliopsida; order Poales; family Poaceae; genus Triticum; species Triticum urartu. Next base: position 544,136,480 of record NC_141874.1, read on the forward strand.
TGGCTACTAAGTGGGTGGTGGGTGGGCCGCGAATTTCTTCGTCGTCCGCATCCCAGTCCTGCCGGACATAGTTCGGCGAGGATCCTCCTGACAAGGAGAGAGACCTTAATGAGTTCAGTATGTCGCCAAAGGGCGAGTGCTGAAAAATATCCGCGGAGGTAAACTCCATGATTGGCGCCCAATCGGATTCGATATGAACGGGCGCAGGCGGTTCGGAGTCCGTGGCCGGAGAAGGATCCGGCAGTTTAACAACACGTCTCTCGTGCAAGGTAAGGCCGATGTTTGGCTCGATCGCCACTGAGGGTAAGGCCTCCGTGGCGGGGTCCATCCGCCCGTCCAGGGACGGCGCAACTGGCTCCGAATTAAGGGTCGGAGCGGCTGCCTGTGCGATCTCCTGGACACTGTCCGATGGTAGAGCTAAATCATACTCATCGTGACCGCGTGACGCACAAGGAAGAGGCTCGAATCCGTTGAAGATCAAGTCTCCACAGATATCGGCCGTGTAGTTTAAGCTTCCAAACCTGCCTGGTGGCCAGGGGCGTAACTTTCAATCTGCTCCAGATGGCCAAGCGAATTGGCCCGCAGTGCAAAGCCGCCGAACACGAAGATCTATCCGGGGAGAAAAGTCTCACCCTGGACTGCATCGTTATCGACGATAGTAGGAGCCATCAAGCCTAACGGCGACGACACAGAGGAACTCTCAATGAAAGCACCAATGTCGGTGTCAAAACTGGCGGATCTCGGGTAGGGGGTCCCGAACTGTGCGTCTAAGGCAGATGGTAACAGGAGACAGGGGACACAATGTTTTACCCAGGTTCGGGCCGTCTTGATGGTGGTAAAACCCTACGTCCTGCTTGATTAATATTGATGATATGGGTAGTACAAGAGTAGATCTACCACGAGATCGGAGAGGCTAAACCCTAGAAGCTAGCCTATGGTATGATTGTATGTTGTCCTACGGACTAAAACCCTCCGGTTTATATAGACACCGGAGAGGATAGGGTTACACAAGGTCGGTTACAAAGGAGGAGATACACATATCCGTATCGCCAAGCTTTCCTTCCACGCCAAGTAGTGTCCCATCCGGACACGAGACAAAGTCTTTAATCTTGTATCTTCATAGTCCAACAGTCCGGCCAATGGAGATAGTCCGGCTGTCCGGAGACCCCCTAATCCAGGACTCCCACAGGTATAAAAAATCCTCAAAAAGTTTTGTTCCATTCTGAGAACTTTTATTTCTGCACAAAAACTACACCATGGTAGTTCTACTGAAAACAACGTCAGTCCGAGGTTAGTTTCATTCAAATCGTGCAAATTAGAGTCCATAACAAGAGGAAAAGCATGAGAAAAATTAGATACATTGGAGACATATCAACTCCCCCAAGATTAAACCTTTGCTTGTCCTTAAGCAATTCAGTTGATAAACTGAAAGGGAGAAAGAAAAACTTTTATGAACTCTTTTGCTCTTGTTTGCATAAATAAGCTTAAACAGCACCCAGGTTTTTAGCCAGCATTATAACTAACCATGTTGACAATAACTCTTAAAGATTATAATGATTCATATCAATGACATAATCAGCTAGAGAGCAATAATAAGATGTCTCAAACAGTAACACGTTGTCAAAACAATCATGATATAATATGACACTAGTGGTATTTCGCTAGCCCTTTCTGAGACCGCAAAACATAAATGCAGAGCACCTCCGAAGATCAAGCAGCGACTAAACATATTAATTCATGGTAGAAAAGTTCCATTCATGATGCACCCAATATTAGCTATACACAATGCATAAATCATGACCATTGTGCTCTACTCAGTTTCTGGTGCTTGTTTATAGAAGGTGATGACACAACATAAAAGTAAATAGAAAGTCCCTTTGCAGAGGGAAGTAGTGATTTGCAGAGGTGCCAGAGCTCAATTTTTAAAACAGAGATAAATGATATTTTGAGACATGCACCCTTATTATTCACTTCACGACCATCAGTTATCAACATCTTCCATGCTAAGAACGCTAGTGGCGGCCCCCAAGCGGAAAGTAAAGGTTTTTACTCCATTGGGAGTTTTTGTTTGATTATGTAAGAGATGAACTCTTTTTGTATTTTGTAGTTTGGGACTGGGCATCCCTATTACTGGCCATTTCCTCGTGCGATGGCGAGTGAATAAACACTCAACCCGAGGATAACATGCTTAGCATGGAAGATATCGACCACCTCTTGTCGGTCCATGAACGATCCAGGCACACAAAACGGATAATTTTTTTAGAAGTTTTTAGAGGTGGCACATGCAAATTTACTTAGGACGGCAGGGTAATACCGTATATAGGTAGGTATGGTGGACTCATCTGGAATAACTTTGGGTTCAAGGTTTTTTATGTACAAGCAGAATCCCCACTTCTTCAGGCGAAGGCTAGCAATTTAAGACTGGGAAGCGGCCAGCTAGAGAGAAACAACGATCATAACCAGGCATTATGCATAAGTAACATTGGACACTAGCATGAGTAGGATATGAACGCCATGAACATAAACATTATAGAGGCTATGTTGGTTTTGATTCAACTACATGCATGAACATGTACCAATTCAAGCCACTCGAACATTCAGTGGAGGATACCATATCATCATACTACATCACAATCATTTTAACGCTATGTTGATATCCAGGATAAATCATTATTAACTCCCAGCTACTTATGCATGGCATGAGAAACTATAATCTCTAATTGTCATTGCAAACATGTTTAATCATAACGGGTTGAATCATGGGAACTAGGTTAAACATATTGACACAGGCAAGACAAGTCGAGTTCATACCAGTTTCTCCTTGCCACGGCCAGCTCATCGAATATCGTCATTATTGCCTTTCACTTGCATGACCAAATGATATGAAAATAATAATAGTGCAAGAGTGCCATGGAGTAAGCTAGAATCTGCAAACATTTTATTCAATAGGAGAAGACAAGGTAAAATGGCTCTTATTAGTTCAACAGTTATTCATGTGAGAGCCACTCAACATCTTCATTGTGGTCTTCTCCTCGGTACAACTCGAATAAAAGAAAAGAAATTCAGAGAAACACACTGAAATGTTTTTTGGAGTTTTTGGTTTTCTTTAGCAAGCAAATAAAAAGCAAAAATGAGAAAAACTATTTACACGAGGAAGCTCCCAACAAGCAAAAGAAGAACAAGGAAATATGTTTGGATTTTCTTTTTAGTGGTACTACTAAGCATGCATAGAAAGTAAATTACTACAACTAATTTTTTTTGTTTTTTCTAAAGTTGTTCAAACACACAAGAAGAAAGCAAGAAAAAAATCGAAGCATGGATGATACAATGAAAAGTGTGAACAACGACAAATGGAATGATATGTGAACTTGAATATAATATCGGTGAGAACACGTACTCCCGCAAGCTTAGGCTTTTGGCCTAACTTGGTAGTGAATCAGTAGCCTGGCGGGTAGTATGGATCCTGAGGAGCGGGCATCCACTCATCCCACTGCTGAGGAGCGGGCATCCACTGATCCCACTTTGGATGTGCCTGTGCAGCCTGTGCAGTAGCGTGAGCATTCCAGTAGGCAAGGATGTCTGCAGGCATAATCCAGTATCTGCCCCTGGCAATAGAATCAAACAAAGCAGGTGCAGGAAAGGGAATAACATCATGAGTGTCAACATTATAGACTAAGTTATAAGGAATGGCAATGTCAGGACGATCATGTGCAAGAAAGTGATGGTGATCCATGGCTGCACGGTCTAGGTAAACCTTGGTCAGAGGGTAATCATGAGGGCATATCTCAACCTCGAAGTGAGCCGCCAAACGAGTAGCATAAATCCCACCATGTAATTTACCCTTAGATTTATTAAGGTGCAGGCGACGAGCCATGATAGCTCCCAAGCTATACGTTTTCCCTAGCAAGCAAGCATTTGGTAATGAAATATGCAAAGTAACAAACAGCAAGAAAATGTAAACCACCGGCAGTGATGGCTGACACTCTCCTCTTATCACCCACTGTCAAAGTGCGACAAAAATCCTCAAACTCAGCCGGCCTAGGCTCCGCCAAGCTTCGTCAGAAGGGATCAAACATATGTCACAAAACTCAGTAAGTGGTATCTCATGATTTTCAGCATATAAATCAAAGCTCACTCCAGGAGGATTATTTCTAGGCAAGAAAGTAAATCTTTGAACATACATATTTGTGAGGATTTGGTGCTGGTCACACTGATCTACGATGAAGTCGGTGAGACCGGCATTGGCAATGAATTGCATGAACTCCTCATAAATTCCATCTTCTTGCAGGAATTGGATGTGCGGTCATTTTCGCATGGCCGTACCTCCGCCAACCTCCGAGGGTGGAGATCATTGTCAGAAGACTCCCCATAACACCCTTGGAGTTCTTCCTTGAGCCATATTTCCTGAAGATATTCATGTTCGCGTACAATTTTTCCTATGAACAAAAATCTGAATTTTAGTTCACAAAATATTTCGAACAAAACTTCACAAAACTAGTAGCAACTACTCATAGGGATACATAGAGGCCATAACAAGCATTCAAACTACTTAGAACACTAAGAATTCAACATGCAAGAACATCTACAGCAGCACCAAGAGTAGATAAATATTCGAAGTATAAACCACTAAAACAAAAACTAATTGGACAAATGGTGGAGTCACATACCAAGCAACAATCTCCCGAAACAGTTTTGGAAATGGAGCTTCGAGCAAAGAGATCGAAATTGGCAGCAAAATGAGCAAGAACACGAGAGAGAGAGAGAGAGGGAGAGTGATTTTTTTCTGGAGGTGGGTGACAATGTGGGCTAAAGAGATAAGTGAGGGGGCCCACGTGGGGACCACAACCACCTAGGGCACGCCAGGGGGTGCTGGCGCGCCCACGTGGGTTGTGCCCATCTGGTGCACCCCCTCTAGTTATTTTTGCACCAAAAATTCTAAAATATTCAAGAAAAAATCATATAAAATTTTCAGGGCATTCTGAGAACTTTTATGTTTGGGTCATTTTTTATTGCACGGGAAATTCAGAAAACAGACAAAACATGGCATTTTATTTTATTTAACTAATGAAAATAGAGAATAAAAAGTAGGGACAGAAAGTAGTTCTTACTAAATTCATTAACTTCATACCGTTCAAAAATGATTCATTAATAAGGTTGATCGAGTCTTATTAACAAGCACTTTCGGTTAACATGAAACCGGAGAACTTCCGTAAATCGCTAAGTTACCTCAATGGGGATATGCATTTCCCCAACAATAAGCATTTCGTATTTCTTTTTGACAGTAGGTAGAGGTATTTGAAAACTTCCAATAGTGATTGTCGGAGATTTTTGAATAACATTAATACCATTCACTAGGAATTGTTTCTTCGGAAAGTGCACCGTATGCTCATTACCATATGAAAATTGACCTTGCTTTTATTGCAATCAATAACAGCCCCTGCACTATTCAAGAAGGGTCTACCAAGGATAATCAACATGTTGTCGTCCTCGGGCATCTCAAGTATAACAAAGTTAGTCAAAATAGTAACATTAGCAACAATAATGGGCACATCCTCACGATACCGATAGGTATGGCAATTGATTTGTCATCTATTTGCAAATATATTTCAGTAGGTGTGAGTTTATTCAAGTCAAGTCTTTTATATAAAGATAAAGGCATAACACTAACACCATTTCCTAAATCACACAAATCAGTTTTCACATAATTCTTTTTGATAGAGCAAGGTATAGTTGGTATTCCCGGATCTCCAAGTTTTTTAGGTACTCCATCTTTAAAAGTATAATTAGCAAGCATAGTGGATATTTCAGCTTCCGTTATTTTTCTCTTATTTGTGATGATGTCTTTCATATACTTTGCATAAGGAGGCATTTTCAAGATATCAGTCAAGCGAGTGCGCAAAAAGACTGGCCTCAACATTTCAGCAAAGCATTCAAATTTTGCATCATCATTCGTTTTAGTTGACTTGGGTGGAAAGGCATAGGTTTTTTAACCCATAGTTCTCTTTCTTTACCATGTTTCCTAGCCACAAAGTCTCTTTTGTCATATCTTTTATTTTTAGATTGTGGGTTATCAAGATCAATAGGTGGTTCTATCTCAACATCATTATATGGTTCTTTATCATTGGTTGGTTGAGAGTCTTCATGAACCTCGTCATTATCTTTTTCATTATCATTAGGTGAGTGTTCATTACCAGACTGAGTTTCAGCATCAGAGATAGAAGTTTCATTTTCATTATCAGGAGGTTTCTGTATTTCAAATTCACTAGAAGTGTGCAAAGTCCTATCATTTTTCTTTTTCTTCTTCTTTCTAGAAGGACTAGGTGCACTAGTGTTAGCTCTTTATGAATCTTGTTCAATTCTTTTAGGGTGTCCCTCAGGATAAAGTGGTTCTTGAGTCATTTTGCCTCCTCTAGTTGCAAGTCTAACAGCAAAGTCATTCATATTATGATTCACTTCATCAAGCAATTCTCTTTGTGATTTAGCAACTTGTTCTAATTGAGTTTGAACCATAGAAGCATGTTTTCCAACGCCTCTAACATCATTTGATATTCTAAATAACAAGTCACTCAAGCGAGCAATCATATTAGAGTTATATTTCAATTGTTTCATAACGTTTGCATTGAAGTGATCTTGTTTTTAAATATAATTTTCAAACTCATAAAGGCATTGACTAGGATGCATATTGTGAGGATTATCATTTTCATTAAACTTCATAAGAGAATTTACCTATACCACCTTAGGCATTGGTGGTGTATTAATCCCATGTATTTCTTCAATAGGATGTAAATTTTTAACATCCTCAGCTTTAATACCTTTTTCCTTCATAGATTTCTTTGCCTCTTGCATATCTTCAGGACTGAGATATAATATACCCCTCTTCTTCGGAGTGGGTTTAGGCGGTGGTTCAGGAATAGTCCAATCATCATAATTTTTCAATATGTTATTCAATAATTCTTCAGCTTGAGCAATATTTCGTTCCTTGAAAACACAACCAGCACAACTATCTAGGAAGTCCCTAGAAGCATCGGTTAGTCCATTATAGAAGATATCAAGTATTTCATTTTTCTTAAGAGGATGATCAGGCAAAGCATTAAGTAACTGGCAAAGCATTAAGTAACTGGCAAAGCCTCCCCCAAGCTTGTGGGAGAATCTCTTCTTTAGTTTGCACAAAGTTAAATATTTCCTGTAAGGCAGCTTGTTTCATATGAGCAGGAAAATATTTTCCAAATAAGTAATAAACCATATCCTAGGGACTACGCACACAACCAGGAGCAAGAGTATTGTACCAAGATTTAGCATCACCCTTTAGTGAGAAAGGAAATAATTTGAGAATAAAGTAATGACGAGTTTTCTCATCATGAGTAAAAAGGGTGTCTATATCATTCAACTTAGTAAGATGTGCCACAACAGTTTCAGTTTCATAACCATGGAAAGGATCAAATTCAACCAAAGTAATCAACTCTGGGTCAACAGAGAATTCATAATCCTTATCAGCAATACAGATAGGTGAAGTAGCAAACTTAGGATCACATTTCATTCTAGCATTCAGAGATTTTTCTTTATACTTGTGTAGTAATTTCTCTAGATCATCTCTATCATTTCAAGCAAGAATATCTATAGTTCCTTCTTCACTCATAACATAACCTTATAGTATCTTAGGCAATTCATATCTAGGAAGGCTGGTACTAGCAGGTGTTTCAGGAATTTCAGTTTCAAGCTCATCATCAGATTCAACAACATCATGTTGTATTACTCTAGCAATTTGTCTATCAAGAAATTCACCAAGTGGCACATCATAATTATCAAGCAATGTACTAGCATCATCATAAGCATCATTCATAGTAGAAGTAGCATCATCAATAACTTGCGTCATATCAGAATTGATAGCATGTGGTGTTGTTGCAAGTTTACTCATAACAGAAGGTGAATCTAAAGTAGAACTGGATGGCAATTCCTTACCGCCCCTCATCTTGGAGGGATAAATCTTAGTCTTTGGATCCTTCAGATTCTTCATAGTGATAATATGGTAATAATCCCAAGTGACTCAACAAATATAGCTATACTCCACAGCAACGACGTCAGAAAAAGGTCGTGATAACCCACAAGTATAGGGGATGGCAACAGTTTTTGAGGGTAGAGTATTCAACCCAAATTTATTGATTCGACACAAGGGGAGCCAAAGAATATTTGAAGGTATTAGCAGTTGAGATGTCAATTCAACCACACCTAGAGATTAATTATCTGTAGCAATATGATCAGTAGCAAAATAGTTTGATAGTTTTGATAGTAGTGACAGCAATAATGGCCATAGTTACATTGATAGCAGTAATTTGTAGCAAGTGTAATAGTGATGATAGCAGTAGTAACTTAGCAAAAACAATAAGGATAAATTCGTAGGCATTGGATCGGTGACTTGTTGGATGATATTCATCATGAGACAGTTATAACCTAGGGCGATACGGCACTAGCAGTTCATCGATATAATGTAGCCATGTATTCCGTAAATAGTCATACGTGCTTTATTAAAAGAACTTGCATGACATCTTTTTTCCTACCCTCCCGTGGCAATGGGGTCCATATTGGAAACTCAGGGATATTAAGGCCTCCTTTTAATAGATAACCGGAACAAAGCATTATCACATAGTGAATACATGAACTCCTCAAACTACGGTCGTCACCGGGAGTGGACCCGGTTGTTGTCACTCCGGGTTTGCCGGATCATAACCGTAGTATGTGACCATAACTTGAAAGATAAGATATAAAACATGGATATAATGATGAATTCATAAACGGTACAGATTTGAAATCATGGCACCCGGTCCCAAAGTGACAAGCATTAAGCATGGAAAAGTCATATCAACATCAATCTAAGAACATAGTGGACAATAGGGATCAGGCCCTAACAAAACTAACTCGATTACATGATGAATCTCATCCAACTCCTCACCGACCAGCAAGCCGATGAAGGAAGTATTCACTCCCGGTGGGGAGCATCGTGGAATCGGCGATGGAGATAGGTTGGTGATGATGAAGATCGAAGATCCCCCTCTCCGGAGCCCCAAACGGACCCCAGATCTGCCCTCCTGAGGAAGAACTGGGCTTGGCGGCGGCTCCGTCTCGTGGATCACGATAATTCTTTCTTCCTGATTTTTTTCTTCTAGAAATATGTGAGTTTATAGTATCAGGGGGGTCATCAGCAGGGCCACCACGTGGGTACAACCCACCTAGGCGTGCCAGGAGAGGGGGCGCGCCTTGGTGGGTTGTGCCCACCCAGGGGCCCCTCTCCAGTGGGTCTTGGCTCCAGGAATTCTTATTATTGGTATAAAAAATCCTCAAAAAGTTTCGTTCCATTCTGAGAACTTTTATTTCTGCACAAAAACAACACCATTGTAGTTCTGCTGAAAACAACGATAGTCCGGGGTTAGTTTCATTCAAATCATGCAAATTATAGTCCAAAACAAGAGGAAAAGCGTGAGAAAAAGTGGATACATTGGAGACGTATCAGGCACGTGCATGAACACTTCTTGACAGTCATTGACGAGGTCAAGCCAGCTCCGGTAGATGAAAGAAAACTACTCCACTATATAGGCAGGAGTCTCCACGCTTGCTTGCTAGTCACAGATCCAGACGGATCCACTCCGCCGAGGAAGGTGAGAAGGTGCAATGTTCACGCGGTCGTCCTCGGTGACGGCTCTTACCCACTGCCGGCGTGTCCCGATCAGCGTGCCTTGCCATTCTCTCCCATGCACCGCCGGCTAAGGAGGGCCTCCAAACCCTTCTTCCTCGTTGCCGTAGTGTGGGCAGATCCGGCCTCCCACCGCCCACCTAGCGACATCCCGGTGACCCTCAGGTATAACTTCCTTCAAAACTGGCCTTGCTCTACTTCCCCATCTCCTGACATCGCTGCATTTGTATCTTTTACTATTTCTCAGGTCCCCTCGTAGATAGGATCGATCGGCTGTTCGAAAGCCACCTACATTTTTACTGTTAAGAGGAAAAACTAGTTCATGCACTCGAATCTAGTTTTACTTGGTTCAAGCAAGGAAGAAAGGGTGTGGGGTGGGGGATGATTTGTTACCTGAGTCTAGGACTTGGTCGAAAGAGGAAATAATGGGGGCGAAAAGTAGCAGAGACTGGCTATCCAACTGGTCTCTTGGTCTAATAGGGAAATAAAGGGAAACATGGTACAAACTCAATATAAACCCGAGCTATTGGTTGAAAAAGGAAAGAAAGTGGACTGGGGGACAAGTCAATAGAGTATGTCCAACACTAGATTTGCTAGACTCACATAGTATAAGGTGGCTATACCAAACAAAAATGGGACCAACCCAGATATCCTGTTCTGATGTTTGTTGCCCCGAGCCCCTCTTATGTAATTCCACTTGTAAAATTTAGTAGCCGCACTGTTAAAAGTAAGGACATGTTAAACCAATGTTGTTTTCTATGTAATGTCTCCAGTAATATGAATCAATGGCACTGTTTTTCATGTCCTACTAAATTTCCCATTAAAATAAGTTGCTTCTTTTCGTTAGAAATGCAACTGTCCTGGTCCGCTTACTCTCCGTGCCCAAATACCAACTCTGTAACAGCTGTTAATTTAATGTTGCTAGTAAAATGAAGCAATGGCACCATTAAAGTAATGTCATATTTAACGGTTGTCATAGTTAATCCTAATGCCCACACTAATATCTAGCAATGATGCTGCTTTAGAAATTGCTACTGTCCTTGTAGGATTGCCATTCAGATAAGGAACATGCTTCTTTTCATTTGATGTATGTTTCATCACTTGTTAGTCACCCTCCTTTCCACATTTTTGTGCAAATAGAGATATACATTTCACGCTTGATCTTAGTACAAATACATAAATGATATCCAAATTATAGTTGAACATTCCACGAGCTTCACAACAAACCTTGATGTTGCTCAATTTTATTGCAACTAATGAAGAAGAAGCTGCTAGCTCATGGGACATTGCTTCATTTTAGGTGAATTGCACAAAAAGGTCCCATGAATTGAATCATCCATGTTGGTGACTGGTGTCATGCCTTCTACGATGGCTGGCGTTGACTACAGATATGGTTCCCATCACGAGGTATGTTCCTTTTTGGTCCGACCGTTTGCCAAAGATCCTACATGTTGAGTCTACTCTTGTGCTACTATTTTCGCACTGCCATGATAAAGCAGTAATGTTATTATTTTGCACCTTAATCTAGTGGCACTATTAATTTGAGGCAATGTTTTGGCACAGCTAGTGCCACTATTTATTTTATATATCGAAAGAGGGGGTTTCCTCCGATTGCATTAAAGAATCCCAACCATACAGAACCATTATCCGACAACATCTCAGTGTAAACGGGCAGTTATGCAACTACTACTAGAACCTACTAAGTACTAGCAGGAGACAAGTTCGCCACTTAAGCTAGGCAGGTAGGGGGACGTAGCACCAGCTCGATCAAGTTTGGATTACAACCCAAATGGTACCACAGAAACATCAGGGGGAAGATAGGGACTCAAAGAGCCAGCTTCAACATCCCCGTCTAAGCACCCCCGGCCTCCATCCTTGCGACGCATGGTACACCTTGTTTGCCACTTGCTCGATCCTAGTACCACTGATAAAATGAAGTAATGATACAGTTAAAATAGAGCAAGTGTCCTCTCTATCATTTCATTTCCAATGTAGATAAAGAAAGTGCTTCTCTTTGTTAGTATATGTTTCATCAACTAGTCCCATTGTTAATGTTTAAGCGTTTCTGCAAACTGGGGTGCTTAATTTTAGTTGATCTGCACAAAAATAGAGATTGGAATGTCTCAAGGCTGCTCCTTGTACTACCACTTTACACTGATGTTCAATAATGGCAGAAGGCGTGTCGGGAGAATTGAGTTGATTTCCAGTGAGGCCTATGATACGTCTCCAACATATCTATAATTTTTTATTGTTCCATGTTGTTATATTATCCATCTTGGATGTTTCATAATAATTTTATAGTCATTTATATCATTTTTTGGTACTAACCTATTGACATAGTGACAAGTGTCAGTTGATGTATTCTGCATGTTTTTTACATCGCAGGAAATCAATACCAAATGGAGTCCAAATGCAACAAAACTCTATGGAGATTTTTATGGAACAGGAGACACCCAATGGGCCAAGGCGGCGCCAGGGGGGTTGCTCCGAGGGGAGCACAACCCACCAGGGCATGCTAGGAGGCCCAAGCACGCCCTGGTGGGTTGTGCTCGCCTCGGGTGCCCCCCGGACCGCCTCTTTGCTCTATAAATACCCCAATATTCCAGAAACCCTAGGGGAGTCGACGAAAATCAATTCCAGCCGTCGCAGAGTCCAGAACCACCAGATCCAATCTAGACACCATCACGGAGGGGTACACCACTTCCATTGGTGCCTCTCCGATGATGCGTGAGTAGTTTTTTGTAGACCATCGGGTCCGTAGTAAGTAGCTAGATGGCTTCCTCTCTCTCTTTTGATTCTCAATACAATGGTCTCTTGGAGATCCATACGATGTAACTCTTTTTGCGGTGTGTTTATTGGGATCGGATGTACTTTGAGGTTATGATCAGATCTATCTTTTTATATCCATGAAAGTTATTTGAGTTTCTTTGATCTCTTACATGCATGATTGCATATAGCCTCGTATTTCTTCTCTGATATTTGGGTTTTGTTTGGCCAACTTGATCTATTTATCTTGCAAAGGGAAGAGGTGCTTTGTAGTGGGTTCGATCTTACGGTGCTTGATCCCAGTGATAGAAGGGAACCAACACGTATGTATCGTTGCTACTAAGGATAAAACAATGGGATCTATCTCTACATAGATAGATCTTGTCTACATCATGTCATCGTTCTTATTGCATTACTCCATTCTCCATGAACTTAATACACTAGATGCATGCTGGATAGCGGTCGATGTGTGGAGTAATAGTAGTAGATGCAGGCAGGAGTCGGTTTACTAATCTTGGACGTGATGCCTATATAATGATCATTGCCTAGATATTGTCATGATTATTTGAAGTTCTATCAATTTCCCAACGGTAATTTGTTTACCCACCGTTTGCTATTTTTCTTGAGAGAAGCCACTAGTGAAACCGACGGCCCCCGGGTCTCTTTCTCATATTATTTGCCTTTGCGATCTACTTTTCCTTTGCTTTTATTTTCAGATCTATTAAATCAAAAATACCTTGCTGCGTTTATTTATTATTTATTTTATCTGGCGTTCGACCTATCAATCTACTACAATTTTATCTCACGTCTGTGTAACATCCCAAATTTTCAATTTGGAATGTTATACATTAGATCATCAATGCATATCATATTTTATTTTGCATTTTGGTTGATCCTAGAAATTCTACGCAACTCAATGACCAACGGAGAGAGTTGGGGATTTCGTTATTTTCATATTTGAGTTTTCTCAAATTTTGAGAATAGGATCATTTGATTTTATTTATTTTATCATCAATTATTTCTATTACAAAAATATGAGAGAGGGAATAAAATGACTTTCCCAAAATAAAGAAATATTGAGGATTTAATAATAAAATCAAATAAGATTTTATTCCGGAGTTTTTATGGTGTTTTATTTGAATTCAGGAAAAAAGTGTGTTTTTCAAAATTGCATTTAGGGCCCAAATAAATGTTCACTTTGTCGGGCTTGATTTTAGAAGCCCGGGAAAATTTATTTCGGGATTTTTGGAGTTTGTTTAGTATTTCTTTTTATTTTTCTTCCGAGCGTAATTTTTTTTTAAAAAGGGAACCGACCTACGGGCTGTGTCTGACTAGGACTCCCGGCCCGTAGGGGCTTTATAAGCCGGCCCACCCGGGGGGGGAACCCTAGCCCCAGCGCCCCGCCCCAGCCCCGCACCCGCGCCGCCACCGCCGCCTGCGCGCCGCCGCCGCCCCGCCGCGCCACTCGCCGCCGTCGCCGCGCTGCCGCCTGTTGGGGAATGTAGTAATTTCAAAAAATTTCCTACGCACACGCAAGATCATGGTGATGCATAGCAACGAGAGGGGAGAGTGTGATCTACGTACCCTTGTAGATCGACAACGGAAGCGTTTGGTTGATATAGTCGTACGTCTCCACGGCCCGACCGATCAAGCACCGAAACTACGGCTCCTCCGAGTTCTAGCACACGTTCAGCTCGATGACGATCCTCGGACTCCGATCCAGCACGACGGCGTGGTGACGATCTTGATGCACTACCGTCGCAGGGCTTCGCCTAAGCACCGCTACAATACTATCGAGGACTATGGTGGAAGGGGGCACCGCACACGGCTAAGAATATGATCACGTGGATCAACTTGTGTGTCAAGGGGTGCCCCCTGCCCCCGTATATAAAGGATCAAGGGGAGGAGGCCGGCCGGCCCTCTATGGCGCGCCAAGGAGGAGTCCTCCTCCTAGTAGGAGTAGGACTCCTACTAGGAGGGGGAAAGAAGTGGGGAGGGAGAGGGAAAGGGGGGCGCCGCCCCCCCTCTCCTAGTCCAATTCGGACCAGGGGGAGGAGGCGCGCGGCCCACCTTTGGCTGCCCCTCTCTCTCCACTAAGGCCCATATGGCCCATTACTTCTCCCGGGGGTTCCGGTAACCCTCCGGCTCTCCGGTTTTCTCCAAAATCACCCGGAACACTTCCGGTGTCCGAATAAAGCCGTCCAATATATCAATCTTTATGTCTCGACCATTTCGAGACTCCTCGTCATGTCCGTGATCACATCCGGGACTCCGAACTAACTTCGGTACATCAAAACTCATAAACTCATAATATAACTGTCATCGTAACCTTAAGCGTGCGGACCCTATGGGTTCGAGAACAATGTAGACATGACCCAGACACGTCTCCGGTCAATAACCAATAGCGGGACCTGGATGCCCATATTGGCTCCTACATATTCTACGAAGATCTTTATCGGTTAGACCGCATAACAACATACGTTGTTCCCTTTGTCATCGGTATGTTACTTGCCCGAGATTCGATCGTTGGTATCCAATACCTAGTTCAATCTCGTTACCGGCAAGTCTCTTTACTCGTTCCGTAATACATCATCTCACAACTAACATATTAGTTGTAATGCTTGCAAGGCTTATGTGATGTGCATTACCGAGAGGGCCCAGAGATACCTCTCCGACAATCGGAGTGACAAATCCTAATCTCGAAATACGCCAACCAAACATGTACCTTTGGAGACACCTGTAGAGCACCTTTATAATCACCCATTTACGTTGTGACATTTGGTAGCACATAAAGTGTTCCTCCGGCAAACGGGAGTTGCATAATCTCATAGTCATAGGAACATGTATAAGTCATGAAGAAAGCAATAGCAACATACTAAACGATCGGGTGCTAAGCTAATGGAATGGGTCATGTCAATCAGATCATTCACCTAATGATGTGATCCCGTTAATCAAATAACAACTCTTTGTTCATGGTTAGGAAACATAACCATCTTTGATTAACGAGCTAGTCAAGTAGAGGCATACTAGTGACACTCTGTTTGTCTATGTATTCACACATGTATTATGTTTCCGGTTAATACAATTCTAGCATGAATAATAAACATTTATCATGATATAAGGAAATAAATAATAACTTTATTATTGCCTCTAGGGCATATTTCCTTCAGTCTCCCACTTGCACTAGAGTCAATAATATAGATTACACAGTAATGATTCTAACACCCATGGAGCCTTGGTGCTGATCATATTTTGCTCGTGGAAGAGGCTTAGTCAACGGGTCTGCAACATTCAGATCTGTATGTACCTTGCAAATCTCTATGTCTCCCACCTGGACTAGATCCCGGATGGAATTGAAGCGTCTCTTGATGTGCTTGGTTCTCTTGTGAAATCTGGATTCCTTTGCCAAGGCAATTGCACCAGTATTGTCACAAAAGATTTTCATTGGACCCGATGCACTAGGTATGACACCTAGATCGGATATGAACTCCTTCATCCAGACTCCTTCATTTGCTGCTTCCGAAGCAGCTATGTACTCCGCTTCACATGTAGATCCCGCTACAATGCTTTGTTTAGAACTGCACCAACTGACAGCTCCACCGTTTAATGTAAAAACGTATCCGGTTTGCGATTTAGAATCGTCCAGATCAGTGTCAAACTTGCATCAACGTAACCTTTTACGATGAGCTCTTTGTCACCTCCATATATGAGAAACATATCCTTAGTCCTTTTCAGGTATTTCAGGATGTTCTTGACCGCTGTCCAGTGATCCACTCCTGGATCACTTTGGTACCTCCCCGCTAGACTTATAGCAAGGCACACATCAGGTCTGGTACACAGCATTGCATACATGATAGAGCCTATGGCTGAAGCATAGGGAACATCTTTCATTTTCTCTCTATCTTCTGCAGTGGTCGGGCATTGAGTTTTGCTCAACTTCACACCTTGTAACACAGGCAAGAACCCTTTCTTTGCTTGATCCATTTTGAACTTCTTCAAAACTTTGTCAAGGTATGTGCTTTGTGAAAGTCCAATTAAGCGTCTTGATATATCTCTATAGATCTTAATGCCTAATATGTAAGCAGCTTCACCGAGGTCTTTCATTGAAAAACTCTTATTCAAGTATCCCTTTATGCTATCTAGAAATTCTATATCATTTCCAATTAGTAATATGTCATCCACATATAATATCAGAAATGCTATAGAGCTCCCACTCACTTTCTTGTAAATACGGGATTCTCCAAAAGTCTGTACAAAACCAAATGCTTTGATCACACTATCAAAGCATTTATTCCAACTCCGAGAGGCTTGCACCAGTCCATAAATGGATCGCTGGAGCTTGCACACTTTGTTAGCTCCCTTTGGATCGACAAAACCTTCTGGTTGCATCATATACAACTCTTCTTCCAGAAATCCATTCAGGAATGCAGTTTTAACATCCATCTGCCAAATTTCATAATCATAAAATGCGGCAATTGCTAACATGATTCGGACAGACTTAAGCATCGCTACGGGTGAGAAGGTCTCATCGTAGTCAATTCCTTGAACTTGCCGAAAACCTTTTGCGACAAGTCGAGCTTTGTAGACAGTAATATTACCGTCAGCGTTAGTCTTCTTCTTGAAGATCCATTTATTCTCAATTGCTTGCCGATCATCGGGCAAGTCAACCAAAGTCCATACTTTGTTCTCATACATGGATGCCATCTCAGATTTCATGGCTTCAAGCCATTTTGCAGAATCTGGGCTCACCATCGCTTCTTCATAGTTTTTAGGTTCATCATGATCTAGTAGCATGACTTCCAGAACAGGATTACCGTATCACTCTGGCGCGGATCTCACTCTGGTTGATCTACGAGGTTCAGTAGTATCTTGTTCCGAAGTTTCATGATCATCATCATTAGCTTCCTCACTAACTTGTGTAGGTGTCACTGAAACAGTTTTCTGTGATGCACTACTATCCAATAAGGGAGTAGGTATAGTTAACTCGTCAAGTTCTACTTTCCTCCCACTCACTTCTTTCGAGAGAAACTCCTTCTCCAGAAATTTTTCGAACTTAGCAACAAAAGTCTTGCCTTCGGATCTGTGATAGAAGGTGTATCCAATAGTCTCCTTTGGATATCCTATGAAGACACACTTCTCCGATTTGGGTTCGAGCTTATCAGGTTGAAGCTTTTTTACATAAGCATCGCAGCCCCAAAATGCATAAACTCATAATATAACTGTCATCGTAACCTTAAGCGTGCGGACCCTATGGGTTCGAGAACAATGTAGACATGACCGAGACACGTCTCCGGTCAATAACCAATAGCGGGACCTGGATGCCCATATTGGCTCCTACATATTCTACGAAGATCTTTATCGGTCAGACCGCATAACAACATACATTGTTCCCTTTGTCATCGGTATGTTACTTGCCCGAGATTCGATCGTCGGTATCCAATACCTAGTTCAATCTCGTTACCGGCAAGTCTCTTTACTCGTTCCGTAATACATCATCTCACAACTAACATATTAGTTGTAATGCTTGCAAGGCTTATGTGATGTGCATTACCGAGAGGGCCCAGAGATACCTCTCCGACAATCGGAGAGACAAATCCTAATCTCGAAATACGCCAACCCAACATCTACCTTTGGAGACACCTGTAATGATCCTTTATAATCACCCAGTTACGTTGTGATGTTTGGTAGCACCCAAAGTGTTCCTCCGGTAAACGGGAGTTGCATAATCTCATAGTCATAGGAACATGTATAAGTCATGAAGAAAGCAATAGCAACATACTAAACGATCGGGTGCTAAGCTAATGGAATGGGTCATGTCAATCAGATCATTCACCTAATGATGTGATCCCGTTAATCAAATAACAACTCTTTGTTCATGGTTAGGAAACATAACCATCTTTGATTAACGAGCTAGTCAAGTAGAGGCATACTAGTGACACTCTGTCTATGTATTCACACATGTATTATGTTTCTGGTTAATACAATTCTAGCATGAATAATAAACATTTATCATGATATAAGGAAATAAATAATAACTTTATTATTGCCTCTAGGGCATATTTCCTTCACCGCCCCGCCGCGCCGCCCGCCGGAGCCGCCGCCCCGCCCGCACGCTCGCCGAGGTTCGCCACCGCCTCGTAATCCGTGCCGCGCGTTCTTTAGAAAACCGATCGGTTTTCCGTTGGTTTATTTTTGGTTTTATTTAGTTTTCGTTTTTTTATTAGATCGGTTTTTTCGGTTTAGGTTAAATAGCGAGCGTTCGCTCATTTGTTCGTTTAAACGAACACGTTCATCGTTTAGATCTGGATAAGGAACGTTCGTTCGTTAATCCGTTCGTCGTTTTTCTTTTTCTCGGATTTTCTGCGGTTATTTTCTGATCACAATTCTTGATCCGATTTTCGTTTTAGTATACTTTTTGCTCGTTTATCGGAATGAGGCGATTCAAGCGCCTAGAGTTTCGTCTCGAAACCCTCTGTCCGTTTAACCAACTTAAACAAGGTTTTGCTACTGTAAAATTTGCCCTAGATCCAGATTACTAGAACGAAGTTGTTTTCTTTCGCCGTTTGACTTTCGTTGCTTTGTTCGATTCGATTTTTTTTGCCAACCGGAGTTCTTAAGTTGAACCCTCTGGTTAGATCTCTTATTTGAGTTTTACCTGTGCATTAGATGAGTACTTATTGTATTCTCGTTTGTTGTTTGCGATAGAGTATCCGGAGTGCGCCGCCTGTTACTTCGAATCGCTAGGTTTCCCGGATCATCAGCAAGGCAAGTAACACTTTGATCATACCTTTTCTACTACCTAGTTTTATTGCATTAGATCAAACCTCACACATTGCATGATTAGGATCTAATTAAATTGTGGGATGGGAAGTAGATGAGGTAGTACCTATTACCTGTTTATTATCAAACCTTTGGGAGTTACTTCTACGTTTGCTTATTATGCCATGCTATGCTAGTAGACGTGGATTGGGTGAGTGAAATCCATGACAGATGTGAGATTGTTAATTAATGATTTATCTAAGGTGGCAACTTAAACACACATCTGGGTGGATTGAGGCACTTGGGTATTCCAGGACTTGCCTGTTTTCTTTTGGACCGCCACCCAGGCTCAAAGCGATCATGAGACTATTCATACTAGAAACTTTCGTGTGTAGCCACAAGCTATTATGGGCTCTAGCATAGTTGACTAAGTTGTGCGAACTCTTACAGTGGTAGACTAGCAGATGTAGGGGATGTAGGTGGTACGGTCTTCCCGATCGTAAGGTGCTAGCGCTTCTGAAAGACTATGTCTCGGTCATCCGTCTTCTCAAAAACCACGTAGTGCGAGAAAACAAACGGAGGCGATCGAGTCTTGTGGGGAAAAGTGCCCAAACCTCTGCAGAGTGTAATAAACTAATCATGGTTAGCCGTGTCCCCGGTTATGGACATCTTGAGTATCTAGTACCTGGATTTTCATGTGAATCTCAACATGTTACTCTAAAATTTATTTTGTTGGGTTATGTTTAATGATGATGCTTAATTGGGATTGAGAATGCTGTCAACCATTCTCAATGTTTAACAACCACCATGATAGTAATTAAATTTATTCCTTTAAAGTAGGGAAAATTGGCTTTACACAAAACTGTAACCATAGAGCTTTCCACCAGCCAAATATGCATATAGTATAGCTGTTTCATTCCATTACTCTCTATGTGCTACCTTGCCAGCATATTCCATGTGCTGACCCGTTTTCGGGCTGCAGCGTTAATGTTGCAGACTTTTCAGACGATGATTAAGGAGTTTTTAGGTCGTGGTTCTATACTCAGTGATGCCGTTGGAGTTGATGGACTCACTTATCTTCCAAGCCTTCCGCTGTTATCGTTATTAGATGGCCTTAAGCCATATTTATTGTAATAAGTTCTCTTTTGAGACACTCGGTGTAATAAGTGTGTGATTGCTACTCTGCTATAAATCCTCCGAGTACTGTGTGGTGTCAGCATTACTGATCCAGGGATGACACCGGAGCACAGAGATCAGACTGTTTGAGGTTTGGTCGCTACAGTCTGTTTGCCTATCTTGAGGCGCCGCTACCCGAAAGGGATTGACAACCCCTTCTACATGTCGGGTTGTGAGTAGTTGTTACTTGTGTGCAGGTGCTATTTACGTTGTGTTGCTTGGTTCTCCTACTGGTTGATAACCTTGGTTTCATCATGGAGGGAAATACCTACCGCCGCTGTGCTGCATCACCCCTTCCTCTTTGGGGAAATACCGACTTAGCTTCAAGCCGCCATCAAAAGGAATTTCTTGCGCCATTGTCGGGGAGGCTCTTCAACATATACCAGGTTCCTAATCACAAATCTCATCTCCTCGCAATTTACATTATTTTCCATTTGCCTCTCGTTTTCATCTCCCCCTCTTCAGATTTTTTTCCTTTTTATTCGCCTTCTTTTTCGTTCGCCTTTTTCTCGTTCGATCTCTTGTTTGTTATCTTTGCTTGTGTTGCCATGTGTCTTCTATTTGCTTGCATCTTCGCTTGCTAAGAATCTATTGATATGGATCCTCATCCACTTTCTAATCTTTTCAAGATATCCAATTATGATGAACCAATTGCTAGTGATTTGAGTGCACTAGATTATCTTTATGAAGTTTTGCTTGAGATTCGTGAATCTAAAAATTGTGATGAAGAAATTTATGAAGTGATTCATGATAGCTCCTTGAATGAAAGCATGATTGCAATGATTTTACTGTAAATTCTATCAATATCAATTGTGCTAATAATGTGCAAAACCCCAAGCTTGGGGATGCTAATTTTGCTATGTCCACTACTTGTTGCAATGATCATGATTGGGGTGATTCTTCTTATGTTCTTGAAAATTTATTTAAGACTCATGATGATATGTTTGCAATAATATTGAAAGTGGGTTTGGAAGAGTGTCAAATTTAGGTAAAAGTAATCCCACATATTTGGAGAGTGTTCAATCTTACTAATTTTTTATAAAACTGGGTTTGGAGAGGTCATGACTTTAGATGATGTTAATCCCACTATCTTGGAAGATTATAAAACTCTTATGCATGTGCATCATGAAGAGAAAATTTTATATGATAGCTATATTGTTGAATTTGATCATGATCCTACATGTAATTATTATGAGAGAGGAAAATACGGTTGTAGAAATTTTCATGTTACTAAATTACCTCTCATCATGTTGAGATTGCTATTGTTTCTTCTTCATCCTTGCATATGCTAGTTTTTGCTTCTCTTGATAATTTATTTTCTTATAAAATTCCTATGAATAGGAAGTATGTTAGACTCTAAACGTATTTGTCACATGTTTCATGATGCTCTCTTTGCGTTTCAATTATTATCTTTTGTGTGAGCATCGTTGAAATTTTAAGCCTAGCTAAGGGCGTAAAACGATAGCGCTTGTTGGGAGGCAACCCAATGAATAAAATTTATTTTTTCTTTTTTGCTTTATGTTCTTGAGTGTTAGACCAATTATGATACTGTTATGATTGTGTTTTTTGTGTTTTAATTAGTGTTTTTGCCAAGTAAAGCCTTTAGGATCTTCTTGTGTGATAGTTGTTTGATATTGCTGAAAAACTGAAACTTTTGCGCTCGCGAAAAATAATTTTCATTTTTAACTAGAGAGCGATAAAATACCAATTCCTTTTGTAGCAGATTAATATACAAATTTCCCAGGTCTCCCTGTTTTTTCAGAGTTTTTGGTATTACAGAAGTATTCGAAATATCCAGATTTCTACATACTGTTCTGTTTTTGACAGATTCTGTTTTCTTTGCGTTGTGTGCTTGTTTTGATGGCTCTATGGTTTTCTTTGATGAGTTTTTGCCATAGAAAAGTTGGAATACAGTATATATAATGCAAGAACAAAATATGAATTGGTTTATTACAACAATTATAGTAGTGATTTGTTTTCTTATACTAACAGATCTCACGAAGGCTTTTGTTGAGTTTTGTGTGATTGAAGTTTTCAAGTTTTGGGTCATCTTACGATGGATGAAGGAATAAGGAGTAAGAAGAGCCTAAGATTGGGGATGCCCTGGCATCCCAAGCTATTATCCAAAATAAAGCAAGCAACTAAGCTTGGGGATGCCTTCTTCTAACGACCATCGGTATTTTACCCGAAGCTATATTTTTATTCGTCACATACTATGTGTTTTGCTTGGAGCGTCTTATATGATATAAGTCTTTGTTTGTTTTATTTTGTGTTTTAAGTCTTGATTCCTTTCTGGACACACCTATTTGAGAGAGCCAAAATTATGTCATGACTTGTTAGAATTGCTCTCTATGCTTCACTTGAATTTTTTATGAGCTATGGACTTGTTCTAGTGCTTCGCTTATATCTTTTTGAGCACGCTGTGCTTTTGTATTTTTGAAGAAAATGCTCTCTTGCTTCACTTAGATTTATTTGAGAGTTAGTAAAATTTTCAATAAATTCTCTCTTGCTTCACTTAAATTAATTTGAGAGAAAGAAATAATATGCTCATGATCTTCACTTATATTAGTTTGAGCTTATCAAAAGCAACACATAAAAATCAGTACCAAAGTGATAGATATCCAAGAAGGATATAATAAATACTTTCATGAAGATCATTGGACAAAATAAACTTGATTCTTAGTAATAGTTTTGAGATATGATGATGTGATATGTGAATCATGTTGATGAGTAATTATGCTTTAGTAAGAATATTGGTGTTAACGTTTGTGATTCCCTATGAAAGCACGAAAGTCAATAATTATGCAATGAAATTATATCCTACTTGTGGTGCATTATTCGGTGTTAATTATGCTTAATGCTCGCTTATGAGATTATTCGTCTCTTGGTTGGTCGCTTCTCAATCTTTTTGCTAGCCTTCATTTTGCACTAAGTATGATCACTACTTGTGCATCCAAAATTCTTTAAACCAGTTTTGCCACATGAGTCCACTATATCTACCTATATGCGGTATTATTTTGCCATTCAAAGCAAATTTGTATGTGCCATCTCTAATTTTCAAAATAAACTTCTCTTTTGTGTGTTCGTACCGCTCGCGGAGCGGTGAGGGGTGGTTAATGTTTTCCATGCTAGATGTGTTATTCTCACGATGAGTGTTTATTCAGTTGGCATTGCACGAGAGTAAGGCAAAGGTATTAGGGATGCCCAGTTCCAAAATGAAAAATGAATTTACATTATGTTGTCAAATAATAAATTCCTTGGAAAGTGTTGGTATGGAAGGCACCCGTGGATACGATCAGCCATGGAAAGTGAAAGTATGGTGGAAAAAGGAATAAACTTTACTTTCATTTTGGGAACCGCCTATGATATATCTAGCATGGAAAGTGTTGGGAACTCTAAGTTGTTTTCGTTGGTGGGAACGACACACCTCCCAAAATGTTTTTATCTCTAAGTTTTTCGCTTTGAGCTCTGGCACCTCTACAAATCCCTACTTCCCTCTGCGAAGGGCCCTTCTTTTACTTAATGCAATTTTTATTTTTGAGTTTGAGTCTCCATCTTCTCTTATAAAGAACCAACTAGGAGGCACTATGATCATACTTGAGCATTGGCTATAGTTAATATGCGAGTGTGTTTCATGAATGGATCAATGATTAAGCATGAGGGCTAGGGATAGCTCATTTTAGCGTTGATATTTTGAAATACATGGTTGCTTGTTGATATGCTTGAGTATTTAAGTTGTCATGTCAAAACTATACTATTGCTTTGAACAAAAATAAAAGTCCAAATGTCCATGCTATAAAGAAAATAAATATGAGATGACATGTTAGGCAGCATTCCACATCAAAAATTCTGTTTTTATCACTTACCTACTCGAGAACGAGTAGGAGTTATGCATGGGGATGTTGATATGTCTCCAACGTATCTAGAATTTTTGATTGTTCCATGCTGTAATATTATCAATCTTGGATGTTTCATAATAATTTTATAGTCATTTTATATCATTTTTTGGTACTAACCTATTGACATAGTGACAAGTGCCAGTTGATGTTTTCTGCATGTTTTTTACATCACAGGAAATCAATACCAAATGGAGTCCAAATGCAACAAAACTCTATGGAGATTTCTATGGAACAGGAGACACCCAATGGGCCAAGGCGGCGCCAGGGGGTTGCTCCGAGGGGAGAACAACCCACCAGGGCATGCCAGGAGGCCCAAGCACGCCCTGGTGGGTTGTGCTCGCCTCGGGTGCCCCCCGGACTGCCTCTTTGCTCTATAAATACCCCAATATTACATAAACCCTAGGGGAGTCGACGAAAATTAATTATAGCTGCTGCAGAGTCT
This sequence comes from Triticum urartu, assembly GCF_056163025.1. Classification (NCBI taxonomy): domain Eukaryota; kingdom Viridiplantae; phylum Streptophyta; class Magnoliopsida; order Poales; family Poaceae; genus Triticum; species Triticum urartu. Next base: position 544,161,207 of record NC_141874.1, read on the forward strand.
AGAACCACGAGATCCAATCTAGACACCATCGCGGAGTTGTTCACCACTTCCATTGGTGCCTCTCCGATGATGCGTGAGTAGTTCTTTGTAGACCTTCGGGTTCGTAGTTAGTAGCTAGATGGCTTCCTCTCTTTCTCTCTTGTTTGATTCTCAATACAATGGTCTCCTGGAGATCCATCTAATGTAACTCTTTTTTGCGGTGTGTTTGTTGGGATCGGATGAACTTTGAGTTTATGATCAGATCTATCTTTTTATATCCATGAAAGTTATTTGAGTTTCTTTGATCTCTTATATGCATGATTGCTTATAGCCTTGTATTTCTTCTCCGATATTTAGTTTTTTGGCCAACTTGATCTATTTATCTTGCAATGGGAAGAGGTGCTTTGTAGTGGGTTCGATCTTACGGTGCTTGATCCCAGTGACAGAAGGGGAACCGACACGTATGTATCGTTGCTACTAAGGATAAAACGATGGGTCTATCTCTACATAGATAGATCTTGTCTACATCATGTCATCAATCTTATTGCATTACTCCGTTTCTCCATGAACTTAATACACTAGATGCATGCCGGATAGCGGTCAATGTGTGGAGTAATAGTAGTAGATGCAGGCAGGAGTTGGTCTACTAATCTTGGACGTGATGCCTATATAATGATCATATCCTGGATATAGTCATGATTATTTGAAGTTCTATCAATTCCCCAACAGTAATTTTTTTACCCACCGTTTGCTATTTTTCTCGAGAGAAGTCACTAGTGAAACCTACGGCCCCCAGGTCTCTTTCTCATATTATTTGCCTTTGCGATCTACTTTTCCTTTGCTTTTATTTTCAGATCTATTAAACCAAAAAGATAAAATACCTTGCTGCATTTATTGCTTATTTATTTTATTTGGCGTTCGATCTATCAATCTATTACAATTTTATCTCACGTCTGTTTGCCTATCTTGAGGCGCAGCTACCCGAAAGGGATTGACAACCCGTTTTACACGTCGGGTTGCGAGTAGTTGTTATTTGTGTGCAGGTGCTGTTTATGTTGTGTTGCTTGGTTCTCCTACTGGTTCGATAACCTTGGTTTCATCATTGAGGGAAATACCTACCGCCGCTGTGCTACATCATCCCTTCCTCTTTGGGGAAATACCGACGTAGCTTGAAGCCGCCATCAGCCTACCGTATGAGGCGTCGCAGGGCCCATCTCGCCCTCGCAGCATGGCGTACTATGATACTATCGCAATATTTTCTTCTATTTATTAGTGTATGTTTCATCAACTAGTGCCACTATAATGTAATCATGCTTTTTCATTATCTGTGCAAATAGGGTTATTCAGCTGCATTTTGGTGGAACTACACAAATGTACGGATGGAACCGGCATATATGTAGAGTGCGAGGTGTCCCAAGTAAAAATTACCAACACAAACCATGCTCCATGCATGCATTAGCATCCACCACCACCAGTGGGATGTGTGGCGCTCTCTGTGGACGGATCTTTCTCGGCAGCAAATCATCTAACCAAATACTAGTAGCTTATATTGGCAGTTTTCTAGGGAGTACTCTTTTCTAAAAGAGGCACCAATCCATTTTTGTTTATTTGTACACAGTATCACAACTTTGACACAAATGTCCAGAGCTATTTTAGGGTGATTGGCGTAGTACTCGGAGACTGATTGTAAGTATGATTTTCATTAGCCGTCACACTGATTGTAAGCATGAGCAGATGGAAGATTAGGTTAGTGCGAAGCTTACCTTAAACCCTACTGCCGTCGTTGAAACGAGGCGAGCGTTGAGGGAACCGTGGAGAACAGCAGGGAAGCAACGTCGCACCATCCGGCCTCCTCTTGCGGTGGGAGAACGAATACTCTTGTGGCTTTGGCTGGCTCTGCATCCTCGCGAACGGCACACCGTACCCGATCGATTTGTTATCCTCTGGATGCTCGACCTTCGACCTATACGCCCACCACATCCGCCTGACTTTCACCTTGGGTGAATCTGTCTGCTCCATCGCCCAGAGGATATACTCAATGAACTCGAAGGACTGCGGCATGACTGCCGCTGAGGAGTACATCGCTGCCCTCATCACCGGCATCGCGTTCTTTCGCATACATTGCCACATGGCCCTCACCATCCTCGAAAGCTCCCACTCATTGTCAAACGAAGTAAGGATCTCCTTCAACCTGGCTAACTTTTCCTGGTCGCCACTGGCGATCTGCTCGATTTGCTCTGCATACTCTCCATAGATGTCCTTCTGAGAGGTCCGGTGCTAGCTTTGGAAGATGGGAGGAGAGACGGTGGTCTTGCAATAGAGAAGAGGGAGAGGCGAGACGGTGGTTTTGCAATGCAGAAGAGGGAGAGGCGAGATAGTGGTTTTGGAATGGAGATGGTGGAGAGGAGAGGAGGTGGTTTTGCAATGGAGAAGAGGGATAGGAGCGTGCGACAGCGATTTAGGATTAGACGAGAGCGCCGACGCACTGTGACTGGATCAAAATCAAAATCAATTTACCCTTCAATTAAGAAAGCAACCCCATATTAACTAGTCTCCCTTTTATTTTGGGTCATAATTGACCATGATTTTCACAAATAAATTATATGTTATACGTTGCAAAAATAATATAATTTGAAAGTACATTCAGATACAAACCAAACGATACAATTTTTGGTGACATGCATTCACATTTTGCTTGTCAAATACAGTACGTGGTCAAACTTTGACCCAAAATACGCAAAACAAAAAAATACTTCCAAGACCAGTGCCGCTCCTCTTCTCTTAAACCAGCCCCGCTCCTCTTCTCTTAAACCAGCACCGCTCCTCTCCTATTCCAATCTAAATCCAGCGCCGCTCCTCTCCTCTTCCATTTCAAAACCACCGCCCCTCCTCTCCCGTTCCAATCCAAAACCAGCGCCACTCATCTCCCGTTCTAATCCAAAACCAGCACCTCTCCTCTCCTCTTCCATTCGAAAACCACCGCCGGCGAATGAAGGTGTTGTGGAGAAGTAGATCAATGGAGGAGTACAACCGATACGCGAGGATCACAAACGGTGACCCTATGAAGCTAGCTAGGATGTTGGAGATACAGTCTTGCTTTGATAACAAGGACCAACCAGCAGCGATGGCCACATCCATGGCCAAATAATCGCAACAAAGCGAAAAGGCGTCGATACTCCCGAAGGGAGTCATGCGGAAGTACATAGAGCTGCTCCTCTGGGCCATGGAGCAAACATATTCAACGAATCCGATCATGAGGCAGCGGTGGTGGGAGTATCGATCCCAGATGGTGCATCCACCAGAGATTGAAGGATCGAGCATCTACAGGGTGTCATTTGTGAGGGTGTCGTGCTAGAGCGAGCCGATGGAGTCTTCATCGACCGAACCGAACTGCAAGAGGAGAAAAGCAGCTGGCCCGATGACTATAACTTGCAAGATCGGATATAAAACATGGATATAATGATGAATTCATAAACGGTACAGATTTGAAATCATGGCACCCGGGCCCAAAGTAACAAGCATTAAGCATGACAAAGTCATATCAACATCAATCTAAGAACATAGTGGACAATAGGGATCAGGCCCTAACAAAACTAACTCGATTACTTGATGAATCTCATCCAACTCCTCACCGACCAGCGAGCCGATGAAGGAAGTATTCACTCCCGGTGGGGAGCATCGTGGAATCGGCGATGGAGATAGGTTGGTGATGACGAAGATCGAAGATCCCCCTCTCCGGAGCCCCAAACGGACCCCAGATCTGCCCTCCTGAGGAAGAACTGGGCTTGGCGGCGGCTCCGTCTCTTGGATCGCGATAATTCTTTCTCCCTGATTTTTTTTCTTCTAGAAATATGTGAGTTTATAGTATCAGGGGGGTCATCAGCGGGGCCACCACGTGGGTACAACCCACCTGGGCGTGCCAGGAGAAGGGGGCGCACCTTGGTGGGTTGTGCCCACCCAGGGGCCCCTCTCCAGTGGGTCTTGGCTCCAGGAATTCTTATTATTGGTATAAAAAATCCTCAAAAAGTTTCATTCCATTTTGAGAACTTTTATTTCTGCACAAAAACAACACCATGGTAGTTCTGCTGAAAACAACGATAGTCCGGGGTTAGTTTCATTCAAATCATGCAAATTAGAGTCCAAAACAAGAGGAAAAGCGTGAGAAAAAGTGGATACATTGGAGACGTATCAGGCACGTGCATGAACACTTCTTGACAGTCATTGACGAGGTCAAGCCAGCTCCGGTAGATGAAAGAAAACTACTCCACTATATAGGCAGGAGTCTCCACGCTTGCTTGCTAGTGTAGCTCTCTTCACGCTCTCTCGTCCTCTCCAGATCTAAACACGACAGTGGTGGCCACACTCTCTCTCTGCTCACCGCTAGTCACAGATCCAGACGGATACACTCCGCCGAGGAAGGTGAGAAGGTGCAATGTTCACGCGGTTGTCCTCGGTGACGGCTCTTACCCACTGCCGGCGTGTCCCGATCAGCGTGCCTTGCTGTTCTCTCCCACACACCGCCTGCTAAGGAGGGCCTCCAAACCCTTCTTCCTCGTTGCCGTAGTGTGGGCACATCCGGCATCCCACCACCCACCTAGCGACATCCCGGTGACCCTCAGGTATAACTTCTTTCGAAACTGGCCTTGCTCTACTTCCCCATCTCCTGACGTCGCTGCATTTGTATCTTCTACTATTTCTCAGGTCCCCTCGTAGATAGGATCGATCGGCTGTTCGAAAGCCACCTACATTTTTACTGTTAAGAGGAAAAACTAGTTCATGCACTCGAATCTAGTTTTACTTGGTTCAAACAAGGAAGAAAGGGTGTGGGGTGGGGGATGATTTGTTACCTGAGTCTAGGACTTGGTCGAAAGAGGAAATAATGGGGGCGAAAAGTAGCAGAGACTGGCTATCCAACTGGTCTCTCGGTCTAATAGGGAAATAAAGGGAAACGTGGTACAAACTCAATATAAACCCGAGCTATTGGTTGAAAAAGGAAAGAAAGTGGACTGGGGGACAAGTCAATAGAGTATGTCCAACACTAGATTTGCTAGACTCACATAGTATAAGGTGGCTATACCGAACAAAAATGGGACCAACCCAGATATCCTGTTCTGATGTTTGTTGCCCCGAGCCCCTCTTATGTAATTCCACTTGTAAAATTTAGTAGCCGCACTGTTAAAAGTAAGGACATGTTCAACCAATGTTGTTTTCAATGTAATGTCTCCAGTAATATGAATCAATGGCACTGTTTTTCATGTCCTACTAAATTTCCCATTAAAATAAGTTGCTTCTTTTCGTTAGAAATGCAACTGTCCTGGTCCGCTTACTCTCCGTGCCCAAATACCAACTCTGTAGCATCTGTTAATTTAATGTTGCTGGTAAAATGAAGCAATGGCACCATTAAAGTAATGTCATATTTAATGGTTGTCATAGTTAATCCTAATGCCCACACTAATATCTAGCAATGATGCTGCTTTAGAAATTGCTACTGTCCTTGTAGGATTGCCATTCAGATAAGGAACATGCTTCTTTTCATTTGATGTATGTTTCATCACTTGTTAGTCACCCTCCTTTCCACATTTTTGTGCAAATAGAGATATACATTGCACGCTTGATCTTAGTACAAATACATAAATGATATCCAAATTATAGTTGAACATTCCACGAGCTTCACAACAAACCTTGATGTTGCTCAATTTTATTGCAACTAATGAAGAAGAAGCTGCTAGCTCATGGGACATTGCTTCATTTTAGGTGAACTGCACAAAAAGGTCCCATGAATTGAATCATCCATGTTGGTGACTGGTGTCATCCCTTCTACGATGGCTGGCGTTGACTATAGATATGGTTCCCATCATGAGGTATGTTCCTTTTTGGTCCGATCGTTTGCCAAAGATCCTACATGTTGAGTCTACTCTTGTGCTACTATTTTTGCACTGCCATGATAAAGCAGTAATGTTATTATTTTGCACCTTAATCTAGTGGCACTATTAATTTGAGGCAATGTTTTGGCACCGCTAGTGCCACTATTTTTTTTATATATCGAAAGAGGGGGTTTCCTCCGATTTCATTAAAGAAACCCAACCATACAGAACCATTATCCGACAACATCTCAGTGTAAACGGGCAGTTATGCAACTACTACTAGAACCTACTAAGTACTAGCAGGAGACAAGTTCGCCACTTAAGCTAGGCAGGTAGGGGGAAGTAGCACCAGCTCGACCAAGTTTGGATTACAACCCAAATGGTACCACAGAAACATCAGGGGGAAGATAGGGACTCAAAGAGCCAGCTTCAACATCCCCGTCTAAGCACCCGCGGCCTCCATCCTTGCGACGCATGGTACACCTTGTTTGCCACTTGCTCGATCCTAGTACCACTGATAAAATGAAGTAATGATACAGTTAAAATAGAGCAAGTGTCCTCTCTATCATTTCATTTCCAATGTAGATAAAGAAAGTGCTTCTCTTTGTTAGTATATGTTTCATCAACTAGTCCCATTGTTAATGTTTAAGCGTTTCTGCAAACTGGGGTGCTTAATTTTAGTTGATCTGCACAAAAATAGAGATTGGAATGTCTCAATGCTGCTCCTTGTACTACCACTTTACACTGATGTTCATCAATGGCAGAAGGCGTGTCGGGAGAATTGGGTTGATTTCCAGTGAGGCCTATGATACGTCTCCAACATATCTATAATTTTTTATTGTTCCATGTTGTTATATTATCCATCTTGGATGTTTTATAATCATTTTATATAATTTTTTGGTACTAACCTACTGACATAGTGCCAAGTGCCAGTTACTGTTTTCTGCATGTTTCTTACATCGCAGGAAATCAATAACAAACAGGGTCCAAATACAACAAAACTTTACGGAGATTTTTTATGGACCAGAAGACACCCAATGGGCCAAGGCAGCGCCTGGGGGATGCTCTGAGGGGAGCACAACCTACTAGGGCGCGCCAGGAGACCCAGGCGCGCCCTGGTGGGTTGTGCCCACCTCGGGTGCCCCCCGGACCGCCTCTTTGCTCTATAAATACCCCAATATTCTAGAAACCCTAGGGGAGTCGACGAAAATCAATTCCAGCCGCCGCAGAGTCCAGAACCACCAGATCCAATCTAGACACCATCATGGAGGGGTACACCACTTCCATTGGTGCCTCTCCGATGATGCGTGAGTAGTTCTTTGTAGACCATCGGGTCCGTAGTAAGTAGCTAGATGGCTTCCTCTCTCTCTCTCTCTCTCTTTTGATTCTCAATACAATGGTCTCTTGGAGATCCATATGATGTAACTCTTTTTGCGGTGTGTTTATTGGGATCGGATGTACTTTGAGGTTATGATCAGATCTATCTTTTTATATCCATGGAAGTTATTTGAGTTTCTTTGATCTCTTACATGCATGATTGCTTATAGCCTCGTATTTCTTCTCCAATATTTGGGTTTTGTTTGGCCAACTTGATCTATTTATCTTGCAAAGGGAAGAGGTGCTTTGTAGTGGGTTCGATCTTACGGGGCTTGATCCCAGTGATAGAAGGGAACCAACACGTATGTATCGTCGCTACTAAGGATAAAACAATGGGATCTATCTCTACATAGATAGATCTTGTCTACATCATATCATCTTTCTTATTGCATTACTCCGTTCTCCATGAACTTAATACACTAGATGCATGCTGGATAGCGGTCGATGTGTGGAGTAATAGTAGTAGATGCAGGCAGGAGTCGGTTTACTAATCTTGGACGTGATGCCTATATAATGATCATTGCCTAGATATTGTCATGATTATTTGAAGTTCTATCAATTGCCCAACGGTAATTTGTTTACCCACCGTTTGCTATTTTTCTCGAGAGAAGCCACTAGTGAAACCGACGGCCCCCGGGTCTCTTTCTCATATTATTTGCCTTTGCGATCTACTTTTCCTTTGCTTTTATTTTCAGATCTATTAAACCAAAAATACCTTGTTGCGTTTATTTCTTATTTATTTTATCTGGCGTTCGATCTATCAATCTACTACAATTTTATCTCACGTCTGTGTAACATCCCAAATTTTCAATTTGGAATGTTATACATTAGATCATCAATGCATATCATATTTTATTTTGCATTTTGGTTGATCCTAGAAATTCTACGCAACTTAATGACCAACGGAGAGAGTTGAGGATTTCGTTATTTTCATATTTGAGTTTTCTCAAATTTTGAGAATAGGATCATTTGATTTTATTTATTTTATCATCAATTATTTCTATTACAAAAATATGAGAGAGGGAATAAAATGACTTTCCCAAAATAAAGAAATATTGAGGATTTAATAATAAAATCAAATAAGATTTTATTCCGGAGTTTTTTTGGTGTTTTATTTGAATTTAGGAAAAAAGTGCGTTTTTCAAAATTGCATTTAGGGCCCAAATAAATGTTCACTTTGTCGGGCTTGATTTTAGAAGCCCGGGAAAATTTATTTCGGGATTTTTGGAGTCCGTTTAGTATTTCTTTTTATTTTTCTTCTGAGCGTAATTTTAAAAAATAAAAAGGGGAACCGACCTACGGGCCGTGTCCGAGTAGGACTCCCGGCCCGTAGGGGCTTTATAAGCCGGCCCACCCGGGGGGGGGACCCTAGCCCCAGCGCCCCGCCCCAGCCCCGCACCCGCGCAACCGCCGCCGCCTGCGCGCCGCCGCCGCGCCGCTCGCCGCCATCGCCGAGCCGCCCGCCCCGCCCGCACGCTCGCCGAGGTTCGCCATCGCCTCGTAATCCGTGCCGCCCATTTTTTTAGAAAACCGATCAGTTTTCCATCGGTTTATTTTCGGTTTTTTTTTAGTTTTCGTTTTTTTATTAGAACGGTTTTTTTTCAGTTTAGGTTAAATAGCGAGCGTTCTCTCGTTTGTTCGTTTAAACGAACACGTTCATCGTTTAGATCTGGATAACGAACGTTCGTTCGTTAATCCGTTCGTCGTTTTTCTTTTTCTTGGATTTTCCGCGGTTATTTTCTGATCGCGATTCCTGATCCGATTTTCGTTTTAGTATAACTTTTTGCTCGTTTATCGGAATCAGGCGATTCAAGCGCCTAGAGTTTCGTCTTGAAACCCTCTATCCGTTTAACCAACTTAAACAAGGTTTTGATACTGTAAAATTTGCCCTAGATCCATATTACTAGAACGAAGTTGTTTTCTTTTGCCGTTTGACTTTCGTTGCTTTGTTCGATTCGATTTTTTTTGCCAACCGGAGTTCTTAAGTTGAACCTTCTGGTTAGATCTCTTATTTGAGTTTTACCTGTGCATTAGATGAGTACTTATTTTATGCTCGTTTGTTGTTTGCGATAGAGTATCCGGAGTGCGCCGCCTGTTACTTTGAATCGCTAGGTTTCCCGGATCATCAGCAAGGCAAGTAACACTTTGATCATACCTTTTCTACTACCCAGTTTTATTGCATTAGATCAAACCTCACACATTGAATGATTAGGATCTAATTAAATTGTGGGATGGGAAGTAGATGAGGTAGTACCTATTACCTGTTTATTATCAAACCTTTGGGAGTTACTTCTACGTTTGCTTATTATGCCATGCTATGCTAGTAGACGTGGATTGGATGAGTGAAATCCATGACAGATGTGAGATTGTTAATTAATGGTTTATCTAAGGTGGCAACTTAAACACACATCTGGGTGGATTGAGGCACCTGGGTATTCCAGGACTTGCCTGTTTTCTTTTGGACCGCCACCCAGGCTCAAAGGGATCATGAGACTATTCATACTAGAAACTTCCGTGTGCAGCCACAAGCTATTATGGGCTCTAGCATAGTTGACTAAGTTGTGTGAACTCTTACAGTGGTAGACTAGCAGATGTAGGTGGTACGGTCTACCCGATCGTAAGGTGCTAGCGCTTCTGAAAGACTATGTCTCGGTCATCCGTCTTCTCAAACACCATGTAGTGCGAGAAAACAAACGGAGGTGATCGAGTCTTGTGGAGAAAAGTGCGCAAACCTCTACAGAGTGTAATAAACTAATCATGGTTAGCCGTGTCCCCGGTTATGGACATCTTGAGTATCTAGTGCCTGGATTTTCATGTGAATCTCAACATGTTACTCTAAAATTTATTTTGTTGGGTTATGTTTAATGGTGATGCTTAATTGGGATTGAGAATGCTGTCAACCATTCTCAATGTTTAACAACCACCATGATAGTAATTAAATTTATTCCTTTGAAGTAGGGAAAAATTGGCTTTACGCAAAACTGTAACCATAGAGCTTTCCACCAGCCAAATATACATATAGTATAGCTGTTTCATTCCATTACTCTCTATGTGCTACCTTGCCCGCATATTCCATGTGCTGACCCATTTTCGGGCTGCAACGTTAATGTTGCAGACTTTTCAGACGACGATTAAGGAGTTTTTAGGTCGTGGTTCTATACTCAGTGATGCCGTTGGAGTTGATGGACTCACTTATCTTCCAAGCCTTCCGCTGTTATCGTTATTAGATGGCCTTAAGCCATATTTATTGTAATAAGTTCTCTTTTGAGACACTCGATGTAATAAGTGTGTGATTGCTACTCTGCTATAAATCCCCCGAGTGCTGTGTGGTGTCAGCATTACTGATCCAGGGATGACACTGGAGCACAGAGATCAGACTGTTTGAGGTCTGGTAGCTACAGAGATGGTATCAGAGCACACGCTGATTGTAGGACACCACCACTAAGCTAAAAGCCCTAGATCACTATTCACTCTCTTCTCTTCTGACTTCTCATATTTTCTACTCTTTAGGATGGAGGATGCAAGGAACAAGTTCACACAACCGGATGAAGATACACCCTTTGGACAACACTTGAAGGAAGTCAATAGATACCTGAACATAGGAGTACCAAGCTTCACGGGAACCTACAATGCCACTTTACCTGAAGAAGAGCGCTGGATGCTTCAAGTTCAAGTTCTAGGAAGGACGTTCATGCCAGTCACTGGAGGAAGAACTCAAGGCTACACGTGAAGATTATGAAGAGGAAATTGAAGTATTGGTGGAGAAGAATGACGACCTGATCAAGAAGATTGGAAAATTTATGGGAGGCCCGGCACCAGTAGATGAAGACGAAGAACCCAAGGAGATTAGCCCAGAAGACTACATCATCATCGACGGCACCGACTCGGAACCAGACAGTAGCGATGATGACTATGTTGATGAAGCTGGAGCAGATATCATGGAGTCAACGACCATAGAATATTTCTAGTAGACCACCTCATCAGTAGTAGTAGTCCACCATGTAAATATAGTAGTCCGAGCACTTTTGCGATAGATAGATCGATTGTATTCCTTTGTTTGATTGATTGAAGTGAATTGTTTGCTTTTGCCTCATGTGCATACGGGTAGTGTTTTCTCTTTAGACCCCCTCTATTCTTATATCTCATCTTTTCTGAAACCCTTAGATGCCTCCGAGACATGACCCCGGATTTGCTTTCCCATCGGAGCTCACCCAGTTGATCCAGCAGCAGAACACATTGATGCAGTTGCTAGTCCAGAATCAGAATCAGGGGAACAACAACAACAACCCACCACCACCACCACCTGTTGACCACTTAGCCCGTTTCCTTAGGCTGAATCCGCCGGTGTTTTCCAGTAGCACCGAGCCGATAGTAGCAGATGATTGGCTCCGCAAGACAGCTAGGGAGTTGACCACAGCAGGATGCACAGATGCGGAGAAGGTGAAGTTTGCCGCACATCAGTTAGAAGGACCCGCAGCATCATGGTGGGAAAATTACACAGCCACCTTCCCAGTCGGCACTGTCACATGGGACCACTTTCAACAGGCTTTCCGCACTGCCCATGTTTCAGCAGGAACTATGGCCATGAAGAAGCGTGAGTTTCGCAACTTGCGCCAAGGAGGACGGACAGTTGGCCACTATGTGGAGGAATTTAGTAAGTTAGCACGTTATGCCCCAGATGATGTCTCTACGGATGCAGCTAAGCAAGAGAAGTTTTTGGAAGGACTGAATGATGAGTTGAGCATGCAGTTGATGGTAGCCACTTTCAACAACTACCAGGAATTGGTAGATCGTGCTCTTATGATTGAAGGGAAGCAGCAGCAAATTGAGAATCGCAAGAGGAAGTATGGACAAGGAAAGTACAATTCAGGAGCTCAGCAGAAGCCACGTTTTACCCCTAGACCGGGAGGACATTTTCAGCATACCCATGGAGGAGGTAGCTCGCACAATCACAATGGCACCAAAAATGGTAATGGCAATGGAGGAAGCAACGGCCAGAACCGCACCAACCCCTCAACCCCAGCCAAGAAGGACTTGAGCCAAGTCACTTGCTATAAGTGTTCGAAGACCGAACATTATGCCAATGAATGTCCTGAAGGCCAAAATGGCAATGGAAGTTCTGGGAAGAAGCCGAACCCTTTCAAAAGGGGACAGGTGAACCACATTAGCGTGGAGGAGGTTGAAGCTCAGCCCGATGCAGTAATAGGTAAGTTTTTGGTTAAGTCATTTACTGCACTCGTTCTTTTTGATACTGGTGCATCGCATTCATACATCTCAAGGGGATTTGTGGATAAGTATAACCTACCAACCCAAGCTCTTAGGTCACCCATGTTAGTAACCTCGCCCGGAGCAGAGTATGTGGCTAGTCTATGGTGTGATCGGTTACCATTAAGGATTGGTAACTATGTTTTTCCCTCAGACCTAATAGTATTGGAATCTCAAGGATTGGATGTGATATTAGGCATGGATTGGTTATCAAAGTATGAAGGGAATATTGAATGTGCTAGTAAGTCAATTTTGCTTACCACCCCAGAAGGGAGAAGGATCAAGTATGTATCCCGGCATGAGCCAAAGAGGACCCAAGTAAATTGCCTAACAGGAGTTGTGCAGGAGGAAGTACCAGTGGTAAGGGATCTCCCTGATGTATTTCCAGAAGAGTTGCGAGGCATGCCACCAGATAGAGATATTGAGTTTTTGATTGAGCTATTGCCAGGCACTGGGCCAATATCAAAGAGACCATGTAGGATGCCAGCAAAGGATTTGGTAGAAATTAAGAAGCAGATTAAGGAATTACTGGATAAAGGATATATTCACCCAAGTTCTTCACCTTGGGGATCGCCAATACTTCTAGTGGAGAAGAAGGATGGGACGTTAAGGATGGTTGTTGATTATCGAGGATTGAATGAAGAACGATCAGGAACAAGTACCCGCTACCAATGATCAACGATATGTTTGATCGATTGCAAGGAGCTAAGGTATTTTCCAAGATCGATCTGCAATCAGGATACCACCAGTTGAAGATTCGAGAACAGGATATTTCGAAGACCGCTTTTACCACCAGGTATGGGATGTATGAGTATACCGTTATGTCATTTGGTCTGACTAACGCACCTGCCTATTTTATGAACATGATGAACAAAGTGTTTATGGAGTTTTTGGATAAGTTTGTCGTAGTGTTCATTGATGATATCCTGGTTTATTCGAAGAATGAAGAGGAGCTTAAGGAGCATTTGCGTTTGGTACTTGGAAAGCTCAGAGAACATCAATTATATGCCAAGTTCAGCAAATGTGAGTTTTAGTTGAAGGAAGTAGGATTCCTCGGACACGTTATATCTGGAGAAGGTATAGCAGTAGATCCCGCTAAAGTTGAAACTGTGACCAAGTGGGAAGCCCCAACAACAGTTGGAGAGATTCGGAGTTTTCTTGGACTCGCAGGATACTATCGGAGATTTATTGAGAATTTCTCAAGGATTGCGAAGCCTATGACAGAGTTATTAAAGAAGGATACCAAGTTCATATGGACAGAGGAGTGTGAGGCTAGTTTCCAGGAGTTGAAGAAACATTTGGTTACCTCACCAGTGTTGATTTTGCCAGACCAGACCAAAGATTATGAGGTGTACTACGACGCTTCACGTCGAGGACTTGGAGCAGTGCTTATGCAGGAAGGGAGAGTTGTTTCATATGCCTCAAGACAACTGAAGCCCCATGAGTTGAATTATGCTACGCATGATTTGGATTTAGCAGCCATAGTGCATGCTTTGAAAAGATGGAGACATTTCCTCATTGGAAACCATTGTGAGGTGTACACGGATCATAAGAGTTTGAAGTACATTTTCACGCAGAAGGAGTTGAATCTCAGACAAAGGAGATGGTTGGAGCTCATCGAAGATTATGATATGAAATTGCATTATCATCCCGGAAAGACTAATGTAGTAGCTGACGCATTAAGCCGTAAGAGCCATGTCAATACATTAATGACGGGAGAAATACCCAAGGAGTTAGCAGAAAATCTGCGTGAACTATGTTTGGAAATAGTTCCGAGAGGCTATGTAGCAGCATTGGAGATTCAGTCAACTTTGATGGATAGAATCAGAGAAGCTCAGCAAACTGACAAAGAGATTGCCGCTATAAAGGAGAAACGGAGCAAAGGAAAAGCTAAAGGATTTCTTGAGGATGAACACGACACCCTATGGTTTGAAGACCGTGTTTACGTGCCCAATGACCCGGAGATCAGGAAGTTGATACTGCAAGAGGCACACGATTCACCATATTCAATTCACCCAGGAAATACCAAGATGTATTTGGATCTGAAGGATATTTTCTGGTGGACCAAAATGAAGAAGGATATAGCGGAGTATGTAGCAGTTTGTGATGTATGTCAGAGAGTAAAGGTAGAGCATCAGAAGCCAGCAGGATTGTTAGAACCATTGCCGATACCCGAATGGAAGTGGGATAAGCTAGGCATGGATTTTATCACGGGATTGCCCAGGACTCGTTCAGGCTATGACTCAATCTGGGTTGTAGTTGATCGATTGACGAAAGTAGCTCATTTCATCCCAGTAAAGACCACTTACACCAGTGCTAAGTTGGCAAAGATATACATGACCAGGATCATATGTCTGCATGGAGTTCCAAGGAGTATCGTATCAGATAGAGGAACCCAGTTTACCTCAAAGTTCTGGAAGCAGTTGCACGAAACTTTGGGTACCAGGCTAGAATTTAGTACAACTTTTCATCCACAGACAGATGGACAGACCGAGAGAGTCAATCAGATTTTGGAGGATATGCTAAGAGCTTGTGCGCTAGATTACGGATCTAGTTGGGACGATAATTTGTGATATGCAGAGTTCTCTTACAACAACAGTTACCAAACCAGATGGCCCCTTTCGAAGCTTTGTACGGAAGGAGGTGCAGGACACCGTTGTCATGGGACGAAGTTGGAGACCGCTAGTTGTTTGGACCTGACTTGATTAAAGAGTCTGAACAGAAGGTGAAGTTGATTCGCGATAGGCTCAAGGTAGCCCAGTCTAGACAGAAAAGTTATGTAGATTCTAAACGCAAGGAGACAGTTTACAAAGTTGGAGATAGAGCTTATCTTCAAGTATCTCCACTTAGGGGAACAAAGCGTTTTGGAGTTAAAGGGAAGTTATCACCATGATTTGTAGGACCATATCGAGTTTTGGAATGTATGGGGGAAGTGGCCTACAAGTTGGAATTTCCCGAAGGATTGTCAGGAGTACATGATGTGTTCCACGTTTCTCAGTTAAAGAAATGTCACGCGGAGATGGCTGACATACCATTGAGAGATACAGTGCCTTTGGAAACTATACAGTTGGATAACGATTTGACCTATGAGGAGAAGCCAGTCAAGATTCTCGAGTTTGCCAACCGAGTTACTCGCAGCAAGGTTATCAAGTTTTGCAAAGTTCAGTAGAGCCACCACTCAGAGGATGAAGCCACCTGGGAGCGAGAAGAAGATTTGTTCAAAGACCACCCTCACCTATTTTCTAGCCAACCCGAATCTCGAGGGCGAGATTCATCTTAAGGGGGGTAGGTTTGTAACATCCCAAATTTTCAATTTGGAATGTTATACATTAGATCATCAATGCATATCATATTTTATTTTGCATTTTGGTTGATCCTAGAAATTCAACACAACTCAATGACCAACGGAGAGAGTTGGGGATTTCGTTATTTTCATATTTGAGTTTTCTCAAATTTTGAGAATGGGATCATTTGATTTTATTTATTTTATCATCAATTATTTCTATTACAAAAATATGAGAGAGGGAATAAAATGACTTTCCCAAAATAAAGAAATATTGAGGATTTAATAATAAAATCAAATAAGATTTTATTCCGGAGTTTTTTTGGTGTTTTATTTGAATTTAGGAAAAAAGTGTATTTTTCAAAATTGCATTTAGGGCCCAAATAAATGTTCACTTTGTCGGGCTTGATTTTAGAAGCCCGGGAAAATTTATTTCGGGATGTTTGGAGTCCGTTTAGTATTTCTTTTTATTTTTCTTCCGAGCATAATTTTTTTTTAAAAAAAAAGGGAACCGACCTACGGGCCGTATCTGACTAGGACTCCCGGCCCGTAGGGGCTTTATAAGCCGGCCCGCCCGGGGGGAACCCTAGCCCCAGCGCCCCGCCCCAGCCCCGCACCCGCGCCGCCGCCGCGCCGCTCGCCTCCGTCGCCTCGCCGCCGCGCCGCCCGCCGGAGCCGCCGCCCCGCCCGCACGCTCGCCGAGGTTTGCTGCCGCCTCGTAATCCGCGCCGCCCGTTTTTTAGAAAACCGATTGGTTTTCTGTCGGTTTATTTTCGGTTTTTTTAGTTTTCGTTTTTTTTGTTAGATCGTTTTTTCGGTTTAGGTTAAATAGCGAGCGTTCGCTCGTTTGTTCGTTTAAACGAACACGTTCATCGTTTAGATCTGGATAACGAACGTTCGTTCGTTAATCCGTTCGTCGTTTTTCTTTTTCTCGGATTTTCCGCGGTTATTTTCTGATCGCGATTCCTGATCCGATTTTCGTTTTAGTATAACTTTTCGCTCGTTTATCAGAATCAGGCGATTCAAGCGCCTAGAGTTTCGTCTCGAAACCCTCTATCCGTTTAACCAACTTAAACAAGGTTTTGCTACTTTAAATTTGCCCTAGATCCAGATTACTAGAACGAAGTTGTTTTCTTTTGCCGTTTGACTTTCGTTGCTTTGTTCGATTCGATTTTTTTGCCAACCGGAGTTCTTAAGTTGAACCTTCTGGTTAGATCTCTTATTTGAGTTTTACCTGTGCATTAGATGAGTACTTATTTTATGCTCGTTTGTTGTTTGCGATAGAGTATCCGGAGTGCGCCGCATATTACTTCGAATCGCTAGGTTTCCCGGATCATCAGCAAGGCAAGTAACACTTTGATCATACCTTTTATACTACCCATTTTTATTGCATTAGATCAAACCTCACACATTGCATGATTAGGATCTAATTAAATTGTGGGATGGGAAGTAGATGAAGTAGTACCTATTACCTGTTTATTATCAAACCTTTGGGAGTTACTTCTACGTTTGCTTATTATGCCATGCTATGGTAGTAGACGTGGATTGGGTGAGTGAAATCCATGACAGATGTGAGATTGTTAATTAATGGTTTATTTAAGGTGGCAACTTAAACACACATCTGGGTGGATTGAGGCACCTGGGTATTCCAGGACTTGCCTGTTTTCTTTTGGACCGCCACCCAGTCTCAAAGGGATCATGAGACTGTTCATACTAGAAACTTCCGTGTGCAGCCACAGGCTATTATGGGCTCTAGCAGAGTTGACTAAGTTGTGCGAACTCTTACAGTGGTAGACTAGCAGATGTAGGGGATGTAGGTGGTACGGTCTACCCGATCGTAAGGTGCTAGCGCTTCTGAAAGACTATGACTCGGTCATCCGTCTTCTCAAACACCATGTAGTGCGAGAAAACAAACGGAGGCGATCGAGTCTTGTGGGGAAAAGTGCGCAAACCTCTGCAGAGTGTAATAAACTAATCATGGTTAGCCATGTCCCCGGTTATGGACATCTTGAGTATCTAGTACCTGGATTTTCATGTGAATCTCAACATGTTACTCTAAAATTTGTTTTGTTGGGTTATGTTTAATGATGATGCTTAATTGGGATTGAGAATGCTGTCAACCATTCTCAATGTTTAACAACCACCATGATAGTAATTAAATTTATTCCTTTGAAGTAGGGAAAAATTGGCTTTATGCAAAACTGTAACCATAGAGCTTTCCACCAGCCAAATATGCATATAGTATAGCTGTTTCATTCCATTACTCTCTATGTGCTACCTTGCCAGCATATTCCATGTGCTGACCTGTTTTCGGGCTGCAACGTTAATGTTGCAGACTTTTCAGATGACGATTAAGGAGTTTTTAGGTCGTGGTTCTATACTCAATGATGTCGTTGGAGTTGATGGACTCACTTATCTTCCAAGCCTTCCGCTGTTATCGTTATTAGATGGCCTTAAGCCATATTTATTGTAATAAGTTCTCTTTTGAGACACTCGATGTAATAAGTGTGTGATTGCTACTCTGCTATAAATCCTCCGAGTACTATGTGGTGTCAGCATTACTGATCCAGGGATGACACCGGAGCACAGAGATCAGACTGTTTGAGGTATGCTCGCTACAGTCTGTTTGCCTATCTTGAGGCGCCGCTACCCGAAAGGGATTGGCAACCCCTTCTACATGTCGGGTTGTGAGTAGTTGTTACTTGTGTGCAGGTGCTGTTTAAGTTGTGTTGCTTGGTTCTCCTACTGGTTGATAACCTTGGTTTCATCATGGAGGGAAATACCTACCGCCGCTGTGCTGCATCACCCCTTCCTCTTTGGGGAAATACCGACTTAGCTTCAAGACGCCATCAAAAGGAATTTCTGGCGCCATTGTCAAGGAGGCTCTTCAACATATACCAGGTTCCTAATCACAAATCTCATCTCCTCGCAATTTACATTATTTGCCATTTGCCTCTCGTTTTCATCTCCCCCTCTTCAGAATTTTTTTCCTTTTTATTCGCCTTCTTTTTTGTTCGCCTTTTTCTCGTTCGGTCTCTTGTTTGTTATCTTTGCTTGTGTTTCCATGTGTCTTCTATTTGCTTGCATCTTCGCTTGCTAAGAATCTATTGATATGGATCCTCATCCACTTTCTAATCTTTTCAAGATATCCAATTATGATGAACCAATTGCTAGTGATTTGAGTGCACTAGATTATCTTTATGAAGTTTTGCTTGAGATTCGTGAATGTAAAAATTGTGATGAAGAAATTAATGAAGTGATTCATGATAGCTCCTTGAATTAAAGCATGATTGCAATGATTTTACTGTAAATTCTATCAATATCAATTGTGCTAATAATGTGCAAAACCCCAAGCTTGGGGATGCTAATTTTGCTATGTCCACTACTTGTTGCAATGATCATGATTGGGGTGATTCTTCTTATGTTCTTGAAAATTTATTTAAGACTCATGATGGTCAATAATATTGAAAGTGGGTTTGGAAGAGTGTCAAATTTAGGTAAAAGTAATCCCACATATTTGGAGAGTGTTCCATCTTACTAATTTTTTTATGAAACTGGGTTTGGAGAGGTCATGACTTTAGATGATGTTAATCCCACTATCTTGGAAGATTATAAAACTCTTATGCATGTGGATCATGAAGAGAAAATTTTATATGATCGCTATATTGTTGAATTTGATCATGATCCTACATGTAATTATTATGAGAGAGGAAAATATGGTTGTAGAAATTTTCATGTTACTAAATTACCTCTCGTCATGTTGAGATTGCTATTGTTTCTTCTTCATCCTTGCATATGCTAGTTTTTGCTTCTCTTGATAATTTGTTTTCTTATAAAATTCCTATGCATAGGAAGTATGTTAGACTTTAAACGTGTTTGTCACATGTTTCATGATGCTCTCTTTGCGTTTCAATTATTATCTTTTGTGTGAGCATCGTTGAAATTTTAAGCCTAGCTAAGGGCGTAAAACAATAGCGCTTGTTGGGAGGCAACTGTGACGCCCGGGTAATTAAGCTACAGTAATCCTCACTAATGATGCCACGTCACCTCTGTCACTGTACTTAATCTCGGGTTAAATCAAAACGGTTTCGAAATTCAATTCAAAATTATGATGGTAATAAAAGTTTTCAAAAAAAAATTAATCAAACTAAAATGTTCGGGGGTTGTCAAATATTACAAGGTTAGTTATGGTGGGGTGCACACATTTTTATAAAGTGTCTGAATATTTTAAAATGAAATAAGACAAAAGAGAAAATACAAAAGAGAAAAACTAAAACCTAAGCTAACAGGAAAAAAAAAAGAGGGAACCCCCCCTCCCACGGCCCACTGGCCCAACTGGTCGGCCAGCCCGCCAGGCCCACCCGGCCACCCCCACTCTCTCCATAACCCCCTGGAGGCCGAAACCTAACCCGTAACCCCCCACCGACACCTACCACTCCCCCTCCCCTCGTCTGGATCTGGATCGGGGGATCCCGATCCCCTCGCCCCACTTCCCCGCGCACCCGCCGCCGCCTGGAACCGCCTGACGCCGCCCGGAACCCCGTCCCCGGACCCCCCCCCCTCGCCGGCCTGCATCCTCCTCGCCGGACCGTCCCCATCTCTCCACCCCGAGCCCCATTGCCCCGATCCCTACACCCCTCGGTGAGCCCCGCCGCCGCGCTAGTCTCTGCCGCCCCCCTGCTACTCTGCCGCTGCCGCGCGACCTCGCCTACGCCGTGGCCGCTGGCGCCGCCTCTCCTCCTCTCTGCCCTCTACACGCGCCGTCAGTGAGCCCTGCTGGCTCGCGCCCACGGCGGCCTCGCCTCACGCCCGAACCACCTCGCCGCCGTCGAGCCCGTGGCGCTCGACTCCGGCCACCACAGCCTCCGCAGTCACCCCCATTCGCTCCGCCGTCGTCTTGCCGTTCGAATGCGACCGGTCCCGCCCATTTTGGTGGCCTGCAGACGAAACCCGCCACTCACCCGAGCCCCGACGTCCGCCTCTCTCCTCGCCGGCGACAGCTCCGGCGACCTCGGGACGAACCACCACCACCACTAGATGCGCGTCTTCGCGCTTGTTCGAACGGGCCCAGGCACGCGCGGATCCGTGCCCTGAGCACAAATTCTGGCGAACTCCGGCGGGTCGGCGCCGTGCTTTTGGTCGCCGGCGGCGAGAGCCGGCCCTGCTGACCTGGCACCGCGGGTCCCACCACCTGGGCCACTGACTGGTGGGCCAAGGGCCCCCCTGTTGACCTGTTGACTGGGTCAACTGCTGACTGGGCCGCCCCTATCTCACTGACCTATAGGCCCCACTTCAATAAACAAAATAAAATAAAAATGAATTAATAAAATTAATAATTAATTAGTTAATTAATTAGTGAACTAATTAAGTTAATTAATCTTGTTTAACTAATCTAATTAAGTAGATAGTTTAATTAAACCCTAGTTAGACTAATCAGTCAATGACGAATGGGACCCACAAGTCAGGTTGACCAGGTCAACCGCTGACGTCATGCTGACGTCATGATGATGTCAGCAAACACTATTCTGGATAATGTTGATTTAATTAATTAAATAAATCCTAAAAATGATTTAAATCTTTAGAAAATCATATATTTTAATCCGTAATTCGGATGAAAATATTTTATACATGAAAGTTGCTCAGAACGACGAGACGAATTCGGATACGCAGTCCGTTCGTCCGCCACACACCCCTAACCTATCGAACCCACAACTTTCCCCCTCCGGCTCCTTTGCCCGAAATCACGAAACACCGGGAATACTTTCCCGGATGTTTCCCCCCTTAACCGGTACCACCTCATACCACGTTAGGGCACGCCTAGCATCGTTACTTGTCATGTCATGCTTCACTATGCATATGCTTGCATTATATTTATTGTTTCTTCCCCCTCTTCTCTCTCTAGACACCGAGACCGACGCCGCTGCTACCCCGTACGACTACGGTGTTGACGACCCCTCTCTCTTGCCAGAGCAACCAGGCAAGCCCCCCCTTTGATCACCAGATATCGCCTACTCTTCTCTATACTGCTTGCATTAGCGTAGTGTAGCATGTTACTGCTTACAGTTAATCCTATACTGCTGCATAGCCTGTCCTTGCTACTACTGTTGCTGCCTTTACCTGCTATCCTACTGCTTAGTATAGGATGCTAGTGTTCCATCAGTGGCCCTACACTCTTGTCCGTCTGCCATGCTATACTACTGGGCCGTGATCACTTCGGGAGGTGATCACGGGCATATACTATATACTCTACTTTGATACATTACCTGTGATACTGTTCGGACATGGGGGCTGAAGGGGCAGGTGGCTCCATCCCGGTAGAGGTGGGCCTGGGTTCCCGACGGCCCCTGACTGTTACTTTGTGGCGGAGCGACAGGGCAGGTTCAGACCACCTAGGAGAGAGGTGGGCCTGGCCCTGTTCGGCGTTCGTGGATACTTAACACGCTTAACGAGATCTGGGTATTTGATCTGAGTCTGGCCATTTGGTCTATACGCACTAACCATCTACGTGGGAGTAGTTATGGGTATCCCGGCATCGTGGTATCAGCCGAAGCCTTCTTGACGTCAGCGACGGAGCGGCGCGCGCTGGATTGGACTGGAACGCCACTAGGCTAGGTCTGCTTCCGGCCGCCCACGCAACGTGCAGGTGTGCTAAGGGCGATGGGCCCAGACCCCTGTGCGCTTAGGTTTAGACCGGCGTGCTGACCTCTCTGTTGTGCCTAGGTGGGGCTGCGACGTGTTGATCTTCCGAGGCCGGGCATGACCCAGGAAAGTGTGTCCGGCCAAATGGGATCGAGCGTGTTGGGGTATGTGGTGCACCCCCGCAGGGAAGTTAATCTATTCGAATAGCCGTGATCTTCGGTAACAGGACGATTTGGAGTTGTACCTTGACCTTATGACAACTAGAACCGGATACTTAATAAAACACACCCTTCCAAGTGCCAGATACAACCGGTGGTCGCTCTCTCACAGGGCGACGAGGGGAGGATCATCGGTTAGGGTTATGCTATGCGATGTTACTTGGAGGACTTCAGTCTACTCTTTTCTACATGCTGCAAGACGGAGGCTGCCAGAAGCGTAGTCTTCGAAAGGACTAGCTATCCCCCTCTTATTCCGGCTTTCTGCAGTTCAGTCCACATATGATACCCTTATTCCATTTGATACCATTGCATACATATGTAGTATAGCTCCTTGCTTGCGAGTACTTTGGATGAGTACTCACGGTTGCTTTCTCCCTCTTTTCCCCTATCCCTTTTATCTGGTCGTCGCAACTAGATGTTGGAGCCCAGGAGCCAGAGGCCACCGTCGACGACGACTCCTACTGCACCGGAGGTGCCTACTACTACGTGATGCCCGCTGACGACGACCAGGATTAGTTAGGAGGATCCCAGGCAGGAGGCCTGCGCCTCTTTCGATCTGTATCCCAGTTTGTGCTAGCCTTCTTAAGGCAACCTTGTTTAACTTATGTCTGTACTCAGATATTGTTGCTTCCGCTGACTCGTCTATGATCGAGCTCTTGTATTCGAGCCCTCGAGGCCCCTGGCTTGTAATATGATGCTTGTATGACTTATTTTATTTGTAGAGTTGTGTTGTGATATCTTCCCGTGAGTCCCTGATCTTGATCGTACACGTTTGCGTGTATGATTAGTGTACGATTGAATCGGGGGCGTCACAAGTTGGTATCAGAGCCGACTGCCTGTAGGAATCCCCCTTCCACACTCCTTGGCCGAAGTCGAGTCTAGACATTGCAAAAACTTTTACTAACTTGGCTGTGTGCCTTATGGGCCCACGTCGCCATCGGGTGGTACTAGGATCTTTTACTCCTCGACCTTTACTCTGGGACTCTGAACTCCCTTCTACTCGGGTTAAACGAATTTACTAACTCTGACACTAGGATCCCGTTACGACATTCACCCCAAAGTTGGATAAGCCCTAGTTATTCTTTAGAAATGTATTTGAACATTATCCACATTGTCATTTGACTCCAGTGAAAACATCTGTGTTTTCAGATGGAACCCACGAGGCAGGTCGTGCGCCACACGACGGCCATTGGTGCCTCAGGATCACCTGCTGTGTTGGCTGAGATGATGACCTATCTGGGTTATCGTTGGCACCCTGAGTACACCGTCTATGAGGAGTACCAGGACTTCAACCAGGAGCAGTACCGTGCCATCGTCCACCTCTACTCTCGGGAGTATGACTCCACTACCGTGCTGCACACTGCTCATGGTGTTGGAGTGACTATCGATATGGCGGTCCACGATGCTGCTTATGCTGCTCTGACACGTCTTCGTGGAGAGTATCAGGAGTTGGACACCTCCCCCTTCAGGCACATTGCTATCGCATCCGATGTTGGTGCGGAGGGTTACTACACTGCTGCCTACTCCACTGTCACCCGAGAGCCATTCTACCATCAGAACCTGGTTCTGCATGCTGATGGGCTGGATCGAGCTAACCGAGCTCTTCGCCACGAGTTGTACACCACCCGTCAGCACCTCTACCGTGCTCTGACGATGTTGCACCCCTTCATCGGATCTGGGGAGCTGTCGCGTTCTGCTATCTACCCAGCCAGGACCGTGATGCCCCAGGGCGTCGGCTGGCCAGATGTGGGAGGCTACTCTCCTGCATTGGGCCCTCTCCTGCCACCTGCGCGTCGGGTTCCGCACCAGAGTATCCGCGGACCCCAGGCTACTCGCGTGGAGGTCTTCCCTTCGCGTCACTGCCAGCTGTCGGGCTACACCTACCTCCGCAGTACCGCATGGGACTGACGTAGACTTGCTTATTAGTGTTAGATGCATTCGCCGCGAGCCTGCGTGCCGCCTATGATGTCTTAGTCTATGTACTGAACACTGTGTAACGAACTCTATGCATGATCTCTTTTGTAAGATATGCCGACTACTATGTGGTATCTATCGTGCTGCTTTCGTTGTGCATGTTTCATCATGAATGATTCTTGTTTTTACAATTCCTCAATGCTGAACTACCCCTGTTAAATATTAGCAGGATGGTTAGACCAGGTGGTCGTGGTCGTGGTGGCAACGCCCCACCACCGCCTGAGTACATGGCTGGTATGATCCAACAGCTTGAGATGAATCGCCAATTCATGGAGAATATGATGGCTCAGTTTCCTCGCCCCAATATGAACCAGCAGCCAACCCCAGTAACTCTGCAGGATTTCATGCGCCTGAACCCAACTGTGTACCGCAGCTCAACTCAGCCTCTGGATGCTGATGACTGGCTCCGTGACATCACCTATGAGATGGAGTCTGCTGATGTAGCCCCTGCCAGCTATGTCACCTTTGCTTCCTTCTTCCTGAAGGGACCCGTAGCTCAATGGTGGGACAGCCACAGGCGTACACTGCCAGCTGGAACAATCATCACCTGGCCAGACTTCCAAGCTGCCTTCCGTGCTCGCTTCATTCCTCAAGGAGTTATGGACCGGAAGAAGCGTGAGTTCCGCAACCTCACCCAAGGCAACAAGACTCTGGAAGCTTATCAGCGGGAGTTTCTGGACTTGTCCCGCTATGCTGAAGAGGACATTGCAACTGATGCACGCAGACAGGAGAAGTTCCGGGATGGCCTTCAAGCTGACATCAAACTCGCACTTCTAGTGCATGATTTTGCTGATTTCGCCACTCTGGTGAACAAAGCCATCAATGTCGAAACTGGTCTGCAGGAATACCAGAGCTCTCACAGGCGCAACCGTGACACGGGCTCATCTTCGGGCCCGTCCTCGCAGAAGCGCAAGATATGGATTCCCAATAGCTTGTACCAGCCGGATGCACCTACCCCAAGGCAGACCTATGCTGCACCTCGTCTGCCTACTCCTCCGACTAGGCGGCCAAGACTCCCAGCTCCACCACCACAAGCTCCTGTTCCCACTCCCAATAATGGATTGTGCTTCAGGTGTGGACAACCAGGGCATCGTGCTAGGGAATGCAACCAGAACCCGAATCAACTGGCCCTTCCAGCAACTGGCCGTGGAAGCAACCAGCCCCGCAGCAACAATGCCAAGTCTTATGGTCGTGTTCATGCCAACCACGTTGATCTGAGCGAAGCTCAAGACCAGCCTGCTACTGTGATGGGTACCCTCCTCGTAAATTCAGTACCAGCATCCGTTTTATTTGATACAGGTGCATCGCATTCATTCATGTCAGAAGGTTTTGCATGCTTGCACGACATTAAATGTGAGAACATGGATGCTTCACTATTAGTACACACCCCTGCGGGCCAATGTCGAACCTCCATGATTTGCAACGACGTCCCTGTAGAAATCGAAGGGCTGGAATTCCTTGTCTCTCCCATCGTACTGAAGTCCTGTAGCATTGATCTCATTCTGGGAATGAATTGGTTAAAAGCGCATACTGCTTCTATAGTTTGCGCCACTAAGGTCGTCCATTTGCTACACCCTTCTGATGAAATAATAGCTTATCGAGCTCATCTAGTTCAGAACTCCGAGGCACGACTTTATGCCTTGAATGCGTTGAACGCTGCACCACTCGAGGGCATTGAAAACATTCCCGTCATTCGTGAATTCCAAGATGTCTTCCCAGAAGAACTTCCAGGGATTCCCCCTGCTAGAGCTGTCGAATTCATCATCGACTTGAAACCCGGCACCACCCCTATAGCCAAACGACCCTATAAGATGCCGCCGCATGAACTCATTGAGCTTAAGGAGGAAATCGACAAATCTCTTGTCAAAGGTTTCATTCGTCCTAGTTGCTCTCCTTGGGGAGCACCTTCTCTCTTTGTTAAGAAAAAGGATGGGACAAACCGATTAGTCCAAGACTACCGTCCTATAAACCAAGCTACCATTCAGAATAAATATCCTCTTCCTCGGATCAATGATCTTTATGATCAACTGGCTGGCTCATCAGTGTTCTCCAAACTCGACTTGAGGTTGGGTTACCACCAGATCCGTGTTCGTGAAGAGGACATCCCAAAAACTGCCTTCGTGACTCGGTATGGATCATACGAGTACACCGTCATGTCATTCGGTTTAACGAATGCTCCAGCCACCTTCTCTCGTCTGATGAATTATATATTCATGGATTACCTAGACAAGTTCGTCGTGGTTTATTTGGACGATATCCTTGTATTTTCCAAAAACAAGGAGGAACATACTGAACATCTTCGTCTTGTGCTAGAGAAGCTTCGAGAACATCAACTCTATGCTAAGTATTCCAAGTGTGAATTCTGGCTCCCCGAAGTAACCTATCTTGGGCATGTCATCTCCAAGAATGGTATTGCCATCAACCCTGAACGAGTTCAGGCTATTCTCGATTGGACTCCTCCAAAGAATGTGAAGCAAGTCCGAAGTTTCCTCGGTCTCGCCAACTATTGCCGTCGATTCGTCGAGAACTTCTCCAAGATTGCCAGGCCTCTGACTAATTTGTTGCATAAGGGTGTCAAGTTCGACTGGACAGACAAGTGTCAGGAAAGTTTCCAGGCGCTCAAAGACAAGTTGACTTCTGCCCCCGTGCTTGCACCACCTGATACTAAGAAGGACTTCGTCATTTACTGCGATGCTTCCCGCCAAGGATTAGGCTGTGTCCTAATGCAGGAGCGCAGAGTGATTGCTTATGCCTCTCGTCAACTGCGCCCTTATGAAGAAAACTACCCAGTTCACGACCTCGAGCTTGCTGCTGTCATTCATGCACTGAAGCAGTGGCGACATTACCTTCTCGGTAATCGTTGCGAGATCTTCACCGACCATCAAAGTCTGAAGTATCTGTTTACTCAGCCAGATTTGAACCTACACCAGCAGAGATGGATGGAGACTGTTGCAGACTTTGACGTGGATATATCATATACCCCCGGCAAGGCTAATGTGATGGCTGATGCCTTGAGCCGCAAGTCTTACTGCAACCACCTCCAGGTTCATAAAGTTCAGCCCTCGCTTACCGAAGAATTTAGAAGGCTGAACCTCCATATTGTTCCCCCGGGATCACTCGCTCCCCCTCCCGAAGGTTTCCCCAAACAGAACCTCCATGTTGTTTCCAAGGGTTCTCTCAATACCCTGGTTGCGAAACCAGATCTTGTGGACACCATCAAATGGATACAAAAATGTGACGATGAAGTCCTCAAGATTAAGCGCGACCTCAAAAGGGGAAAGCCCTCATTCTTCACGATCGCCGACGATGGCGCCTTGTACTTCAAAGGCCGCCTAGTGGTACCATGTTCGAAGAAAAACCTGGATAAGACTAAAAGGGTTATGCAAGAAGCTCATGATACGCCTCTGTCCATCCATCCTGGTAGTACAAAGATGTACCAGGATATTCGTCAAAGATTCTGGTGGTCTAATATGAAGCAGGACATTGCTCGTTATGTTGCTGAGTGTGACATTTGTCGCCGAATCAAAGCAGAGCATCAAAGGCCTGCTGGAACTCTGCAACCTATCTCTATTCCTGAATGGAAATGGGACCATGTTGAAATGGACTTCGTCACTGGATTTCCCAAATCGCAGAAAGGTAATGATGCTATTCTTGTCGTCATTGACCGGCTTTCCAAAGTTGCCCATTTTCTGGCGGTCAAAGAGACAATCACTGCTAGTGAGCTTGCTACTCTCTACATGGCCAGAATTGTTTCACTTCACGGTATCCCACTGGTTATCAGTTCCGACCGTTGCAGCTTATTCACTTCAAGGTTTTGGGCGAGTTTCCAAGAAGCTATGGGGACTCATCTGTCGTTCAGTACTGCATTCCATCCTCAGTCGCAAGGACAGGTTGAACGTGTCAACCAAGTTCTCGAAGACATGCTACGAGCTTGTGTAATCTCATTCGGCAAGAAATGGGAGGAATCTCTTCCATATGCCGAGTTCTCTTATAATAATAGCTATCAAGCTAGTCTAAAGATGTCCCCCTTCGAAGTGCTATATGGACGAAAGTGTCGAACCCCTCTGAACTGGTCAGAAACTGGGGAACGTCCACTCTTTGGTCCGGATATTATACAACAGGCCGAAGAACAAGTTCGCATTATTCGCGAGAATCTCAAGACTGCTCAGTCACGTCAGAAAAGTCAGTATGACCGTCATCACCAAGACATGGTCTATCAACCTGGCGAAAAGGCTTATCCTCGAGTTACACCAATGAAGGGTGCTCACCGCTTCGGGATCAAGGGCAAGCTAGCTCCTTGCTATATCGGTCCCTTCACTATTCTCGAAAGGCGTGGAAAGGTGGCATATCAACTGGAGCTTCCACCGAACCTTTCTCAGGTTCACGATGTGTTCCACGTGTCACAACTCCGACGCTGCTTCAAGGACCCAATCCGAGCAGTGGATCATGAAGTGCTCGAATTGCAGCAGGACCTCTCCTATAAAGAGCATCCGGTCCGCATTCTCGACCAAGCTGAACGCCGCACACGTCAGAAGGCGATCAAGTTCCTCAAAGTCCAGTGGTCGAACCACTCTGAAGACGAAGCCACCTGGGAACGCGAGGATCGTCTGCGTGATGAATACCCCGCACTCTTTCCTTCTACCTCCTAAATCTCGGGACGAGATTTCTTGTAGTGGAGGAGAATTGTGACGCCCGGGTAATTAAGCTACAGTAATCCTCACTAATGATGCCACGTCACCTCTGTCACTGTACTTAATCTCGGGTTAAATCAAAACGGTTTCGAAATTCAATTCAAAATTATGATGGTAATAAAAGTTTTCAAAAAAAAATTAATCAAACTAAAATGTTCGGGGGTTGTCAAATATTACAAGGTTAGTTATGGTGGGGTGCACACATTTTTATAAAGTGTCTGAATATTTTAAAATGAAATAAGACAAAAGAGAAAATACAAAAGAGAAAAACTAAAACCTAAGCTAACAGGAAAAAAAAAGAGGGAACCCCCCCTCCCACGGCCCACTGGCCCAACTGGTCGGCCAGCCCGCCAGGCCCACCCGGCCACCCCCACTCTCTCCATAACCCCCTGGAGGCCGAAACCTAACCCGTAACCCCCCACCGACACCTACCACTCCCCCTCCCCTCGTCTGGATCTGGATCGGGGGATCCCGATCCCCTCGCCCCACTTCCCCGCGCACCCGCCGCCGCCTGGAACCGCCCGACGCCACCCGGAACCCCGTCCCCGGACCCCCCCCCCTCGCCGGCCTGCATCCTCCTCGCCGGACCGTCCCCATCTCTCCACCCCGAGCCCCATTGCCCCGATCCCTACACCCCTCGGTGAGCCCCGCCGCCGCGCTAGTCTCTGCCGCCCCCCTGCTACTCTGCCGCTACCGCGCGACCTCGCCTACGCCGTGGCCGCTGGCGCCGCCTCTCCTCCTCTCTGCCCTCTACACGCGCCGTCAGTGAGCCCTGCTGGCTCACGCCCACGGCGGCCTCGCCTCACGCCCGAACCACCTCGCCGCCGTCGAGCCCGTGGCGCTCGACTCCGGCCACCACAGCCTCCGCAGTCACCCCCATTCGCTCCGCCGTCGTCTTGCCGTTCGAATGCGACCGGTCCCGCCCATTTTGGTGGCCTGCAGACGAAACCCGCCACTCACCCGAGCCCCGACGTCCGCCTCTCTCCTCGCCGGCGACAGCTCCGGCGACCTCGGGACGAACCACCACCACCACTAGATGCGCGTCTTCGCGCTTGTTCGAACGGGCCCAGGCACGCGCGGATCCGTGCCCTGAGCACAAATTCTGGCGAACTCCGGCGGGTCGGTGCCGTGCTTTTGGTCGCCGGCGGCGAGAGCCGGCCCTGCTGACCTGGCACCGCGGGTCCCACCACCTGGGCCACTGACTGGTGGGCCAAGGGCCCCCCTGTTGACCTGTTGACTGGGTCAACTGCTGACTGGGCCGCCCCTATCTCACTGACCTATAGGCCCCACTTCAATAAACAAAATAAAATAAAAATGAATTAATAAAATTAATAATTAATTAGTTAATTAATTAGTGAACTAATTAAGTTAATTAATCTTGTTTAACTAATCTAATTAAGTAGATAGTTTAATTAAACCCTAGTTAGACTAATCAGTCAATGACGAATGGGACCCACAAGTCAGGTTGACCAGGTCAACCGCTGACGTCATG
Organism: Triticum urartu; assembly: GCF_056163025.1. Classification (NCBI taxonomy): domain Eukaryota; kingdom Viridiplantae; phylum Streptophyta; class Magnoliopsida; order Poales; family Poaceae; genus Triticum; species Triticum urartu. Next base: position 544,191,989 of record NC_141874.1, read on the forward strand.
CTGACGTCATGATGATGTCAGCAAACACTATTCTGGATAATGTTGATTTAATTAATTAAATAAATCCTAAAAATGATTTAAATCTTTAGAAAATCATATATTTTAATCCGTAATTCGGATGAAAATATTTTATACATGAAAGTTGCTCAGAACGACGAGACGAATTCGGATACGCAGTCCGTTCGTCCGCCACACACCCCTAACCTATCGAACCCACAACTTTCCCCCTCCGGCTCCTTTGCCCGAAATCACGAAACACCGGGAATACTTTCCCGGATGTTTCCCCCCTTAACCGGTACCACCTCATACCACGTTAGGGCACGCCTAGCATCGTTACTTGTCATGTCATGCTTCACTATGCATATGCTTGCATTATATTTATTGTTTCTTCCCCCTCTTCTCTCTCTAGACACCGAGACCGACGCCGCTGCTACCCCGTACGACTACGGTGTTGACGACCCCTCTCTCTTGCCAGAGCAACCAGGCAAGCCCCCCCTTTGATCACCAGATATCGCCTACTCTTCTCTATACTGCTTGCATTAGCGTAGTGTAGCATGTTACTGCTTACAGTTAATCCTATACTGCTGCATAGCCTGTCCTTGCTACTACTGTTGCTGCCTTTACCTGCTATCCTACTGCTTAGTATAGGATGCTAGTGTTCCATCAGTGGCCCTACACTCTTGTCCGTCTGCCATGCTATACTACTGGGCCGTGATCACTTCGGGAGGTGATCACGGGCATATACTATATACTCTACTTTGATACATTACCTGTGATACTGTTCGGACATGGGGGCTGAAGGGGCAGGTGGCTCCATCCCGGTAGAGGTGGGCCTGGGTTCCCGACGGCCCCCGACTGTTACTTTGTGGCGGAGCGACAGGGCAGGTTCAGACCACCTAGGAGAGAGGTGGGCCTGGCCCTGTTCGGCGTTCGTGGATACTTAACACGCTTAACGAGATCTGGGTATTTGATCTGAGTCTGGCCATTTGGTCTATACGCACTAACCATCTACGTGGGAGTAGTTATGGGTATCCCGGCGTCGTGGTATCAGCCGAAGCCTTCTTGACGTCAGCGACGGAGCGGCGCGCGCTGGATTGGACTGGAACGCCACTAGGCTAGGTCTGCTTCCGGCCGCCCACGCAACGTGCAGGTGTGCTAAGGGCGATGGGCCCAGACCCCTGTGCGCTTAGGTTTAGACCGGCGTGCTGACCTCTCTGTTGTGCCTAGGTGGGGCTGCGACGTGTTGATCTTCCGAGGCCGGGCATGACCCAGGAAAGTGTGTCCGGCCAAATGGGATCGAGCGTGTTGGGGTATGTGGTGCACCCCTGCAGGGAAGTTAATCTATTCGAATAGCCGTGATCTTCGGTAACAGGACGATTTGGAGTTGTACCTTGACCTTATGACAACTAGAACCGGATACTTAATAAAACACACCCTTCCAAGTGCCAGATACAACCGGTGGTCGCTCTCTCACAGGGCGACGAGGGGAGGATCATCGGTTAGGGTTATGCTATGCGATGTTACTTGGAGGACTTCAGTCTACTCTTTTCTACATGCTGCAAGACGGAGGCTGCCAGAAGCGTAGTCTTCGAAAGGACTAGCTATCCCCCTCTTATTCCGGCTTTCTGCAGTTCAGTCCACATATGATACCCTTATTCCATTTGATACCATTGCATACATATGTAGTATAGCTCCTTGCTTGCGAGTACTTTGGATGAGTACTCACGGTTGCTTTCTCCCTCTTTTCCCCTATCCCTTTTATCTGGTTGTCGCAACCAGATGTTGGAGCCCAGGAGCCAGAGGCCACCGTCGACGACGACTCCTACTGCACCGGAGGTGCCTACTACTACGTGATGCCCGCTGACGACGACCAGGATTAGTTAGGAGGATCCCAGGCAGGAGGCCTGCGCCTCTTTCGATCTGTATCCCAGTTTGTGCTAGCCTTCTTAAGGCAACCTTGTTTAACTTATGTCTGTACTCAGATATTGTTGCTTCCGCTGACTCGTCTATGATCGAGCTCTTGTATTCGAGCCCTCGAGGCCCCTGGCTTGTAATATGATGCTTGTATGACTTATTTTATTTGTAGAGTTGTGTTGTGATATCTTCCCGTGAGTCCCTGATCTTGATCGTACACGTTTGCGTGTATGATTAGTGTACGATTGAATCGGGGGCGTCACAAGTTGGTATCAGAGCCGACTGCCTGTAGGAATCCCCCTTCCACACTCCTTGGCCGAAGTCGAGTCTAGACATTGCAAAAACTTTTACTAACTTGGCTGTGTGCCTTATGGGCCCACGTCGCCATCGGGTGGTACTAGGATCTTTTACTCCTCGACCTTTACTCTGGGACTCTGAACTCCCTTCTACTCAGGTTAAACGAATTTACTAACTCTGACACTAGGATCCCGTTACGACATTCACCCCAAAGTTGGATAAGCCCTAGTTATTCTTTAGAAATGTATTTGAACATTATCCACATTGTCATTTGACTCCAGTGAAAACATCTGTGTTTTCAGATGGAACCCATGAGGCAGGTCGTGCGCCACACGACGGCCATTGGTGCCTCAGGATCACCTGCTGTGTTGGCTGAGATGATGACCTATCTGGGTTATCGTTGGCACCCTGAGTACACCGTCTATGAGGAGTACCAGGACTTCAACCAGGAGCAGTACCGTGCCATCGTCCACCTCTACTCTCGGGAGTATGACTCCACTACCGTGCTGCACACTGCTCATGGTGTTGGAGTGACTATCGATATGGCGGTCCACGATGCTGCTTATGCTGCTCTGACACGTCTTCGTGGAGAGTATCAGGAGTTGGACACCTCCCCCTTCAGGCACATTGCTATCGCATCCGATGTTGGTGCGGAGGGTTACTACACTGCTGCCTACTCCACTGTCACCCGAGAGCCATTCTACCATCAGAACCTGGTTCTGCATGCTGATGGGCTGGATCGAGCTAACCGAGCTCTTCGCCACGAGTTGTACACCACCCGTCAGCACCTCTACCGTGCTCTGACGATGTTGCACCCCTTCGTCGGATCTGGGGAGCTGTCGCGTTCTGCTATCTACCCAGCCAGGACCGTGATGCCCCAGGGCGTCGGCTGGCCAGATGTGGGAGGCTACTCTCCTGCATTGGGCCCTCTCCTGCCACCTGCGCGTCGGGTTCCGCACCAGAGTATCCGCGGACCCCAGGCTACTCGCGTGGAGGTCTTCCCTTCGCGTCACTGCCAGCTGTCGGGCTACACCTACCTCCGCAGTACCGCATGGGACTGACGTAGACTTGCTTATTAGTGTTAGATGCATTCGCCGCGAGCCTGCGTGCCGCCTATGATGTCTTAGTCTATGTACTGAACACTGTGTAACGAACTCTATGCATGATCTCTTTTGTAAGATATGCCGAATACTATGTGGTATCTATCGTGCTGCTTTCGTTGTGCATGTTTCATCATGAATGATTCTTGTTTTTACAATTCCTCAATGCTGAACTACCCCTGTGAAATATTAGCAGGATGGTTAGACCAGGTGGTCGTGGTCGTGGTGGCAACGCCCCACCACCGCCTGAGTACATGGCTGGTATGATCCAACAGCTTGAGATGAATCGCCAGTTCATGGAGAATATGATGGCTCAGTTTCCTCGCCCCAATATGAACCAGCAGCCAACCCCAGTAACTCTGCAGGATTTCATGCGCCTGAACCCAACTGTGTACCGCAGCTCAACTCAGCCTCTGGATGCTGATGACTGGCTCCGTGACATCACCTATGAGATGGAGTCTGCTGATGTAGCCCCTGCCAGCTATGTCACCTTTGCTTCCTTCTTCCTGAAGGGACCCGCAGCTCAATGGTGGGACAGCCACAGGCGTACACTGCCAGCTGGAACAATCATCACCTGGCCAGACTTCCAAGCTGCCTTCCGTGCTCGCTTCATTCCTCAGGGAGTTATGGACCGGAAGAAGCGTGAGTTCCGCAACCTCACCCAAGGCAACAAGACTCTGGAAGCTTATCAGCGGGAGTTTCTGGACTTGTCCCGCTATGCTGAAGAGGACATTGCAACTGATGCACGCAGACAGGAGAAGTTCCGGGATGGCCTTCAAGCTGACATCAAACTCGCACTTCTAGTGCATGATTTTGCTGATTTCGCCACTCTGGTGAACAAAGCCATCAATGTCGAAACTGGTCTGCAGGAATACCAGAGCTCTCACAGGCGCAACCGTGACACGGGCTCATCTTCGGGCCCGTCCTCGCAGAAGCGCAAGATATGGATTCCCAATAGCTTGTACCAGCCGGATGCACCTACCCCAAGGCAGACCTATGCTGCACCTCGTCTGCCTACTCCTCCGACTAGGCGGCCAAGACTCCCAGCTCCACCACCACAAGCTCCTGTTCCCACTCCCAATAATGGATTGTGCTTCAGGTGTGGACAACCAGGGCATCGTGCTAGGGAATGCAACCAGAACCCGAATCAACTGGCCCTTCCAGCAACTGGCCGTGGAAGCAACCAGCCCCGCAGCAACAATGCCAAGTCTTATGGTCGTGTTCATGCCAACCACGTTGATCTGAGCGAAGCTCAAGACCAGCCTGCTACTGTGATGGGTACCCTCCTCGTAAATTCAGTACCAGCATCCGTTTTATTTGATACAGGTGCATCGCATTCATTCATGTCAGAAGGTTTTGCATGCTTGCACGACATTAAATGTGAGAACATGGATGCTTCACTATTAGTACACACCCCTGCGGGCCAATGTCGAACCTCCATGATTTGCAACGACGTCCCTGTAGAAATCGAAGGGCTGGAATTCCTTGTCTCTCCCATCGTACTGAAGTCCTGTAGCATTGATCTCATTCTGGGAATGAATTGGTTAAAAGCGCATACTGCTTCTATAGTTTGCGCCACTAAGGTCGTCCATTTGCTACACCCTTCTGATGAAATAATAGCTTATCGAGCTCATCTAGTTCAGAACGCCGAGGCACGACTTTATGCCTTGAATGCGTTGAACGCTGCACCACTCGAGGGCATTGAAAACATTCCCGTCATTCGTGAATTCCAAGATGTCTTCCCAGAAGAACTTCCAGGGATTCCCCCTGCTAGAGCTGTCGAATTCATCATCGACTTGAAACCCGGCACCACCCCTATAAACAAACGACCCTATAAGATGCCGTCGCATGAACTCATTGAGCTTAAGGAGGAAATCGACAAATCTCTTGTCAAAGGTTTCATTCGTCCTAGTTGCTCTCCTTGGGGAGCACCTTCTCTCTTTGTTAAGAAAAAGGATGGGACAAACCGATTAGTCCAAGACTACCGTCCTATAAACCAAGCTACCATTCAGAATAAATATCCTCTTCCTCGGATCAATGATCTTTATGATCAACTGGCTGGCTCATCAGTGTTCTCCAAACTCGACTTGAGGTTGGGTTACCACCAGATCCGTGTTCGTGAAGAGGACATCCCAAAAACTGCCTTCGTGACTCGGTATGGATCATACGAGTACACCGTCATGTCATTCGGTTTAACGAATGCTCCAGCCACCTTCTCTCGTCTGATGAATTATATATTCATGGATTACCTAGACAAGTTCGTCGTGGTTTATTTGGACGATATCCTTGTATTTTCCAAGAACAAGGAGGAACATACTGAACATCTTCGTCTTGTGCTAGAGAAGCTTCGAGAACATCAACTCTATGCTAAGTATTCCAAGTGTGAATTCTGGCTCCCCGAAGTAACCTATCTTGGGCATGTCATCTCCAAGAATGGTATTGCCGTCAACCCTGAACGAGTTCAGGCTATTCTCGATTGGACTCCTCCAAAGAATGTGAAGCAAGTCCGAAGTTTCCTCGGTCTCGCCAGCTATTGCCGTCGATTCGTCGAGAACTTCTCCAAGATTGCCAGGCCTCTGACTAATTTGTTGCATAAGGGTGTCAAGTTCGACTGGACAGACAAGTGTCAGGAAAGTTTCCAGGCGCTCAAAGACAAGTTGACTTCTGCCCCCGTGCTTGCACCACCTGATACTAAGAAGGACTTCGTCATTTACTGCGACGCTTCCCGCCAAGGATTAGGCTGTGTCCTAATGCAGGAGCGCAGAGTGATTGCTTATGCCTCTCGTCAACTGCGCCCTTATGAAGAAAACTACCCAGTTCACGACCTCGAGCTTGCTGCTGTCATTCATGCACTGAAGCAGTGGCGACATTACCTTCTCGGTAATCGTTGCGAGATCTTCACCGACCATCAAAGTCTGAAGTATCTGTTTACTCAGCCAGATTTGAACCTACGCCAGCAGAGATGGATGGAGACTGTTGCAGACTTTGACGTGGATATATCATATACCCCCGGCAAGGCTAATGTGATGGCTGATGCCTTGAGCCGCAAGTCTTACTGCAACCACCTCCAGGTTCATAAAGTTCAGCCCTCGCTTACCGAAGAATTTAGAAGGCTGAACCTCCATATTGTTCCCCCGGGATCACTCGCTCCCCCTCCCGAAGGTTTCCCCAAACAGAACCTCCATGTTGTTTCCAAGGGTTCTCTCAATACCCTGGTTGCGAAACCAGATCTTGTGGACACCATCAAATGGATACAGAAATGTGACGATGAAGTCCTCAAGATTAAGCGCGACCTCAAAAGGGGAAAGCCCTCATTCTTCACGATCGCCGACGATGGCGCCTTGTACTTCAAAGGCCGCCTAGTGGTACCATGTTCGAAGAAAAACCTGGATAAGACTAAAAGGGTTATGCAAGAAGCTCATGATACGCCTCTGTCCATCCATCCTGGTAGTACAAGGATGTACCAGGATATTCGTCAAAGATTCTGGTGGTCTAATATGAAGCAGGACATTGCTCGTTATGTTGCTGAGTGTGACATTTGTCGCCGAATCAAAGCAGAGCATCAAAGGCCTGCTGGAACTCTGCAACCTATCTCTATTCCTGAATGGAAATGGGACCATGTTGAAATGGACTTCGTCACTGGATTTCCCAAATCGCAGAAAGGTAATGATGCTATTCTTGTCGTCATTGACCGGCTTTCCAAAGTTGCCCATTTTCTGGCGGTCAAAGAGACAATCACTGCTAGTCAGCTTGCTACTCTCTACATGGCCAGAATTGTTTCACTTCACGGTATCCCACTGGTTATCAGTTCCGACCGTTGCAGCTTATTCACTTCAAGGTTTTGGGCGAGTTTCCAAGAAGCTATGGGGACTCATCTGTCGTTCAGTACTGCGTTCCATCCTCAGTCGCAAGGACAGGTTGAACGTGTCAACCAAGTTCTCGAAGACATGCTACGAGCTTGTGTAATCTCATTCGGCAAGAAATGGGAGGAATCTCTTCCATATGCCGAGTTCTCTTATAATAATAGCTATCAAGCTAGTCTAAAGATGTCCCCCTTCGAAGTGCTATATGGACGAAAGTGTCGAACCCCTCTGAACTGGTCAGAAACTGGGGAACGTCCACTCTTTGGTCTGGATATTATACAACAGGCCGAAGAACAAGTTCGCATTATTCGCGAGAATCTCAAGACTGCTCAGTCACGTCAGAAAAGTCAGTATGACCGTCATCACCAAGACATGGTCTATCAACCTGGCGAAAAGGCTTATCCTCGAGTTACACCAATGAAGGGTGCTCACCGCTTCGGGATCAAGGGCAAGCTAGCTCCTTGCTATATCGGTCCCTTCACTATTCTCGAAAGGCGTGGAAAGGTGGCATATCAACTGGAGCTTCCACCGAACCTTTCTCAGGTTCACGATGTGTTCCACGTGTCACAACTCCGACGCTGCTTCAAGGACCCAATCCGAGCAGTGGATCATGAAGTGCTCGAATTGCAGCAGGACCTCTCCTATAAAGAGCATCCGGTCCGCATTCTCGACCAAGCTGAACGCCGCACACGTCAGAAGGCGATCAAGTTCCTCAAAGTCCAGTGGTCGAACCACTCTGAAGACGAAGCCACCTGGGAACGCGAGGATCGTCTGCGTGATGAATACCCCGCACTCTTTCCTTCTACCTCCTAAATCTCGGGACGAGATTTCTTGTAGTGGAGGAGAATTGTGACGCCCGGGTAATTAAGCTACAGTAATCCTCACTAATGATGCCACGTCACCTCTGTCACTGTACTTAATCTCGGGTTAAATCAAAACGGTTTCGAAATTCAATTCAAAATTATGATGGTAATAAAAGTTTTCAAAAAAAAATTAATCAAACTAAAATGTTCGGGGGTTGTCAAATATTACAAGGTTAGTTATGGTGGGGTGCACACATTTTTATAAAGTGTCTGAATATTTTAAAATGAAATAAGACAAAAGAGAAAATACAAAAGAGAAAAACTAAAACCTAAGCTAACAGGAAAAAAAAAGAGGGAACCCCCCCTCCCACGGCCCACTGGCCCAACTGGTCGGCCAGCCCGCCAGGCCCACCCGGCCACCCCCACTCTCTCCATAACCCCCTGGAGGCCGAAACCTAACCCGTAACCCCCCACCGACACCTACCACTCCCCCTCCCCTCGTCTGGATCTGGATCGGGGGATCCCGATCCCCTCGCCCCACTTCCCCGCGCACCCGCCGCCGCCTGGAACCGCCTGACGCCGCCCGGAACCCCGTCCCCGGACCCCCCCCCCTCGCCGGCCTGCATCCTCCTCGCCGGACCGTCCCCATCTCTCCACCCCGAGCCCCATTGCCCCGATCCCTACACCCCTCGGTGAGCCCCGCCGCCGCGCTAGTCTCTGCCGCCCCCCTGCTACTCTGCCGCTGCCGCGCGACCTCGCCTACGTCGTGGCCGCTGGCGCCGCCTCTCCTCCTCTCTGCCCTCTACACGCGCCGTCAGTGAGCCCTGCTGGCTCGCGCCCACGGCGGCCTCGCCTCACGCCCGAACCACCTCGCCGCCGTCGAGCCCGTGGCGCTCGACTCCAGCCACCACAGCCTCCGCAGTCACCCCCATTCGCTCCGCCGTCGTCTTGCCGTTCGAATGCGACCGGTCCCGCCCATTTTGGTGGCCTGCAGGCGAAACCCGCCACTCACCCGAGCCCCGACGTCCGCCTCTCTCCTCGCCGGCGACTGCTCCGGCGACCTCGGGACGAACCACCACCACCACTAGATGCGCGTCTTCGCGCTTGTTCGAACGGGCCCAGGCACGCGCGGATCCGTGCCCTGAGCACAAATTCTGGCGAACTCCGGCGGGTCGGCGCCGTGCTTTTGGTCGCCGGCGGCGAGAGCCGGCCCTGCTGACCTGGCACCGCGGGTCCCACCACCTGGGCCACTGACTGGTGGGCCAAGGGCCCCCCTGTTGACCTGTTGACTGGGTCAACTGCTGACTGGGCCGCCCCTATCTCACTGACCTATAGGCCCCACTTCAATAAACAAAATAAAATAAAAATGAATTAATAAAATTAATAATTAATTAGTTAATTAATTAGTGAACTAATTAAGTTAATTAATCTTGTTTAACTAATCTAATTAAGTAGATAGTTTAATTAAACCCTAGTTAGACTAATCAGTCAATGACGAATGGGACCCACAAGTCAGGTTGACCAGGTCAACCGCTGACGTCATGCTGACGTCATGATGATGTCAGCAAACACTATTCTGGATAATGTTGATTTAATTAATTAAATAAATCCTAAAAATGATTTAAATCTTTAGAAAATCATATATTTTAATCCGTAATTCGGATGAAAATATTTTATACATGAAAGTTGCTCAGAACGACGAGACGAATTCGGATACGCAGTCCGTTCGTCCGCCACACACCCCTAACCTATCGAACCCACAACTTTCCCCCTCCGGCTCCTTTGCCCGAAATCACGAAACACCGGGAATACTTTCCCGGATGTTTCCCCCCTTAACCGGTACCACCTCATACCACGTTAGGGCACGCCTAGCATCGTTACTTGTCATGTCATGCTTCACTATGCATATGCTTGCATTATATTTATTGTTTCTTCCCCCTCTTCTCTCTCTAGACACCGAGGCCGACGCCGCTGCTACCCCGTACGACTACGGTGTTGACGACCCCTCTCTCTTGCCAGAGCAACCAGGCAAGCCCCCCCTTTGATCACCAGATATCGCCTACTCTTCTCTATACTGCTTGCATTAGCGTAGTGTAGCATGTTACTGCTTACAGTTAATCCTATACTGCTGCATAGCCTGTCCTTGCTACTACTGTTGCTGCCTTTACCTGCTATCCTACTGCTTAGTATAGGATGCTAGTGTTCCATCAGTGGCCCTACACTCTTGTCCGTCTGCCATGCTATACTACTGGGCCGTGATCACTTCGGGAGGTGATCACGGGCATATACTATATACTCTACTTTGATACATTACCTGTGATACTGTTCGGACATGGGGGCTGAAGGGGCAGGTGGCTCCATCCCGGTAGAGGTGGGCCTGGGTTCCCGACGGCCCCCGACTGTTACTTTGTGGCGGAGCGACAGGGCAGGTTCAGACCACCTAGGAGAGAGGTGGGCCTGGCCCTGTTCGGCGTTCGTGGATACTTAACACGCTTAACGAGATCTGGGTATTTGATCTGAGTCTGGCCATTTGGTCTATACGCACTAACCATCTACGTGGGAGTAGTTATGGGTATCCCGGCGTCGTGGTATCAGCCGAAGCCTTCTTGACGTCAGCGACGGAGCGGCGCGCGCTGGATTGGACTGGAACGCCACTAGGCTAGGTCTGCTTCCGGCCGCCCACGCAACGTGCAGGTGTGCTAAGGGCGATGGGCCCAGACCCCTGTGCGCTTAGGTTTAGACCGGCGTGCTGACCTCTCTGTTGTGCCTAGGTGGGGCTGCGACGTGTTGATCTTCCGAGGCCGGGCATGACCCAGGAAAGTGTGTCCGGCCAAATGGGATAGAGCGTGTTGGGGTATGTGGTGCACCCCTGCAGGGAAGTTAATCTATTCGAATAGCCATGATCTTCGGTAACAGGATGATTTGGAGTTGTACCTTGACCTTATGACAACTAGAACCGGATACTTAATAAAACACACCCTTCCAAGTGCCAGATACAACCGGTGGTCGCTCTCTCACAGGGCGACGAGGGGAGGATCATCGGTTAGGGTTATGCTATGCGATGTTACTTGGAGGACTTCAGTCTACTCTTTTCTACATGCTGCAAGACGGAGGCTGCCAGAAGCGTAGTCTTCGAAAGGACTAGCTATCCCCCTCTTATTCCGGCTTTCTGCAGTTCAGTCCACATATGATACCCTTATTCCATTTGATACCATTGCATACATATGTAGTATAGCTCCTTGCTTGCGAGTACTTTGGATGAGTACTCACGGTTGCTTTCTCCCTCTTTTCCCCTATCCCTTTTATCTGGTTGTCGCAACCAGATGTTGGAGCCCAGGAGCCAGAGGCCACCGTCGACGACGACTCCTACTGCACCGGAGGTGCCTACTACTACGTGATGCCCGCTGACGACGACCAGGATTAGTTAGGAGGATCCCAGGCAGGAGGCCTGCGCCTCTTTCGATCTGTATCCCAGTTTGTGCTAGCCTTCTTAAGGCAACCTTGTTTAACTTATGTCTGTACTCAGATATTGTTGCTTCCGCTGACTCGTCTATGATCGAGCTCTTGTATTCGAGCCCTCGAGGCCCCTGGCTTGTAATATGATGCTTGTATGACTTATTTTATTTGTAGAGTTGTGTTGTGATATCTTCCCGTGAGTCCCTGATCTTGATCGTACACGTTTGCGTGTATGATTAGTGTACGATTGAATCGGGGGCGTCACAGCAACCCAATGAATAAAATTTATTTTTGCTTTTTTGCTTTCTGTTCTTGAGTGTTAGAACAATTATGATACTGCTATGATTGTGTTTTTTGTGTTTTAATTAGTGTTTTTGCCAAGTAAAGCCTTTAGGATCTTCTTGTGTGATAGTTGTTTGATATTGCTGAAAAACTGAAACTTTTGCGCTCGCGAAAAATACTTTTCATTTTTAACTAGAGAGCGATAAAATACCAATTCCTTTTGTAGCAGATTAATATACAAATTTCCCAGGTCTCCCTGTTTTTTCAGAGTTTTTGGTATTACAGAAGTATTCGAAATATCCAGATTTCTACATACTGTTCTGTTTTTGACAGATTCTGTTTTCTTTGCGTTGTGTGCTTGTTTTGATGGCTCTATGGTTTTCTTTGATGAGTTTTTGCCATAGAAAAGTTGGAATACAGTATATATAATGCAAGAACAAAATATGAATTGGTTTATTACAACAATTATAGTAGTGATTTGTTTTCTTATACTAACAGATCTCACGAAGGCTTTTGTTGAGTTTTGTGTGATTGAAGTTTTCAAGTTTTGGGTCATCTTACGATGGATGAAGGAATAAGGAGTAAGAAGATCCTAAGATTGGGGATGCCCCGGCATCCCAAGCTATTATCCAAAAGAAAGCAAGCAACTAAGCTTGGGGATGCCACGAGTGGCATCCCCTCTTTCTTCTAATGACCATCGGTATTTTACCCGAAGCTATATTTTTATTCGTCACATACTATGTGTTTTGCTTGGAGCGTCTTATATGATGTAAGTCTTTGTTTGTTTTATTTTGTGTTTTAAGTCTTGATTCCTTTCTGGACACACCTATTTGAGAGAGCTAAAATTATGTCATGACTTGTTAGAATTGCTCTCTATGCTTCACTTGAATTTTTTATGAGCTATGGACTTGTTCTAGTGCTTCGCTTATATCTTTTTGAGCATGGTGTCCTTTAGTATTTTTGAAGAAAATGCTCTCTTGCTTCACTTAGATTTATTTGAGAGTTAGTAAAATTTTCAATAAATTATCTCTTGCTGCACTTAAATTAATTTGAGAGAAAGAAATATTATGCTCATGATCTTCACTTATATTAGTTTGAGCTTATCAAAAGCAACACATAAAAACCAGTACCAAAGTGATAGATATCCAAGAAGGATATAATAAATACTTTCATGAAGATCATTGGACAAAATAAACTTTATTCTTAGTAATAGTTGTGAGATATGATGATGTGATATGTGAATCATGTTGATGAGTAATTATGCTTTAGTAAGAATATTGGTGTTAATGTTTGTGATTCCCTATGCAAGCACGAAAGTCAATAATTGTGCAATGAAATTATATCCTACTTGTGGTGCATTATTCGGTGTTAATTATGCTTAATGCTCACTTATGAGATTATTCGTCTCCTGGTTGGTCGCTTCTCAATCTTTTTGCTAGCCTTCATTTTGCACTAAGTATGATCACTACTTGTGCATCCAAAATTCTTTAAACCAGTTTTGCCACATGAGTCCACTATATCTACCTATATGCGGTATTCTTTTGCCATTCAAAGCAAATTTGTATGTGCCATCTCTAATTTTCAAAATAAACTTCTCTTTTGTGTGTTTTGTACCGCTCGCGGAGCGGTGAGGGGTGGTTAATGTTTTCCATGCTAGATGTGTTATTCTCACGATGAGTGTTTATTCAGTAGTCATTGCACGAGAGTAAGGAAAAGGTATTAGGGATGCCCAGTCCCGAAATGAAAAATGAATTTACATTATGTTGTCAAATAATAAATTCCTTGGAAAGTGTTGGTATGGAAGGCACCCGTGGATACGATCAGCCATGGAAAGTGAAAGTATGGTGGAAAAAGGAATAAACTTTATTTTCATTTTGGGAACCGCCTATGATATATCTAGCATGGAAAGTGTTGGGAACTCTAAGTTGTTTTCGTTGGTGGGAAGGACACACCTCCCAAAATGTTTTTATCTCTAAGTTTTTCGCTTTGAACTCTGGCACCTCTACAAATCCCTACTTCCCTCTGCGTAGGGCCTTTCTTTTACTTTATGCAATTTTTATTTTTGAGTTTGAGTCTCCATCTTCTCTTATAAAGCACCAACTAGGAGGCACTATGATCATACTTGATCATTGGCTGTAGTTAATATGCGAGTGTGTTTCATGAATGGATCAATGATTAAGCATGAGGGCTAGGGATAGCTCATTTTAGCGTTGATATTTTGAAATACATGGTTGCTTGTTGATATGCTTGAGTATTTAAGTTGTCCTGTCAAAACTAGACTATTACTTTGAACAAAAATAAAAGTCCAAATGTCCATGCTATACAGAAAATAAATATGAGATGACATGTTAGGCAGCATTCCACATCAAAAATTCTGTTTTTATCACTTACCTACTCGAGGACGAGCAGGAGTTATGCATGGGGATGTTGATACGTCTCCAACGTATCTAGAATTTTTGATTGTTCCATGCTGTAATATTATCAATCTTGGATGTTTCATAATAATTTTATAGTCATTTTATATCATTTTTGATACTAACCTATTGACATAGTGACAAGTGCCAGTTGATATTTTCTGCATGTTTTTTACATCGCAGGAAATCAATACCAAATGGAGTCCAAATGGAACAAAACTCGATGGACATTTTTTATGGAACAGGAGACACCCAATGGGCCAAGGCGGCGCCAGGGGGGTTGCTCCGAGGGGAGCACAACCCACCAGGGCATGCCAGGAGGCCCAAGCACGCCCTGGTGGGTTGTGCTCGCCTCGGGTGCCCCCCGGACCGCCTCTTTGCTCTATAAATACCCCAATATTCCATAAACCCTAGGGGAGTCGACGAAAATTAATTATAGCCGCTGCAGAGTCTAGAACCACGAGATCCAATCTAGACACCATCACGGAGTTGTTCACCACTTCCATTGGTGCCTCTCCGATGATGCGTGAGTAGTTCTTTGTAGACCTTCGGGTTCGTAGTTAGTAGCTAGATGGCTTCCTCTCTCTCTCTTGTTTGATTCTCAATACAATGGTCTCTTGGAGATCCATCTAATGTAACTCTTTTTTGCGGTGTGTTTGTTGGGATCGGATGAACTTTGAGTTTATGATCAGATCTATCTTTTTATATCCATGAAAGTTATTTGAGTTTCTTTGATCTCTTATATGCATGATTGCTTATAGCCTTGTATTTCTTCTCCGATATTTGGTTCTTTGGCCAACTTGATCTATTTATCTTGCAATGGGAAGAGGTGCTTTGTAGTGGGTTCGATCTTACGGTGCTTGATCCCAGTGACAGAAGGGGAACCGACACGTATGTATCGTTGCTACTAAGGATAAAACGATGGGTCTATCTCTACATAGATAGATCTTGTCTACATCATGTCATCAATCTTATTGCATTACTCCGTTTCTCCATGAACTTAATACACTAGATGCATGCCGGATAGCGGTCAATGTGTGGAGTAATAGTAGTAGATGCAGGCAGGAGTCGGTCTACTAATCTTGGACGTGATGCCTATATAATGATCATATCTTGGATATCGTCATGATTATTTGAAGTTCTATCAATTCCCCAACAGTAATTTTTTTACCCACCGTTTGCTATTTTTCTCGAGAGAAGTCACTAGTGAAACCTACGGCCCCCAGGTCTCTTTCTCATATTATTTGCCTTTGCGATCTACTTTTCCTTTGCTTTTATTTTCAGATCTATTAAACCAAAAAGATAAAATACCTTGCTGCGTTTATTTATTATTTATTTTATGTGGCGTTCGATCTATCAATCTATTACAATTTTATCTCATGTCTGTTTTGCCTATCTTGAGGCGCAGCTACCCGAAAGGGATTGACAACCCGTTTTACACGTCGGGTTGCGAGTAGTTGTTATTTGTGTGCAGGTGCTGTTTATGTTGTGTTGCTTGGTTCTCCTACTGGTTCGATAACCTTGGTTTCATCACTGAGGGAAATACCTACCGCCGCTGTGCTACATCATCCCTTCCTCTTTGGGGAATACCGACGTAGCTTGAAGCCGCCATCAGCCTACCGTATGAGGCGTCGCAGGGCCCATCTCGCCCTCGCAGCATGGGGTACTATGATACTATCGCAATATTTTCTTCTATTTATTAGTGTATGTTTCATCAACTTGTGACACTATAATGTAATCATGCTTTTTCATTATCTGTGCAAATAGGGTTATTCAGCTGCATTTTGGTGGAACTACACAAATGTACGGATGGAACCGGCATATATGCAGAGTGCGAGGTGTCCCAAGTAAAAATTACCAACACAAACCATGCTCCATGCATGCATTAGCATCCACCTCCACCAGTGGGATATGTGGCGCTCTCTGTGGACGGATCTTTCTCGGCAGCAAATCATCTAACCAAATACTAGTAGCTTATATTGGCAGTTTTCTAGGGAGTACTCTTTTCTAAAAGAGGCACCAATCCATTTTTGTTTATTTGTAGACAGTATCACAACTTTGACCCAAAGGTCCAGAGCTATTTTAGGGTGATTGGCGTAGTACTCGGAGACTGATTGTAAGTATGATTTTCATTAGCCGTCACACTGATTGTAAGCATGAGCAGATGGAAGATTAGGTTAGTGCGAAGCTTACCTTAAACCCTACCGCCGTCGTTGAAACGAGGCGAGCGTTGAGGGAACCGTGGAGAACGGCAGGGAAGCAACGTCGCGCCATCTGGCCTCCTCTTGTGGTGGGAGAATGAATACTCCTGTGGCTCTGGCTGGCTCTGCACCCTCGCGAACGGCACACCGTACCCGATCGATTCGTTATCCTCTGGATGCTCGACCTTTGACCTATACGCCCACCACATCCGCCTGACTTTCACCTTGGGTGAATCTATCTGCTCCATCGCCCAGAGGAGATACTCAATGAACTCGAAGGACTGCGGCATGACTGCCGCTGAGGAGTACATCGCTGCCCTCATCACCGGCATCTCGTTCTTTCGCATACATTGCCACATGGCCCTCACCATCCTCGAAAACTCCCACTCATTGTCAAACGAAGTCAGGATCTCCTTCAACCTGGCTAACTTTGCCTGGTCGCCGCTGGCGATCTGCTCGATTTGCTCTGCATACTCTCCATAGATGTCCTTCTGAGAGGTTCGGTGCTAGCTTTGGAAGATGGGAGGAGAGATGGTGGTCTTGCAATAGAGAAGAGGGAGAGGCGAGACAGTGGTTTTGCAATGGATAAGAGGGAGAGGCGAGATAGTGGTTTTGGAATGGAGATGGTGGAGAGGAGAGGAGGTGGTTTTGCAATGGAGAAGAGGGATAGGAGCGTGCAACAGCGATTTAGGATTAGACGAGAGCGCCGACGCACTGTGACTGGATCAAAATCAAAATCAATTTACCCTTCAATTAAGAAAGCAACCCCACATTAACTAGTCTCCCTTTTATTCTAGGTCATAATTGACCATGATTTTCACAAATAAATTATATGTTATACATTGCAAAAATAATATAATTTGAAAGTACATTCAGATACAAACCAAACGATACAATTTTTGGTGACATGCATTCACATTTTGCTTGTCAAATACAGTACGTGGTCAAACTTTGACCCAAAATACACAAAACAAAAAAATACTTCCAAGACCAGCGCCGCTCCTCTTCTCTTAAACCAGCCCCGCTCCTCTTCTCTTAAACCAGCACCGCTCCTCTCCTATTCCAATCTAACTCCAGCGCCACTCCTCTCCTCTTCCATTTCAAAACCACCTCCCCTTCTCTCCCGTTCCAATCCAAAACCAGTGCCACTCATCTCCCGTTCTAATCCAAAACCAGCACTGCTCCTCTCCTCTTCCATTCGAAAACCACTGCCGGCGAGTGAAGGTGTTGTGGAGAAGTAGATCGATGGAGGAGTACAACCGATACGCGAGGATCACAAACGGAGACCCTATGAAGCTAGCTAGGATGTTGGAGATACAGTCTTGCTTTGATAACAAGGACCAACCAGCAGCGATGGCCACATCCATGGCCAAATATCCGCAACAAAGCGAAAAGGCGTCGATACTCCCGAAGGGAGTCGTGCGGGAGTACATAGAGCTGCTTCTCTGGGCCATGGAGCAAACATATTCACCGAATCCGATCATGAGGCAGCGGTGGTGGGAGTATCGATCCCAGATGGTGCATCCACCAGAGATTGAAGGATCGAGCATCTACAGGGTGCTGTTTGTGAGGGTGTCGTGCTAGAGAGAGCCGATGGAGTCTTCATCGACCGAACCGAACTGCAAGAGGAGAAAAGCAGCTGGCCCGATGATGCTTCCCCGCCATCCTCTCCCTCGCTGTTCACCTCGTCTCACGGGGCGGCTGTCTGCCGCCGAGGAATAGGAGGGGACTGCTCCCCCAGCCCAATAGTCAGGTAGGTTGTGAATTTTCAGGAGGAGCTTAGGGTTGTCAGTATTTGTAGGTTGTGAATTGTGTTTTGTGTTGTGTATTTTGAGAGTACTTTCAGATATGAATGTCGTTTGAATTTCAGATTTGCAGTATTTAGCATATGAAGTATTTTATGAATTCTAGAGATCTATTTTTAGCACCTAAAAAATGTAGTTTCATAGGAGTATAAAAGTGCAGACAATGTGACTCTCAGAGAAGAAACTGCTAGTTTCAGTTTCAGATCAGAACTGCAAGTTTCAGTTTGAGATAAAAAACTGCAAGTTTCAGAGGCAGAGCATTTATATTAACATGCCCTTTCAAACAGGCATAACATCATGTTGGAAGTTTTATTCATGGTCGAAAATGGAACTACCAGCCAGTTAACATCATGCTGATCAACATTCATCCATAGCACATCTTCATATGATGCACAGTCAAAAAGATATGATATTTTCAAAATGCCCACACAATGTCAAGTGTGCGAAAAACAAAGAAAACAAGGGACGAAGTTTTCGCAAGTGTTGGATGTGGTGTGCGTAGATGACAATGGGGACCCACATGTCAATAATGGCAGAGGCAAAAAAATTGGAGATATTTTCCCTGCATCAGGTGGAATCAAACCCGGTCAGAACAGCGGTCGGGTAGTGTCACTTGGCCACTCGGCTAGTTCAGTAGTTTCGGTAGAAATAAGGCACTGCCTCCGGTGGTTCGTTCTCGTCCTGCGCCTTTGTGCGCTTGCCGTGGTGCCGCTGTGAACATCCTAAACAAATGAGAGGAATCTGGAGAGGACTGTACGTGGAGAGGCGGACAGTCGGGACCCACCAGGTCTATGGCCGTACGCAAGCAAGTGCCTCATTGAAAAAAATACTTCCTCCTAATGCTATACTGACGTTGGGGCCCATGGGTTTGTCAACATAGTTACATTTTTTTTGAGGTGCTTCAACATAGTTACTAAAGGACATAAATTTACAATGAAGCTCGGGAGCTGGCAGGTATCATTTATTATCAGTGGGCCAGCAAGTATCAGCTGGGTAGTGGGTTGCCTCGTCTAGGCTTTCTTTTTTAACATGCGCAGCCCACGACATGTTGTTTTGTATTTTCTTGAGGGCCATCATCTATCGACCGACCTATGGACCTCCCATCCGAGGTTTTATTTTTCCTGAAATATCAGCAGCCCAACTTATGTATTTTTTTGAAGAAAACCAGAGGTCTGTTCTATTTTTCTATATAAGAATAGGAACGCCAGGTCCAACTTATGTTTCCCTTCTAACTATATTATATATATATTTAAATTATTTTATATATTATTGTTATTGTCATCATATATTTAACGGGTACTTACATATATAAGAAAACAATATCCCACATCTTATTAACTTATAAAAATATTTCTTTAACAATAAAATCCTGGATTTTTTACATTAAGGCAACAAATATCCCGGTGATTGTGTACAAAAGCTTGGTAAGATTTAAGGACCAATGTAATAATAAATAACTTATTATTTAAATATATTTATAACAAAATGCTCAACCCCTGTTCATTTTTGGATAACATTGTTGCGCCCAACCCAACATTATAATTAGAACCAGCCTAGCAAAATTGTGTATTTCGAGAAAGTGCAAATGGCCTGTAATTTTTTAGGAAAAGATAAATGGGCCGCATGGACGCTACACTATTTGATCAGCTAGCCCAGCAAATTCTTGTATTTCGAGAAAGTGAAAATGGGTTGTAGTCTTAAAAAAATGGGCTACATGGACACTACACTATTTGTTCACCCAGCCTAGCAAATGGACTGTAATTCTCAAAAAAAGATCAAATGGACTGTAAATTCTAAGAAAATGGGTTGACTATGTGCCACAGTTTTGGAGGCTGAAATATGGGTCAATAGGTCGAAGCTAACGCAAGTCGTTGTCAACTTATTCAACAAATGATTCTAACATCATTAGCCGTTGGATTTACATCCAACGACCGACATCCATCTTCAATCTCTTGTCTTCTTCCTCCAGCGCCGCCGGGACCACCTGCTCCTGCCTCCTGTTGCTAGCAGCTCTGCTTAGCATGCTTCGCTGTGAAGCGCTACCCCACCGCCGGCCAGGCCATCCCTCCACCCCTCCACACCCCCTCTTCTTCTCCACCGACTACCGAACCACGCTGCACCAGAACCAGTTAACCCTCTTACACCTGTCTGTATGCGACTACTCCAGCGTCTTCCCATCTCCGGCTCGTTGCTGTCCGGGGCCTCGCCCTCGTCCACCACCTTGGATGCACTCGGCCTGGCGTGGTCAACACAAAAAATGGATACTCCCCCTGCTAGCTGGGACCCACCATAGTGGGAGGCTGACTTGTGGGCCTACTAAGTTGAAGGGGATGGAGGGCTTTGTCGACGGAGGGCTTTGTCAACTTAATCAATATGAACGATTCTAGCTCCAGTGACCGTACGATGTCCATCGAACGGCCGTAGTGCTTCTTCAACCTCTGGTCTTCTTGCTTCAGCCGCCCAAACCAGCGCTGGTCGTGCCGCATGCTCCTGCCTCCCGTGGTCAGCTGTGCTGCCGCAGAGGCCTCACCGCTCCCTACTACTCCCACCGCTCGCCAGGCCATCCCTCTATTCACCCACACCCCCTATTATTCTGCGGCGACGACACCCTCACACCGCAGCCGAACCAATGAAACCTCGTACTCCTCTCTGCGTGGGCATCCACTACCGCGTCTTCCCGGCTCCGTGTCGTCCCCTTCCTAGGCCTCGTCGTCGTCCACCGCCTTGGTGCTCTCGGCGCGGCGTGGTCAATGTGGTCAAGGAACGACTTCCATCGGAAGACTACTGTACGTGGAGAGGCTGATAGCTGGGTCCACGGCCGCAGCAAGGAAGTCCCTCCTTATTACACGCAAAATAATGATTCCTCCACCTGACAGCAGGGACCAATCGGACGGGCCACCGTATTTCGCGAAAAAATGTCCCCCCCTAACTGTTGGGACCCACCAGCTACATCTTCGCACGCAATGAAGTGTCTCCTTATCCTCCCTGACAGTCGGTGAAGGGAATATGCCCTAGAGGCAAAAATAAAGTTGTTATTTATATTTCCTTATATCATGATAAATGTTTATTATTCATGCTAGAATTGTATTAACTGGAAACTTAGTACATGTGTGAATACATAGACAAACTAGAGTGTCCCTAGTATGCCTCTACTTGACTAGCTCGTTAATCAAAGATGGTTAAGTTTCCTGACCATAGACATGTGTTGTCATTTGATGAACAGGATCACATCATTAGAGAATGATGTGATGGACAAGACCCATCCATTAGCTTAGCATAATGATCGTTAAGTTTTATTGCTATTGCTTTCTTCATGACTTATACATATTCCTCTGACTATGAGATTATACAACTCCCGAATACCAAAGGAACACCTTGTGTGCTATCAAACGTCACAACGTAACTAGGTGATTACAAATATGCCCTACAGGTGTCTCCGAAGGTGTTTGTTGGGTTGTCATAGATCAAGATTAGGATTTGTCACTCTGAGTATCGGAGAGGTATCTTTGGGCCCTCTCGGTAATGCACATCACTATAAGCCTTGCAAGCAATGTGACTAATGAGTTAGTTATGGGATGATGCATTATGGAATGAGTAAAGAGACTTGCCGGTGACGAGATTGAACTAGGTATGAGGATACTGACGATCGAATCTCAGGCAAGTGACATACCGATGACAAAGGGAATAACATATGTTGTTATTGCGGTTTGACCGATAAAGATCTTCGTAGAATATGTACGAACCAATATGAGCATCCAGGTTCCGCTGTTGGTTATTGACTGGAGATGTGTCTCGGTCATGTCTACATAGTTCTCAAACCGTTAGGGTCCGCACGCTTAACGTTCGATGATGATTTGTATTATGAGTTACGTGTTTTGGTAACCGGAGTTTCTTCGAAGTCCCGGATGAGATCACGGACATGACGCAGAGTCTCGAAATGGTCAATAGGTAAAGATTCATATATTGGAAGGTAGTATTCAGACATCGGAATGGTTCTGGTATTTTACCAGAGTACCGAGGGGTTACCGGACCCCCCCCCCCGAGAAGTATTGGGCCTACATGGGCCTTAGTAGAGAGAGAGGAGATCCGCAAGGGGTGGCCACGCCACCCCCATGGGAGTTTGAATTGGACTAGGGGAGGGGGCGGCGCCCCCCTTTCCCTCTCCCTGTCCTTCCTTTTCCCCTCTAGTAAGAAAGGAAAAGGGGCGGGGGCGAATCCTACTAGGAGCGGAGTCCTATTAGGTCTCCCCCCCATGGCACGCCCCTCCTTGCCGGCCGCCTCCTCCTCCCCTCCTTTATATACGGGGGCAAGGGAGCACCGCATAGCACATCAATTGTTCTCTTAGCCGTGTGCGGTGCCCCCCTCTATAGTTTATTCCTCCAGTCATAGTGCCGTAGTGCTTAGGTGAAGCCCTGCGCGAATCACATCACCATCACCGTCACCACACGTCGTGCTCACAGAACTCTCCCTCGACCCTCTGCTGGATCAAGAGTTCAAGGGATGTCATCGAGCTGAACGTGTGCTGAACTCGGAGGTGTCGTACGTTCGGTACTAGATCAGTTGGATTGTGAAGACGTTCAACTACATCAACCGCGTTAACCTTACGCTTCCAATTTCGGTCTACGAGGGTACGTGGACACACTCTACCCCTCTCGTTGCTATGCATCTCCTAGATAGATCTTCCATGATCGTAGGAATTTTTTTGAAATTGCATGCTACGTTCCCCAACAGTGGCATCCGAGCTAGGTCTATGCGTAGATGATATGCACGAGTAGAACGCAAAGAGTTGTGGGCGATAATAGTCATACTGCTTACCACCAATGTCTTATTTTGATTCAGCGGTATTGCTTGATGAAGCGGCCCGGACCAACCTTACATGACCACGTTCAAGAGACCGGTTCCACTGACAGACATGCAACTTGTTTTGCATAAAGGTGACCGGCGGGTGTCTATTTCTCCAACTATAGTTGAATCGAATTTGACTACGGCCGGTCCTTGTTGAAGGTTAAAACAACACACTTGATGAAAAATCGTTGTGGTTTTGATGCGTAGGTAAGAATGGTTCTTGCTAGAAGCCCGTAGCAGCCACGTAAAACATGCAACAACAAAGTAGAGAACGCTTAACTTGTTTTTGCAGGGCATGTTGTGATGTGATATGGTTAAGACGTGATGAGAAATAAATTGTTGTATGAGATGATCATGTTTTGTAAAAGTTGTCGGCAACTGGCAGGAGCCTTATGGCTATCTTTTTATTGTATGAAACACAATCGCTATGTAATTGCTTTACTTCATCACTAAGCATTAGCGATAGTCGTAGAAGCAATAGTTGGCAAGACGATAACGATGCTATGATGGAGATCAAGGTGTCAAGCCGGTGCAGACTAAGGCATATCCCAGTGGTGGGAAGGGGCTGATGTCTTCCCACCCACCCAGGTTCAATCCATGGTACTTGCAATTTGGATTTGTTGCACAAATTATACTGTAGGGGGTTCCCTTATAGTTTTCCAGTCAAAGAAAAGGTGTCAAGCCGGTGACAATGGAGATCATGACGGTGCTTTGGAGATGGAGATCAAAGGCACAAGATGATGATGGCCATATCATGTCACATATTTTGATTGCATGTGATGTTTATCTTTTATGCATCTAATTTTGCTTAGTACGGCAGTAGCATTATAAGATCACCCCTCACTAAATTTCAAGGTATAAGAGTTCTCCTTGAGTATGCACTGTTGCTATAGTTCATCGTGCTGAGACACCACGTGATGATCGGGTGTGATAAGCTCTACGTTCATATACAACGGGTGCAAGCCAGTTTTGCACACGCAGAATACTCAGGTTAAACTTGACGAGCCTAGCATATGCAGATATGGCCTCGGAACACTGAGACCAAAAGGTCGAACGTGGATCATATAGTAGATATGAGGAACGTAGAGATGTTCACCATTGAAAACTACTCCATCTCACATTATGATAGGACATGGTTTAGTTGATATGGATCACGTGATCATTTAGATGACTAGAGGGATGTCTATCTAAGCGGGAGTTCTTAAATAATATGATTAATTGAACTTTAATTTATCATGAACTTAGTCCTGATAGTTTTTGCATATCTATGTTGTTGTAGATCAGTGGCCTGTGCTACCCTCCCCTTGAATTTTAATGCATTCCTAGAAAAAGCTAAGTTGAAAGATGATGGTAGCAACTACACGGACTGGGTCCGTAACTTGAGGATTATCCTCATTGCTGCACAGAAGAATTATGTCCTGGAAGCACCGCTAGGTGCAAGGCCCGCTCCAGGAGCAACTCCGGACATTATGAACGTCTGGCAGACTAAAGCTGATGACTACTCAATAGTTCAGTGTGCCATGCTTTACGGCTTAGAATCGGGACTTCAAAGACGTTTTGAACGTCATGGAGCATATGAGATGTTCCAGGAGTTGAAGTTAATATTTCAAGCAAATGCCTGAGGTGAGAGATATGAAGTCTCCAACAAGTTCTATAGCTGCAAGATGGAGGAGAATAGTTCTGTTAGTGAACACATACTCAGAATGTCTGGGTACCATAACCACTTGGCTCAACTGGGAGTTAATCGTCCTGATGATAGTGTCATTGACAGAGTTCTTCAATCACTGCCACCAAGCTATAAAGGCTTCATGATGAACTATAATATGCAAGGGATGGAAAAGACAATTCCCGAGCTCTTCGCAGTGCTTAAAGCTGCGGAGGTAGAAATCAAGAAGGAGCATCAAGTGTTGATGGTTAACAAGACCACTAGTTTCAAGAAAAAGGGCAAAGGTAAGAAGGTGAACTTCAAGAAGAATAGCAAGCAAGTTGCTGCTCTCGAGAAGAAGCCCAAGTCTGGACCTAAGCCTGAAACTGAGTGCTTCTACTGCAAATGGACTGGCCACTGGAAGCGGAACTTCTCCAAGTATTTGGCGGATAAGAAGGATGGCAAAGTAAAAGGTATATTTGATATACATGTTATTTATGTGTACCTTACTAACGCTCGTACTAGCGCCTGGGTATTTGATACTGGTTTTGTTGTTCATATTTGCAACTCGAAACAGGGGCTACGGATTAAATGAAGATTGGCTAAGGACAAGGTGGCGATGCGCGTCGGAAATGGTTCCAAGGTCGATGTGATCGCCATCGATACACTATCTCTACATCTATCTTCGGGATTAGTTTTAGTCCTGAATAATTGTTATTTGGTGCCAGCGTTGAGCATGAACATTATATCTGGATCTTGTTTGATGCGAGATGGTTATTCATTTAAATCAGAGAATAATAGTTGTTCTATTTATATGAGTAATATCTTTTATGGTCATGCACCCTTGATGAGTGGTCTATTTTTGTTGAATATTGATCGTAGTGATACACATAGTCATAATATTGAAGCCAAAAGATGCAAAGTTAATAATGATAGTGCAACTTATTTGTGGCACTGCTGTTTAGGTCATCTTAGTGTCAAGCGCATGAAGAAACTCCATGCTGATGGACTTTTGGAATCACTTGGTTATGAATCACTTGATGCTTGCGAACCATGCCTCATGGGCAAGCTGACTAAAACTCCGTTCTCCGGAACAATGGAGCGAGCCACTGACTTATTGGAAATAATACATACTGATGTATGCCGTCCGATGAGCGTTGAGGCTCGCGGTGGGTATTGTTATTTTCTGACCTTCACATATGATTTGAGTAGATATGGGTATATCTACTTAATGAAACATAAGTCTAAAACATTTGAAAAGTTTAAAGAATTTTAGTGTGAAGTGGAAAATCATCGTAACAAGCAAATAAAGTTTCTACAATCTGATCACGGAGGCAAATATTTGAGTTACGAGTTTGGTCTTCATCGAAAACAATGTGGAATAGTTTCGCAACTCACGCCACCTGGAACACCAGAGCATAATTGTGTGTCCAAATGTCATAACCGTACTTTATTAGATATGGTGCAATCTATGATGTCTCTTACCGATTTACCACTATCGTTTTGGGGTTATGCTTTAGAGACGGCTTCATTCACGTTAAATAGGGCACCATCTAAATCCTTTGAGACGACACCATATGAACTGTGGTTTGGCAAGAAACCTAAGCTGTCATTTCCTAAAGTTTGGAACTATGATGCTTATGTGAAAAAGCTTCAACCTGATAAGCTTGAATCCAAATCGGAGAAATGTTTCTTCATAGGATACCCAAAGGAAACTGTTGGGTACACCTTCTATCATAGATCGGAAGGCAAGATATTCGTTGCTAAGAATGGATCCTTTCTAGAGAAGGAGTTTCACTCAAAAGAAGTGAGTGGGAGGAAAGTAGAACTTGATGAGGTAATTGTACCTTCTCCTGAATTGGAAAGTAGTTCATCACAGAAATCAGTTACAGTGATTCCTACACCAATTAGTGAGGAAGCTAATGATGATGATCATGAAACTTCAGATCAAGTTACTGCCGAACCTCATAGGTCAACCAGAGTACGGTCCGCACCAGAGTGGTACGGTAATCCTATTCTGGAAGTCATGCTACTAGACCATGACGAACCTATGAACTATGAGGAAGCGATGATGAGCCCAAATTCCGCGAAATGGCTTGAGGCCATGAAATCTGAGATGGGATCCATGTATAAAAACAAAGTGTGGACTTTGGTTGACCTGCCCAATGATTAGGAAGCCATAGAAAATAAATGGATCTTCAAGAAGAAGGCTGACGCTGACGGTAATGTTACTGTCTACAAAGCTCGACTTGTTGCAAATGGTTTTCGACAAGTTCAAGGTGTTGACTACAATGAGACCTTCTCACCCGTAGTGATGCTTAAGTCTGTTCGAATCATGTTAGCAATTGCCGCATTTTATGATTATGAAATTTGGCAAATGGATGTCAAAACTGCATTCCTTAATGGACTTCTTAAAGAAGAGTTGTATATGATGCAACCAGAAGGTTTTGTCAATCCTAAAGGTGCTAACAAAGTGTGCAATCTCTAGCGATCCATTTATGGACTGGTGCAACCATCTCGGAGTTGGAATATACACTTTGATAGTGTGATCAAAGCATATGGTTTTATACAGACTTCTAGAGAAGCCTGTATTTACAAGAAAGTGAGTGGGAGCTCTGTAGCATTTCTGATATTATATGTGGATGACATGTTGTCGATTGGGAATAATACAGAATTTCTGGATTGCATAAAAGGATACTTCAATAAGAATTTTTCAATGAAAGACCACGATGAAGCTGCTTATATATTGGGCATCAAGATCTATAGAGATATATCAAGACGCTTAATTGTACTTTCACAAAGCACATACCTTGATAAAGTTTTGAAGAAGTTCAAAATGGATCTCTCAAAGAAAGGGTTCTTGCCTGTGTTACAAGGTGTGAAGTTGATTCATACTCAATGCCCGACCACTGCAAAAGATAGAGAGAAAATGAAAGTCATTCCTTATAGCAAGGCACACATCAGGTCTGGTACACAACATTGCATACATGATAGAACCTATGGCTGAGGCATAGGGAATGACTTTCACTTTCTCTCTATCTTCTACAGTGATCGGGCATTGAGTCTCACTGAACTTCACACATTGTAACACAGGCAAGAACCCTTTCTTTGACTGGTCCATTTTGAACTTCTTCAAAACTTTATCAAGGTATGTGCTTTGTGAAAGTCCAATTAAGCATCTTGATCTATCTCTCTAGATCTTGATGCCCAATATATAAGCAGCTTCACCGAGGTCTTTCATTGAAAAATTCTTATTCAAGTATCTTTTTATGCTATCTAGAAATTCTGTATTATTCCCAATCAACAATATGTCATCCACATATAATATTAGAAATGATATGGAGCTCCCACTCACTTTCTTGTAAATACAGGCTTCTCTAGAAGTCTGTATAAAACCATATGCTTTGATCACACTATCAAAGTGTATATTCCAACTCCGAGATGCTTGCACCAGTCCATAAATGGATCGCTGGAGATTGCAGACTTTGTTAGCACCTTTAGGATCGACAAAACCTTCTGGTTGCATCATATACAAGTCTTCTTTAAGAACTCCATTAAGGAATGCAGTTTTGACATCCATTTGCCAAATTTCATAATCATAAAATGCGGCAATTGCTAACATGATTCAGATAGACTTAAGTATCGCTACGGGTGAGAAGGTCGCATCGTAGTCAACTATTTGAACTTGTCGAAAACCTTTTGCAGGAAGTTGAGCTTTGTAGATAGTAATATTACCATCAGTGTCAGTCTTCTTCTTGAAGATCCATTTATTCTCTATGGCTTGCCGATCATCGGGCAAGTCAACCAAAGTCCACACTTTGTCTCATACATGGATCCCATCTCAGATTTCATGGCCTCAAGCCATTTTGTGGAATCTGGGCTCATCATCGCTTCCTCATAGTTCGTAGGTTCGTCATGGTCTAGTAACATGACTTCCAGAACAGGATTAATGTACCACTCTGGTGCAGAACGTACTCTGGTTGACCTGCGAGATTCGGTAGTAACTTGATCTGAAGTTTCATGATCATCATCATTAACTTCCTCACTAATTAGTGTAGGCATCACTGGAACTGATTTCTGGGATGAACTACTTTCCAATTCAAGAGAAGGTACAACTACCTCATCAAGTTCTACTTTCCTCCCACTCACTTCTTTCGAGAGAAACTCCTTCTCTAGAAAGGATCCATTCTTAGCAACGAATATCTTGCCTCCAGATCTGTGATAGAAGGTATACCCAATAGTTTCCTTTGGGTATCCTATGAAGACGCATTTCTCCGATTTGGGTTCGATCTTATCAGGTTGAAGCTTTTTCACATAAGCATCGCAACCCCAAACTTTAGGAAATGATGGCTTAGGTTTATTGCCAAACCAAAGTTCATATGGTGTCATCTAAATGGAATTAGATGGTGCCCTATTTAACATGAATGCATACGTCTCTAAAGCATAACCCCAAAACTATAGTGGTAAATCGGTAAGAGACATCATAGATCGCACCATATCTAATAAAGTACGGTTACGACGTTCGTACACACCATTACGCTGTGGTGTTCTAGGTGGCGTGAGTTGCGAAACTATTCCACATTGTTTCAAATGAAGACCAAATTCGTAACTCAAATATTCACCTCCAGGATCAGATCGTAGAAACTTTATTTTCTTGTTACGATGATTTTCCACTTCACTCTGAAATTCTTTGAACTTTTCAAATGTGCAAACTTAAGTTTCATTAAGTAGATATACCCATATCTGCTCAAATCATTTGTGAATGTCGGAAAATAACGATACCCGCTGCGAGCCTCAACACTCATCAGACCGCATACATCAGTGTCTATTATTTCCAATAAGTAAGTGGCTCACTCCATTGTTCCGGAGAACGAAGTTTTAGTCATCTTGCCCATGAGGCATGGTTCGCAAGCATCAAGTGATTCCAAAAGCCCATCAACATGGAGTTTCTTCATGCACTTTACACCAATATGACCTAAACGGTAGTGCCACAAATAAGTTGCACTATCATTATTAACTTTGCATCTTTTGGCTTCAATATTATGAATATGTGTATCACTATGATCGAGATTCAATAAAAATAGACCACTCATCAAGGGTGCATGACCATAAAAGATATTATATAAATAGAACAACCATTTTTCTGTGATTTAAATGAATAATCATTTCGCATCAAACAAGATCTAGATATAATGTTCATGCTTAACGCTGGCACCAGATAACAATTATTCAGGTCTAACACTAATCCCGAAGGTAGATGTAGAGGTAGCGCGCCGACGGCGATCACATCGACCTTGGAACCATTTACGACATGCATCATCACCTCGTCCTTAGCCAATCTTCATTTAATCCGTAGCCCCTGTTTCGAGCTGCAAATATGAGCAACAGAACCAGTATCAAATACCCAGGCGCTACTACGAGCATTAGTAAGGTACACATCAAAAACATGTATATCAAATATACCTTTCACTTGGAGAAGTTCCGCTTCCAGTGGCCAGTCCATTTGCAGTAGAAGCACTCAGTTTCAGGCTTAGGTCCAGACTTGGGCTTCTTCTCGAGAGCAGCAACTTGCTTGCTATTCTTCTTGAAGTTCCCCATCTTACTGATGAGAGTCGACTAGATGGCGAGTCGTTCGATGTCCCGATCTTTCATGGTACTAGTAGCAGCAACAAGAAATTTCGGTCGAGCAAAGATTCAAGACCGTAAGATCAGAAACTTGTGTCGAGTAGATTGGATTGACTCCACACGCAGCAACATCAAAATCCCCTCGGATCAGCAACAAAGATATTTGGTGTCCCCCAACATGGGACATTTTCTGTAGTTTTATTGATCTCATGACTAAAACAAAATTCTCCTCTGTTACACGGCCGTATGGCCTTTATTTAAGGAGCAAGGAGGCTCAAAACGAAACTGACCGGGACTCTTCCTAATAACCGAATGCTAGTATGAATCGTACCAGCGCATGACTCCTTCTCTCTCCTAATTAAACTAAACAATATTTAACTAATTAATCATCCGGTCACGTTGATCACAACAAAATAGCTACGTGACCACTACTAGTATACAAACAAAATAAGACTCTGCTCTCTCACGCGGCTACACAGGAATCAGATTGCCAGCTATTTCCAACAAAACACCATCTGTATGGAGGCGTTCTAAAATTGGGCTTCACAGCATCCTTCTTTGGTTTAATTGATGGAACCTCAAAACTAAAAGAGCCAAGTTGTAACATGTTCTGAAGATTATCTTTTGCACTAGCGGTCACATCATCCCCTCTCCCTTGAAACGAAGGCATTCTCGGTTTCGTGATAGCTTTGGCGACCTTCCTTTTAACTGAGAGGATAACATCATCTTTGATATCATTGGCAAACATCGGCTGTAGCACATGCCACCTTCCAACATCTAGAAAACAATATGTGTTGGACCTTCCATCATGGGTAGCACGATGATCATATTGCCATGGCCTCCCCAATAACAAATGGCATGCATTCATTGGAAGAACACCACAGATAACTGTATCGGTGTAATTGTCAACCAAAAAATTGATGCGCACCTTGTGAGTAACTTTCAATTTGCCCGACTGATATAGCCATTCGACGCATTGTGGTTGTGGATGCTTCCAAGTAGGCAAAGCTAAAGCATCCACCAAGTCCTTGCTAACCGGATTAGTGTAGCTTCCTCCCTCTATGATCAACTTACAATTAGTGTTGTTGTTTTTGCACTGAGCTTGAAAAATATTCCAACGCTGCCCCTTATCCTCGATGCGATCCTCTTGCACTCGCTGCACCATCAATGATGGGTATGATTCAGCAGATTCAAAATTCACAATCACCTTTTCAACATCTTCAGATTTTTCACTAGAAGTTTCAGAAACAACCTCTTCATCGCTAGCGGATGCATAGCCATCTTTCGTTAGCAACACTCTTTTCTCATTAAGGCATTCACGCTTCATATGTCCTCTTCATCCACACTTGAAACACTCGATGTCACTAGTATGTGTGGTAGACTGCGCACTAGAATCAACCCTCGACAGTCCTGATTTTGAAGCATCCTTTTGCACGGAACCATGAGAACGATTTGATGTTGTCATCCTGGAGCTAGGAACGACATCCTCACTCTTATGCTGCGAGCGTCGCCATGTGTTCAAAGTGTTACTGGGAACTGTGCTGACTTGGCATCGCTTAATCTATTGTTCCGCACGCACAACTTGGTGCACAAGATCTTGTATGTTGTAGTAGACCACCATCTCAACATGATCCTGCACCTCGATATTTAGCCCGTTAAAGAAACGTGCCATGGTCGCCTCCAGATCCTCCGTTGTCCCTGTACGTATCAAAAGCAATTCCATCTCCTTGTAATATTCATCAACACTCATATTACCTTGAGAGAGCCGCTGCAACTTGTTGTACATATCTCTTTTATAATGCTCAGAACAAAACGTCGCCTCGTGAACTCTTTCATCCCTCGCCAAGTCGTTGGGCGATGTCTTGAACGACAAATTTGATTCCACAGTATTAGCGCGTAACCGGTAAACTCAATGCCAGCAAGTTGAATTTTCTTCTCCTCGCTATAATGATGGGCATCAAAAATTTGATCCACACGCATCTCCCACTCTAAATAGCCTTCTGGTTCGCACTTGCCGGAGAATGAAGGGATTGAAATTTTTATGCGCCCAATTCCATCATCCAAAGGCACACGTGCAGCTTGACCAACTCGGTCATGCACTCCGCCACGAATGGAAGTTTCAGGACGAGGCTCATAGTGTCGTGCTCGTGGCGCGTACCCCGCCTGGTCAACACCGTCACCGAGACCATCATCTCCAGCATGAGGTTGTGCCGCCAAACGGCGATCATGCATGCCGACATGTCCATCACGAGCCGGTGGTGCATAATACAGTGGAGCAGCCGGAGCAGTCTATGGTGGGGTAAAATTCGTCGTCGGCATATTGATGATGTCTGCCAAACCATCGAACCGAGTGATCAGGACATCTATCCCTTTGCCGAGCGCATCATGACATTGCTTGATGTAGTTGCATGTGTGGTCAAAACCATCCTGGATATTTTGAGGAATATCATCCGCGTACACTGGACATACAATTTCCTCAGAATCAGCAGCGACCTCATCATCCTTGTTGACCGAGGTTGACATCTTGATCAACACAGTACCGTGAAAAACCTAAGCTCTGATACCACTTGATGAGAGTTGACTAGATGGCGAGTCGTTCGACGTCCCGATCTTTCACGGTACTAGCAGCAGCAACAAGAAATTCTGGTCGAGCAAAGATGCAAGACCATAAGATCAGAAACTTGTGTCGAGTAGATTGGATTGACTCCACACGCAGCAGCATCAAAATCCCCTCGGATCAGCAACAAAGATATTTGGTGTCCCCCAACATGGGACGTTTTTTGTAGTTTTATTGATCTCATGACTAAAACAAAATTCTCCTCTGTTACACGGCCGTATGGCCTTTATTTAAGGAGCACGGAGGCTCAAAACGAAACTGACCGGGACTCTTCCTAATAACCGAATACTAGTACGAATCATACCAGCGAATGACTCCTTCTCTCTCCTAATTAAACTAAACAATGTATTAACTAAATAATCATCCGGTCACGCTGATCACAACCAAATAGCTATGTGACCACTACTAGTAGACAGAAACAAAATAATACTCTGCTCTCTCACGCGGCTACACAGGAATCAGATTGCCACCTATTTCCAACAAAACACCATCTGTATGGAGGCGTTCTAAAATTGGGCTACACGACATCCTTCTACGGTTTAATTGATGGAACCTCAAAACTAAAAGAGCCAAGTTGTAACATGTTCTGAAGATTATCTTTTGCACTAGCGGTCACATCACTTACCTTTGCCCTTTTTCTTGAAACTAGTGGTCTTGTTAACCATCAACACTTGATGCTCCTTTTTTATTTCTACCTCCGCAACCTTAAGCATCGCGAAGAGCTCGGGAATTGTCTTTTCCATCCCTTGCATATTATAGTTCATCACAAAGCCTTTATAGCTTGGTGGCAGTGATTGAAGAGCTCTGTCAATGACACTATCATCCGGAAGATTAACTCCCAGCTGAGTCAAGTGGTTATGGTACCCAGACATTCTGAGTATGTGTTCACTGATAGAATTGTTCTACTCCATATTGCAACTATAGAACTTGTTGGAGACTTCATATCTCTCAACTCGGGCATTTGCTTGAAATATTAGCTTCAACTCTTGGGACATCTCATATGGTCCATGACGTTCAAAACGTCTTTGAGGTCCCGATTCTAAGTCGTAAAGCATGGCACACTGAACTATCGAGTAGTCATTAGATTTAGCTTGCCAGACGTTCATAACGTCTGGAGTTTCTCCTGCAGCGGACCTTACACCTAGCGATGCTTCCAAGACGTAATTCTTCTGTGCAGCAATGAGGATAATCCTCAAGTTACGGACCCAGTGTGTGTAGTTGCTACCATCATCTTTCAACTTAGCTTTCTCTAGGAACGCATTAAAATTCAAGGGAACGGTAATACGGGCCATTGATCTACAACAACATAGATATGCAAAAACTATTAGGACTAAGTTGAAGATAAATTTAAGTTTGATTAATCATATTACTTAAGAACACCCATTTAGATAGACAGCCCTCTAGTCATCTAAATGATCACATGATCCATATCAACTAAACCATGTCTGATCATCACCTGAGATGGAGTAGTTTTCAATGGTGAACATCTCTATGTTGATCATATCTACTATATGATTCATGTTCAACCTTTCGGTCTCAATGTTCCGAGGCCATGTCTGTACATGCTAGGCTCGTCAAGTTTAACCCAAGTATTATTTACAAGCAGAACTGTCTTGCACCTATTGTATGTGAACGTAGAGCTTATCGCACCTGATCATCACGTGGTGTCTCAGCACGACAAACTGTAGCAACGGTGCATACTCAGGGAGAACACTTATACCTTGAAATTTAGTGAGGTATCATCCTATAATGCTACCGCCGAACTAAGCAAAATAAGATGCATAAAAGATAAACATCACATGTAGTCAAACTATGTGACATGATATGGCCATCATCATCTTGTGCCTTTGATCTCCATCTCCAAAGCACCGTCATGATCTCCATCATCATAGGCTTGGCACCTTGATCTCCATCGTATCGTCGTTGTCGCCTCGCCAACTATTGCTTCTACGACTATCGCAACAACATAGTGATAAAGTAAAGCAATTACATGGTGATTGCATTTCATACAATAAAGCGACAACCATAAGGCTCCTACCAGTTCCCGATAACTTTTACAAAACATGATCTTCTCATACAACAACGTATATCACATCATGTCTTGACCATATCACATCACAACATGCCTTGCAAAAACAACTTAGACGTCCTCTACTTTGTTGTCACAAGTTTTATGTGGCTGCTACGGGCTTCTAGCAAGAAACGCTCTTACTTATGCATCAAAACCATAACAATTTTACGTCAAGTGTGCTGTTTTAACCTTCAACAAGGACCGGCTGTAGTCAAACTCGATTCAACTAAAGTTGGAGAAACAAACACCCGCAAGCCACCTTTATGCAAAACAAGTTGCATGTCTCTCGGTGGAACCAGTCTCATGATCGTGGTCATGTAAGGTTGGTCCGGGCTGCTTCTTCCAACAATGCCACCGAATCAAAGTAAGACGTTGGTGGTAAGCAGTATGACTATGATCGCCCACTTGATCGGTTGTGTTCTACTCGTGCATATCATCTACGCATTGACCTGGCTCGGATGCCACTGTTGGGGAACGTATCATGCAATTCCAAAAACTTTCCTATGCTCACGCAAGATCTACCTCGGAGATGCATAGCAACGAGAGGGAAGAGTGTGTCCACGTACCCTCATAGACCGAAAAGTGGAAGTGTTAGGTTAACACGGTTGATGTAGTCGAACGTCTTCGCGATCCAACCGATCAAGTACCGAATGTACGACACCTCCGAGTTCAGCACACGTTCAGCTTGATGATGTCCCTCAAACTCTTGATCTAGCAGAGGGTCGAGGGAGAGTTTCGTTAGCACGACGACATGGTGACGATGATGGTGATGTGATCCGTGCAGGGTTCGCATAGCACTACGTGAATATGATTAGAGGAGTAAACCATGGAGAGAGACGCCGCACACAGCTTGGAACAATTGGTGTGTCTCCAAGGGGTGCCCTGCCACGTATATAAAGGAGGGAGAGGAGCAGGCCGGCCACCAGGGGGGCGCCATAGGGGGGGAACCGACTAGGACTCCCAATCCTAGTCGGCCCCCTTTCCTTTCTATCGGAGGGGAAAAGGGAAGGAGAGGGAGAGGGAGAGGGCAAGAGGAAAGGGGGTTGTGCCCCCTCGCCCTTGTCCAATTCGGACTCCCTTCGGGGGTGCGCCACCCTTGCAGGCTCCCCTCTCTCTCCCCTATAGCCCATGAAGGCCCATTACTTCCCCCCCCCCTCGGGGGGGGGGGGGGGGGGGGGGTTCCGGCAACCCCTTGCTACTCCGATAAATATCTTATACGTCTCGAAACCATTTCGGTGTCAGAATACCTTCGTCCAATATATCAATCTTTACCTCTCGACCATTTCGAGACTCATCGTCATGTTTGTGATCTCATCCGGGACTATGAACAATCTTCGGTCGCATAACTTATAATACAAATCATCATCGAACGTTAAGCATGCAGACCCTATGAGTTCGAGAACTATGTAGACATGACCAAGGCACATCTCTGGTCAATAACCAATAGCGGAACCTGGATGCTCATATTGGTTCCTACATATTCTACGAAGATCTTTATCGGTCAAACCGCAATAACAACATACGTTATTCCCTTTGTCATCGGTATGTCACTTTCCCGAGATTCGATCATCGGTATGCTTATACCTAGTTCAATCTCGTTACCGGCAAGTCTCTTTACTCATTCCGTAATGCATCATCCCGCAACTAACTCATTAGTCACATTACTTGCAAGGATTATAGTGATGTGCATTACCGAGAGGGCCCAGAGATACCTCTCTGATACTCGGAGTGACAAATCCTAATCTCGATCTATTCCAACCCAACAAACACATTCAGAGACACCTGTAGAGCATCTTTATAATCACCCTGTTACGTTGTGACGTTCGATAGCACACAAGGTGATCCTCCAGTATTCGGGAGTTGCATAATCTCATAGTCAAAGGAATATGTATAAGTCATCAAGAAAGCAATAGCAATAAAACTTAATGATCATTATGCTAAGATAACGGATGGGTGTTGTCCATCAAATCATTCTCCTAATGATGTGATCCCGTTCATAAAATGGCAACACATGTCTATGGTTAGGAAACTTAACCATGTTCGATTAACGAACTAGTCGAGTAGAGGCACACTAGGGACACTATGTTTTGTCTATGTATTCACACATGTATCAAGTTTTCGGTTAATACAATTCTAGCATGAATAATAAACATTTA
Source organism: Triticum urartu (assembly GCF_056163025.1). Classification (NCBI taxonomy): domain Eukaryota; kingdom Viridiplantae; phylum Streptophyta; class Magnoliopsida; order Poales; family Poaceae; genus Triticum; species Triticum urartu. The sequence goes on from NC_141874.1 coordinate 544,229,083, forward strand.
TCATGATATAAGGAAATATAAATGACAACTTTATTATTTCCTCTAGGGCATATTTCCTTCATGTTCATCCAGCCCTCCACCGGCTACTGTTCAACCAGCCTCCACGGGGTTGTCCTGTTCATCCAGCCCTCCACGGGGTCCTGTTCATCCACCCCCAACCGGCTCGGTCGATCAGGGTCTTGTTCATCCAGTGGGAACGCCCTCTACTACCACAGGGTCCTGTTCATCCAACCCCCACCTAAAATTGTTCATCCACCCCCCCCCAACAACGCTCACTCTTTATCAGGAGGCAGCAGGTTCGATCGGCTTCAGTTAGCAGCAGCAGCGAAGGAATCGCTTGATCGGGTTCAGTTAACAGCCATATCAATCAATCGCTCGGGTTCAGTAACGCATAGCCTGCAGTGCAATCGCTCGGGTTCAGCAGGCGAACGCCTCGCTCAAGTTCAGTTAGACCCCAACGCCTCACACCCATGCGCGTACGTGTATGAGAGAAATGCGTATCACTCGGCCCCGACCACCCATCGTAGCCGGGAACTCCCCAATATTTTCCTTGCCCTCGCTTCTACCATGGTTTTTTCCATCATGGACGGCCCAAAGAATGTCATGAAGCTACGTCTCTGGCCCGCCCAGGACGAAAATCCCAACTTCTGTTATTTTTGTCATAGAAGTAGGAGCCCACCACATCTATGATGATACCGGGTTTTGTCACAATTATCGTCATAGAAGTGTCATAAGCATGATAGGAAAAAAATTTGTTCAACCCAAAATGTCAAGGATGTGTCTTTTTTTGTAGTGGTGCACCTCTCAAAATTTCATTTACCTATGTTTTAAAAACTTGAGCTCTTGCACCTTTGCAAATCACTGCTTCCCTCGGCAAACGGACTATCTATTTACTTTTATGTCGTGCCATCACCTTCTAAAATAAGCACCAGTACCTGAGAGCACTGCTGTCATGCTTATGCATTGTGTGTAGCTAATGTTGGGTGCATCATGGTTGGATCTTTTCTACCATGAATTACAATGTTTAGTCGCTGCTTGAACTTTGGTAGTGCTCTGCATTTATGTTTTGCGGTCTCATAAAGGGCTAGCGAGATACCACTATTATCATATTATATTATGGTTGTTTTGACAACGTGTTGTTGTTTGAGATATCTTATTATTGCTCGCTAGCTGATTATGTCATTGATACGAGTTAATATAATTTTTAAGAGTTATTATCGGCATGGTTAGTTATAATCTTGGATCAAAACCTAGGAGCTGTTTAAGCTTATTTATGCAAACAAGAGCAAAAGAGTTCGTAAAAGTTTTTCTTTTTCACTTTCAGTTTATCAACTGAATTGCTTGAGGACAAGCAAAGGTTTAAGCTTGGGGAGTTGATATGTCTCTGTCATATCGACTTTTCCTAACGATTTTCCTCTTGTTTTGGACTCTAATTTGCATGATTTGAATGAAACTAACCCGCCCGGACTGACGCTGTTTTCAGCAGAACTACCATGGTGTTATTTTTGTGCAGAAATAAAAGTTCTCGGATTGGAACGAAACTTTGCAAAGAATTTTTATACAATAAAAGAGAATTTCTGGAGCCAAGACCCACCGGAGGGGGGCACCTGGGTGGGCACAACCCACGAGGGCGTGCCCCCCCCCCCAGGCGCACCCAGGTGGGTTGTTCCCACCTGGTGGCCCCGCAGACCCTGAAACCTACGCTATAAAATCGTATTTTTCCAGAAAAATATGAGAGAGGAAGAATTATCTCATTTTGCGATACGGAGCCGCCATCACCTCATGTTTTTCATCGGGAGGACAGATCTGGAGTCCGTTTGGGGCTCCAGAGAGGGGGAACTTCTGTCTTCATCATCACTAACCCTCCTCCATTGCCAATTCCATGATGCTCTCCACCGGGAGTGAGTAATTCCTCTGTAGGCTCGCTGGACGGTGAGGAGTTGGATGAGATTCATCATGTAATCGAGTTAGTTTTGTTAGGTCTTGATCCCTAATATCCACTATGTTCTGAGATTGATGTTGCTATGACCTTGCTATGCTTAATGCTTGACATTTGGGCCCGGGTGCCATGATTTCAGATCTGAACTGTTTATGTTATCTCCATTATATCTATGTTCTAGATCCGATCTTGCAAGTTATAGTCACCTACTACGTGTTATGATCCGGCAACCCCGGAGTGACAATAGTCGGGACACTCCCAGTGATGACCGTAGTTTGAGGAGTTCATGTATTCACCGTGTGTTAATTATTTGTTTTGGTTCTCCACTAAAAGGAGGCCTTAATATCCCTTAGTTTCCAATAGGACCCCACTGCCACGGGAGGGTAGGACAAAATATGTCATGCAAGTTCTTTCCCTAAGCACGTATGACTATTTACGGAATACATGCCTACATTATATTTATGAACTGGAGCTAGTGCCGTATCGCCATAGGTTATGACTGTTATATGATGAATATCATCCAATATCGCCGATCCAATGCCTACTATTTTCCTACATATTTATCTTGCTAAGTTACTACTGCTGTTGTTACTATTGTCACTGCTACCAAACTATTGCTATCAATGTTACCGTTACTGTTGCTGCTATCACTACTATCAAATCTATCATATTATTGTGCTACTGATCACTTTCTTGTGGATAATTAATCTCCAAGTGTGGTTGAATTGAAAAATCAACTGCTAATACTTGCAAATATTCTTTGGCTCCCCTTGTGTCGAATCTATAAATTCGGGTTGAACACTCTACCCTCAAAAACTGTTGCGATCCCCTATACTTGTGGGTTATCAGCTAACAATTGTTGGTATGTGTTCTAGGCGCCCCCCTCCCCATGTATATATAGGTGGGAGGGGGGCTACCTTGGGGCACCCCGAGTAGGAGGAATCCTAGTTGGGGCCCTAGTCCAATTCGCCCCCCCCCCCTTTCCTTTTACTGGAGGGGGAAAAGGGAAGAGGGGAGAGGAAAGGAAGGGGGAGGCCGACAACCCCCCTTTCCTTATCCCACTTGGCCGGCGGCATAGGAGGGGTGCGCCAGCCCCTTGTGGGCTGGTGTGCCCCCTCTCCTTTGGCCCATGTGGCCCATTAACCTCCCGGGGGTTCCGGTAACCCCTCTGGTAGTAAGATATGTACCAGATACACTCCAAAAGACTTCCCGTGTCCGAATACTATCGTCCTATATATCAATCTTTACCTCACAACCATTTCGAGACTCCTCGTCATGTCCGTGATCTCATCCAGAACTTCGGACAACATTCGGTCACCAAATCACATAACTCATATAATACAAAATCATCATTGGACGTTAAGCGTGTGGACCCTACGAGTTCGAGAATTATGTAGACATGACCGAGAGACCTCTCCAGTCAATAACAAATAGCGGAACCTGGATGCTCATATGGGTTCCCACATATTCTACGAATATCTTTATTGGTCGTACCATAATGAGAACATACGTTGTTCCCTTTGTCATCGGTATGTTACTTTCCCGAGATTCGATCGTCGGTATCTTCATACCTAGTTCAATCTCGTTACCGGCAAGTCTCTTTACTCGTTCCGTAATACATCATCCCGCAACTAACTCATTAGTCACATTGCTTGCAAGGCTTCTTATGATGTGTATTACTGAGAGGGCCCAGAGATACCTCTCTGATACTCGGAGTGACAAATCCTAATCTCGATCTATGCCAACCCAACAAACACCTTCGGATATACCTGTAGAGCATCTTTAGAATCACCCAGTTACGCTGTGACGTTTGATAGCACACAAGGCATTCCTTCGGCAACCGGTAGTTGCATAATCTCATAGTCAATGGAATATGTATATGACATGAAGAAAGCAGTAGCAATAAAACTGAACGATCAATATGCTAAGTTAGCGGATGGGTCTTGTCCATCACATCATTCTCCTAATGATGTGATCCCGTTCATCAAATGACAACACATGTCTATGGTTAGGAAACTTAACCATTTTTTATTAACGAGCTAGTCTAGTAGAGGATTACAAGGGACACGGTGTTTTGTCTATGTATCCACACATGTATCAAGTTTCCGGTTAATACAATTCTAGCATGAATAATAAACATTTATCATGATATAAGGAAATATAAAATAACAATTTTATTATTGCCTCTAGGGCATATTTCCTTCATTCTCCCACTTGCACTAGAGTCAATAATCTAGATTACATTGTAATGATTCTAACACCCATGGAGTCTTGGTGTTGATCATGGTTTGCTCGTGGAAGAGGCTTAGTTAACGGGTGTGCCACATTCAGATCCGTATCTATTTTGCAAATCTCTATGTCTCCGTCCTTGACTTGATCACTGATGGAGTTGAAGCATCTCTTGATGTGTTTGGTTCTTTTGTGAAATCGGGATTCCTTCGCCAAGGCAATTGCTCCAGTATTGTCACAATTTTTTTTCATTGGACCCAATGCACTAGGTATTCACCTAGATCGGATATGAACTCCTTCATCCAGACTCCTTCATTCGCTACTTCCGAAGCAACTATGTACTCCGATTCACACATAGATCCCACCACAACGCTTTGCTTGGAACCGCACCAACTGACAGATCCACCATTCAATATAAATACATAACCAGTTTGTGACTTAGAGTCATCCGGACCAGTGTCAAAGCTAGCATCGACGTAACCATTTACGATGAGTCTTTGTCACATCCATAAGCGAGAAACATATCCTTAGTCCTTTTCAGGTACTTCAGGATATTCTTGACCGCTGTCCAATGATCCACTCCTGGATTACTTTGGTACATCCCCGCTAAACTTATAGCTAGGCACACATCAGGTCAGGTACACAGCATAGCATACATGATAGAACCTATGGCTGCGGCATAGGGAATGACTTTCATTTTCTCTCTATCTTCTGCATTGGTCGGGCATTGAGTGTGACTCAACTTCGCACCTTGTAACACAGGCAAGAACCCTTTCTTTGACTGATCCTTTTTGAACTTCTTCAAAACTTTATCAAGGTATGTGCTTTGTGAAAGTCCAATTAAGCGTCTTGATCTATTTCTATAGATCTTGATGCCCAATAAATAAGCAGCTTCATCAAGGTCTTTCATTGATAAACTTTTATTCAAGTATCCTTTTATACTATCCAGAAATTCTATATCATTTCCAATCAACAATATGTCATCCACATATAATATTAGAAATGCTATAGAGCTTCCACTCACTTTCTTGTAAATACATGCTTCTCCAAAAGTCTGTATGAAACCATATGCTATGATCACCTCATCAAAGCATATATTCCAACTCCAAGATGCTTGCACCAGTCTATAGATGGATCGCTAGAGCTTGCACACTTTGTTAGCACCTTTAGGATCGACAAAACCTTCTGGTTGCATCATATAAAGTCTTTTTTAAGAAATTCATTAAGGAATGCAGTTTTGACGTCCATTTGCCAGATTTGATAATCATAAAATGCGGGAATTGCTAACATGATTCGGAAGACTTAAGCATCGCTACGAGTGAGAAGGTCTCATCATAGTCAACTCCTTGAACTTGTCGAGAACCTTTCATGAAAAGTCAAGCTTTGTAGATAGTAACATTACCATCAGTGTTAGTATTCTTCTTGAAGATCCATTTATTCTCTATGGCTCTCTGATCATCGGGCAAGTCAACCAATGTCCACACTTTATTCTCATACATGGATCCTATCTCAGATTTCATGGCCTCGAGCCATTTATTGGAATCTTGCCACATCATTGCTTCTTCATAATTCATAGGTTCGTCATGGTCTAGTAACATGACTTACAAAACAGGAATACCGTACCACTCTGGTGCGGAACGTGCTCTGGTTGATCTACAAGGTTCGATAGTAACTTGATCTGAAGTTTCATGATCATTATCATTAGCTTCCTCTCTAATTGGTGTAGGCATCACTGGAACGGTTTTCTGTGATGAGCCACATTCCAATTCGAGAGAAGGTACAATTACCTCATCAAGTTCTACTTTCCTCCCACTCACTTCTTTCGAGAGAAACTCCTTCTCTAGAAAGGATCCATTCTTAGCAACAAAGATGATCATGTGAGACATTGATGATCATGTGGTTGATCATAAGCTACACTTATGCTTGTTAGATGATATTATCTTACTTATCCTTATATGATCATTCACTTTGCTTGGTGATGAGTGCATGTATTCAATCTTTATTATTTTGAGCGCTCCACCAAGATGTATGTGACATGGAAGAGTAACCCATGATCCTAACTCATTGTGCATTTGCAGTCCAAAGCAAATCTTAAGATATGCACAAATTTAAGGGGAGCTCTTGCTTTTCACATACTTCTCAAAGCGACAATATCTTTCACTCTTATTATCATTTGTCGAAGCTTTGATCTATATGTTGTCATCAATTACCAAAAAGGGGGAGATTGAAAGTGCAACTATCCCTGGGTGGTTTTGGTAATTCCTAACAACATATAGCTCATTGAGCTAACATTATTCCAAGATTAATATTTCAGGAAAAGCTCAATGAATGGCATGCCATGGATGAGGAAAGTGGATCCCTCAAAATTCTAAGGACAAAAAGTTTGGCTCAAGCTTGAAGCTCAAGACTCTACATTTTATATTTTGGTGATCCAAGATCACATTGAGTCTATAGGAAAATCCAATACTATCAAGGAGGGATGAGGTGTTGCTTAATGGCTTGCTTGCTCAAAATGCTTAGTGATATGCTCCAAAATCCTCAACTACCTTCCCACATCCACATATGACCTAAACCAAAAGTCAAACTCGGCCCCACCGATTCTTTCTATCCGGCGCCACCGAGTTTCAAATGTCATAGCCACTGCCACAAACCCTAGGCAAATCGGTCTCACCGATAGTGTAACATCCCAAAATTCTAAATTTTGGAATGTTATAATAAATATATAGACTTGACTGATTGTTTGATTGATTGTCTGAAATTGAGTGAAATTCGAATTCTTTTTGAAAGTTAAACGAGAGGGAATAAAAGGACTTTCCCAAACTTTCATATTTGGTTTCTGATCTTTGTGAATTCAAATTCTTTTCAAATACAAAACCCTAGAGAGAAGATGACATGACTTCTTCCATTTAAAATGAAAAGGGTGTTTGAAAAATATTTGAATTCCATTGGGAAATATTACCAATTCAGAAACTTTAAGCAACTCAATGATTTTCACGAGAGAAGATAAAATGACTTCTTCAAATTATGAAATATGAGTTGGGAGTTTCAAAGAATTAAATTCAAAGTTCTTTTGAATTTATTTTTTTCAAATTGGAATACATTAGATCATCATGCATATCTTAGTTTCTTGCTTTTTGGTCGATCCTAGAAATTTCACGCAACTCAAGGACCTTCGGAGAGAGTTGGAGATTTCGTTATTTTCTTATTTGAGAGTTTTCTCGAATTGGAAAAAAGGATCATTTGATTTATTTATTTCATCTTCAAACAATTTTCCGATATCAAAAAAAATATAAGAGAGGGAATAATATGACTTTCCCAAAATTGAGGAAAAATGAAGATTTAATAAATAGATCAAGTTTTGGTTTTGCCGGAGTTTTGTTTGCGTTTTATTTGGATAGGGAAAAATGCGCGTTTTCGAAAATTGCATTTTAGGTCCAGAGACAAGTTCATTTTGTTCGACTCATTTTTAGGAGTCGGGGAAAATTTACTTTAGTAATTTTGGAGCCCGTCTAAATTTTCTTTTCTGTGTTTCCCTCCCTGCACGCAGCGCAGCGCCAGGCGCCAGGAGCGCCCCAGGCCGCCGCCTCTTGCTCTACGAATCCTAAAAGGATTCTAGGGTAGCCCCCTCCTCTTTCCTTTGTTACGTTTTTCTTCTAGGACTCTTTTTCCTACTCTTTTTCCTATTCTATTTCTTGTCCCCTACCCCAAGTAATCTCTCCCCTCCCCAATATAAATACCCCAACACCCCCCCCCCTCTCCTCACACCAAAAAACCCCAAACCCCCTCTCCTCCTCAAGCCGCAGCAGCACGCAGCCCCAAGCCGCGCCCCTCACCCGCGCCGCGTCGCCCTACACCGCCGCTGCCGGAGCCCTCGCCGGAGATCTCGCCGGAGGTTGCCCCGCGTCTCTTTTCCTCGGATCGTTTTCTTCTAATCGTTCCGATTCTTTTCTTCTCTTCTAATTCGTTTTCTTTCCGGTTCTTTTCTAAACCGTTCCGGTTTTCTAGATCGGTTTTTTGTTTCGGTTTTCTTCTCCGAAACCCTAGATCAGATTCGTTTTCTTTTCCGATTTAGTTGCCTTTGGACCGTTCGCCGGACCGTTCGTCCTAACGAACGTGACCACCGGACTCTTCTAGGTTAACGAACGTCCGTTCGTATAACCGTTCTTCTTTTTCTTCTCGTCGGATTTATTCCGCGATCGCGATCTCAGATCCGATCTTCGTTCTAGTCTTTCTTCTCGCTTGTTTATCGGAATCAGGCGATTCAAGAGCCTGGAGTTTCGTTTCGAAACCACCGTTCCGTCTAATCAACTTAAACAAGTTTTTGCTACTGTAAAATTTTGACCTAGTTCAACTTGCTAGAACCGAGTTGTTCTTCCGCCGTTTGTTTTCGGTTTCTTTGTTCGGTTCCTTCTTTCTTTGCAACCGGAGTTCTTAAGTTGAACCTTCTGGTTCGTTCTCTCGTTCGAGTTTTACTTGTGCATTAGATGAGTACTTATTGTGTGGTTACTATTGTTTGCTTACGATAGATTGACCGGAGTGTGACGAGTAGATCTATCACGAGTTTTGAGTGCGAATCATCTTCATCAACATTGCAGGCAAGTTCACACTTTGATTATATCCCCTTCCATACCCAGTTTTTTTGCATTAGATCAATCTTCACACATTGCATGATTAGGATCTAATTAAACTGTGGGATGGGAAGTAGATGAGGTAGTACCTATTACCTGTTTATTATGAAACCTTTGGGAGTTACTTCTACGTTTGCTTATTATGCCATGCTATGCTAGTAGACGTGGATTGGGTGAGTGATATCCATGACAGATGTGAGTTGATAATTTTAATGGTTTATTTAAGGTGGCAACATAAACACACATCTGGGTGGATTGAGGCACCTGATGTCTATCAGGACTTGCCTGTTTTTTTTGGACCGCCACCCAGGCTCAAAGGGATCATAAGATCTTTCATACTAAATACTTCCGTGTGCAGCCACAAGCCATTATGGGCTCTGGCATAGTTGAGTAAGTCGTGCGAACTCTTATAGGGGTAGACTAGCAGATGTAGGGGTGTAGGTGGTACGGTCTACTCCATCGTAAGGTGCTAGCGCTTCTGAAAGACTATGTCTCGGTCATCCGTCTTCTCAAACACCATGTAGTGCAAGAAACCAAACGGAGGCGATCGAGTCTTGTGGGGAAAAGTGTGCAAACCTCTGCAGAGTGTATAAACTAATCATGATTAGCCGTGTCCCCGGTTATGGACAACTTGAGTATCTAGTACTTGAATATCATTGTGAATCTCATCACGTTACTTCGAATTAATATTGTTTGGTTTTAATTATTTTTAATTGGGATTGAGAATGCTTTCAACCATTCTCAATGTTCAACAACCACCATGATAGTTAAATAAAATTATTCCTTTGCAGTAGGGAAAAATTGGCTTTACACAAAAACCTTATAACCATAGAGCTTTTCCACCAGCCAAATATGCATGTAGTGATAGCCATTGTTCATTATTCTCTATGGTGTGAATTTGCCAGTACATTCAATGTACTGAACCGTTTCGGGCTGCAACGTCTTATGTTGCAGGTTTCTTACGACGAGTAACTGATACGTTAGGGTTACGATTTCTACACTCAACTTTGCCGTTGGTGTTGATGGGAATCCACAACCTTGTTGCTTCCACTATATTGGATTGAGGTAATAGTATTTACGTTACTTTATACATGTGATTTACCTCTGTTATAAATCCTTCGAGTACTGTGTGTGTCAGCATACCGATCCAGGGATGACACGTAAGCACCGAGACTTGACCCATTCGGGTCGGGTCGCTACAAGATGGTATCAGAGCACATGTTGACTGTAGGACGTGACCCTAGAAACTGGCTAGCCCATAGCAAAGATTTTTCTCTACAACTTTCCCTTTCAAAAAGATCTTTTACCTCTCTTCTCTTCTGAGCTTATTCAAAATTCCCTTTAGTGAGACCATACCCCTTTCCCCTTTTTGACCAGATGAAGATTCCACTGATGAGACCACTCCAAGAAGTACAAGATATTGGACAACTAAGACCGCTTCGGAATGAAGAGTATTTTCCGTGCATCTGAATAATGGAAACTACAGTGGTTGAAGACTCTGAAGACTAGGAGAATTTGAAGGCTCTGAAGAATCCCCAGATTTGTATGACCTAGGAATGCTACCCCTATGGAACTTGGCAGATTATGGAAGTTGTCAATACCCGAGATCAAGGTGTACCGGAGAAAGACTGAAACAAGGAGTATGAGAACTCGAAGTTTTGTCAAAGAAACCCTAAGGTAGGAGATATCAACTGTGGAGAGATAGCTCATGGAAATGACAAGAGCAGAAACAGGGTTATCCGTGATGTCATCGCCCGCTGATGCTATTGTCACCGTGTTGAGTTAAGGATGCATTTCTTCAGAATGGATTTGATGGAAGAAGGTTGATGGATCACCTAACAGTAAGATGAAGTTTTAACCTTAGCTGGTGTATCACCAGAATCTGGAGTAGTACATCAAGAAGTTTAAAATGGAGCTCTATGAAGCCGTATTTTGACAAGGAAGCATTTCGTGAAGAACTTAGGTCCAAGAAGCTGAAGTAGCAAGCTAGAGGAGCAACCTCGAGATACCGGAGATTTGTCAGGAACTGAAGGACAGTATGACCATGGCTCATGCCAAGGATGCTGAAACCTAGAAGTCTGGAATGCAATTCCAGAATATTCAAGGATGTCACGAGAGACTTCGCGTCAACAGAGTTGATCTGGCAAAAGAACTTGAGAAGGACAAGCATGATTAGAAGAAGCCATTGGAGGCTTGAACTAGGCTTGAAGAGTTTGGAGACGTTGAAGAGTTATTGACCTTTAGAAGACCAAACCCCTATTATATACCTACGTTAGATGCGACATTTGTGAGCTGTCAATTGTTTGTTGTTTTTTCGACAGCCACAACAAAAATCCGTCTTTTCAAAACTTTTGTTTGTATTGTGTGCATTCCTCTCTCTTGATCTCTCTTATCTCACCCCAAAACCCATGGACCCAATAGATAATGAATGGAGATGAGCTTGTATTTTCTGGACCGATGAGTCAATTGGAGACAGACCGATGGATTCAGAACATGGAGGATCATATGGAGAACAAGCCTATAGTCGGAAAGGATATGGCCCAGTATGCTCTTCAATGCTTTGAAAGAGGTGCTGCTACTTGGTGGAGGATGTACCAAACCATCAATGGATGGCAAGGAGTAACCACTTGGAAGGAATTTAAGTTGACTTTGCTAAAGTCTCGGTTTGTGTCCCAGAAGTTGAAGCCTTATGGAAAGGATATGAAGAAAACTTATGCATGCAAAATTTGTGGAGAAATAGGACACAACCATAAAGAACACAAGGATGAATGCCCTAACTGTGAAGGAAGTCACCCCGTTGAAGAATGCCCAACTAGGCAAATTACTTGTTTCTTGTGTGAAGGGACTACCCACTATCCTCCTCAGTGTCACATTTACCCCATGGTACAACGAACCATCCAGCAGAAGAACGAAGTAATGAAAGGAGCCCTCATGGAAGGTTTAAAAGAACCTGCGATGAAGGACGAGGTGGAGGACACACCCAAAGAAGAACTAAGTAAACCCTGCACCAAGTCTTGCTATTCATGTGGAGAAGAAGGACACATCTCCCAGAATTGTATGAATGGGAATCTAGTAGAATTCCCGACTGAGGAAGTAAAGTATGACCCACAGGAAATAGAAGCCATGATTGGCATGAAGAAGTCCACGAAGCGAAGCAGATTGGATTCCGGAAAGGACCTGAGTCATATCACCTGTTATGGGTGCAAGGAGTTAGGGCACTACCTCAACAGTTGCCCCAAAAGGAAATCTCGATACTTGTCAGAAGTAATATGTTTCAGTTGTAATGGAGCAGGGCACTTTGCCAGAGAATGCCCCAAGGAGAAGGAAACTTGTGCTTGATAGTTGAGTTTGCAACAAAAGAAATGGAGTAGTAGAAGTGAGAACATTTTCTTTTATATTGAGGTGTTGAGTTGAGACATGTAATGGAGAAGCGAGAGATTGAAATCATTTGAGAATGAATAAAGTAGCATCGTTGGTACTGATATGGATTTTATGAGTTGTTACTCTATGAAGAAGGATTTTGACCATTTTTGAGGATAATAGAAATATCGTCTATAGAAGATTTGTGCATTTTAAGGGTGGTAGTACCCTGTAATGGATTTCGGACAAAATGAATACGAGTTTTGTCTCGATATGTGTGATGCCCCAAGAGTATGTGGGATGAAGTTGGAGACCGACAGTTGTTTGGACCAAAGGAGTCGGAAGAGAATGTTAAGTTTATTCGAGATCGATTGAAGGTAGCTCAGTCCAGACAGAAGAATTATGCAGACTTAAAAACGCAAGGAGGTAGTCTATGAAATTGGAGATAGAGCATGTCTCCATGTGTTCCCTCTGCGAGGAGTTAAACAGATTGGAGTTAAGGGACAGTTAGCCCCGAGATTTGTAGGACCATACCGAGTTTTGGAGCGTATGAGAGGAGTGGCCTACAAGTTTGAGTTACCCGAAGGACTGTCAGGAGTTCAAGATGTGTTTCACGTTTCCCAGTTGAAGAAGTGCCATGCAGAGATGGCCAATATTCCCTTGTAAGGACGTTGACCGCGGAAAGGATAATGATGTTCCACGAAGTGGAATATGGACTTCATAAGTATAAATCTCGGTATGAGGGGTATCCAACGAAAATGAAGAGATGAAGTACTATTGGATATAAAGGAGGTATGATGTTGGAAATATGGATCAATGGAAACTCCATGATGAGTCTGAGTAAACATGTCCTAGTTTGGAGCCAATAGAAGGAAGGAAGATAGTACAATTGGATGGATTTAAGAATACTAGGAAGTTGGAACAATGATCAGTTGCCCGATGATAAGTTCAAGGACTACAAGTGATGAGATGGGCCATAACCCACAGGCCCCAAGACCTGCCAAGAAGCAAGCACATTCTTGCTGAAGGAAAAACCCTGAAAGAAGTTACGATTTTATCGACAGACGATCTTATAGGAGTTACGCAAAACCTGAGAGTTGTGAAGGAACAATAGATGGTTGTCTAGCTTGCAGAATCTATGGATATATCCGAACTTGGTTCGTCGACAAGAGAAATTCTGCAATGCTTGTGAGGATGACCGAGTGTTAGAATGCGAGATTCGCTAAAACTGTATACAAGGTAATGATTTGGGTGCGGGATGGATTGATCACCATACCGACTTACTCTTATTATTCGCCTTGCTATATGGTATGGTAAATCTGAGTGACTTGCCTATAGTAGAGAGACGACGATATTAAACCTTGTTAAACCTTAGAATGGTATAAGAATTTTTCCCTTGTACAGGGCAGCTTTTTGCCAACCGTAGGTTATACGGTGAGGATCAACCCAGACCCATTTCCTGCAGGAGAAACCATAAATTGTTGACTACCATGAGATATCGATAGTTGTTTAGTCTTGGCGCCAGACCATTAGCTAAGGAGACCCAATCTCGGAATAACCTTACCAAGAGGAAAGGACAGAAGAAATGAGGAAAAGGTTATGCCACTACTGGAAGAGCCCAGAGAAGGAATTTGCCGAGAATCTGAGAAGACCGGCCCCGTCAAGAATAAGGATGGAGTCTAAGAGTAATGATGGAACCGTAACCATGTTTCTAAGGGTGGTAGCACCCCAGACCCCTTTGATGATCGATGGATTTTGAGGAGACCCCCAAACCCTAACCTATTTCTTGCTAGCCTCTCCGAATCTCGAGGACGAGATTCATTTTAAGGGTGTAGGTTTGTAACATCCCAAAATTCTAAATTTTGGAATGTTATAATAAATAGATAGACTAGACTGATTGTTTGATTGATTGTCTGAAATTGAGTGAAATTCGAATTCTTTTTGAAAGCTAAACGAGAGGGAATAAAAGGACTTTCCCAAACATTCATGTTTGTTTTCTGATCTTTGTGAATTCAAATTCTTTTCAAATACAAAACCCTAGAGAGAAGATGACATGACTTCTTCCATTTAAAATGAAAAGGGTGTTTGAAAAATATTTGAATTCCATTGGGAAATATTTCCAATTCAGAAACTTTAAGCAACTCAATGATTTTCATGAGAGAAGATAAAATGACTTCTTCAAATTATGAAATATGAGTTGGGAGTTTCAAAGAATTAAATTCAAAGTTCTTTTGAATTTATTTTTTTCAAATTGGAATACATTAGATCATCATGCATATCTTATTTTCTTGCTTTTTGGTCGATCCTAGAAATTTCACGCAACTCAAGGACCTTCGGAGAGAGTTGGAGATTTCGTTATTTTCTTATTTGAGAGTTTTCTCGAATTGGAAAAAATGATCATTTGATTTATTTATTTCATCTTCAAACAGTTTTCCAATATCAAAAAAAATATAAGAGAGGGAATAATATGACTTTCCCAAAATTGAGGAAAAATGAAGATTTAATAAATAGATCAAGTTTTGGTTTTGCCGAGTTTTGTTTGCGTTTTATTTGGATAGGGAAAAATGCGCGTTTTCGAAAATTGCATTTTAGGCCGGACAAAAGTTCATTTTGTTCGACTCATTTTTAGGAGTCGGGGAAAATTTACTTTAGTAATTTTGGAGCCCGTTTAAATTTTCTTTTCTATGTTTTTTTGCGCGCGAAATCAGTTAAAAAAAACTGGACCAAGGCCCAGCCGGGCCAAAGGCCCAAGCCAAGCTGCAGCATCCCTGTGCGCAGCGCAGCGCCAGGCGCCAGGAGCGCCCCAGGCCACCGCCTCTTGCTCTATGAATCCTAAAAGGATTCTAGGGTAGCCCCCTCCTCTTTCCTTTGTTACGATTTTTCTTCTAGGACTCTTTTTCCTACTCTTTTTCCTATTCTATTTCTTGTCCCCTACCCCAAGTAATCTCTCCCCTCCCCAATATAAATACCCCAACACCCCCCCCCCCCTCTCTCCTCACACCAAAAAACCCCAAACCCCCTCTCCTCCTCAAGCCGCAGCAGCACACAGCCCCAAGCCGCGCCCCTCACCCGCGCCGCGCCGCCCTACGCCGCCGCCGCCGGAGCCCTCGCCGGAGATCTCGCCGGAGGTTGCCCCGCGTCTCTTTTCCTCGGATCGTTTTCTTCTAATCGTTCCGATTCTTTTCTTCTCTTCTAATTCATTTTCTTTCCGGTTCTTTTCTAAACCGTTCCAGTTTTCTAGATCGGTTTTACGTTTCGGTTTTCTTCTCCGAAACCCTAGATCGGATTCGTTTTCTTTTCCGATTTAGTTGCCTTTGGACCGTTCGCCGGACCGTTCATCCTAACGAACGTGACCACCGGATTCTTCTAGGTTAACGAATGTCCGTTCGTATAACCGTTCTTCTTTTTCTTCTCGTCGGATTTATTCCCCGATCGCGATCTCAGATCCGATCTTCGTTCTAGTCTTTCTTCTCTCTCGTTTATCGGAGTCAGGCGATTCAAGCGCTTGGAGTTTCGTTTCGAAACCGCCGTTCCGTCTATTCAACTTAAACAAGTTTTTGCTACTGTAAAATTTTGACCTAGTTCAACTTGCTAGAACCGAGTTGTTCTTCCGCCGTTTGTTTTCGGTTTCTTTGTTCGGTTCCTTCTTTCTTTGCAACCGGAGTTCTTAAGTTGAACCTTCTGGTTCGTTCTCTCGTTCGAGTTTTACTTGTGCATTAGATGAGTACTTATTGTGTGGTTACTATTGTTTGCTTACGATAGATTGACCGGAGTGTGACGAGTAGATCTATCACGAGTTTTGAGTGCGAATCATCTTCATCAACATTGCAGGCAAGTTCACACTTTGATCATATCCCCTTCCATACCCAGTTTTTTTGCATTAGATCAATCTTCACACATTGCATGATTAGGATCTAATTAAACTGTGGGATGGGAAGTAGATGAGGTAGTACCTATTACCTGTTTATTGTGAAACCTTCGGGAGTTACTTCTACGTTTGCTTATTATGCCATGCTATGCTAGTAGACGTGGATTGGGTGAGTGATATCCATGACAGATGTGAGTTGATAATTTTAATGGTTTATTTAAGGTGGCAACATAAACACACATCTGGGTGGATTGAGGCACCTGATGTCTATCAGGACTTGCCTGTTTTTTTTTGGACCGCCACCCAGGCTCAAAGGGATCATAAGATATTTCATACTAAATACTTCCGTGTGCAGCCACAAGCCATTATGGGCTCTGGCATAGTTGAGTAAGTCGTGCGAACTCTTATAGGGGTAGACTAGTAGATGTAGGGGTGTAGGTGGTACGGTCTACTCCATCGTAAGGTGCTAGCGCTTCTGAAAGACTATGTCTCGGTCATCCGTCTTCTCAAACACCATGTAGTGCGAGAAACCAAACGGAGGCGATCGAGTCTTGTGGGGAAAAGTGCGCAAACCTCTGCAGAGTGTATAAACTAATCATGATTAGCCGTGACCCCAGTTATGGACAACTTGAGTATCTAGTACTTGAATATCATTGTGAATCTCATCACGTTACTTCTAATTAATGTTGTTGGGTTTTAATTATTTTTAATTGGGATTGAGAATGTTGTCAACCATTCTCAATGTTCAACAACCACCATGATAGTTAAATAAACTTATTCCTTTGCAGTAGGGAAAAATTGGCTTTACGCAAAAACCTTATAACCATAGAGCTTTTCCACCAGCCAAATATGCATGTAGTGATAGCCATTGTTCATTATTCTCTATGGTGTGAATTTGCCAGTACATTCAATGTACTGACCCGTTTCGGGCTGCAACGTCTTATGTTGCAGGTTTCTTACGACGAGTAAGTGATACGTTAGGGTTACGATTTCTACACTCAACTTTGCCGTTGGTGTTGATGGGAATCCACAACCTTGTTGCTTCCGCTATATTGGATTGAGGTAATAGTATTTACGTTACTTTATACATGTGATTTACCTCTGTTATAAATCTTTCGAGTACTGTGTGTGTCAGCATACCGATCCAGGGATGACACGTAAGCACAGAGACTTGACCCATTCGGGTCGGCTCGCTACATATAGGGATCTTGGTCTCACCGAGATGGGATTGTAATCTCTCTGTTTCCCTTCGTAATGTTTCGGTCTTACCAAGATGAGTGATCGTCCCACTGAGATTGCAATGTAAACTCTCTGTTTCCCTTTTGTAACATTTCGGTCTCACCGAGATGAGTGAATCGGTCCCACCGAGTTTACCTGACCAACTCTCTGCTTAGCTTATTACCAAAATCGGTCCCACCGAGTTTGTGTAATAGGTCACACCGAGATTATGTTATGCCCTAACCCTAACCATATCGGTCCTACCAAGTTGCATCTCAGTCCCACCGAAAATCCTAACGGTCACTAGGTTTGCTGAATCGGTCCGACCGAGTTTAACTATTCGGTCCTACTGAGTTTGGCAAATTGTGTGTAACGGTTAGATTTCGTGTGGAGGCTATATATACCCCTCCACCCACTCTTCATTCATGGAGAGAGCCATCAGAACATACCTACACTTCCAATACACATTTTCTGAGAGAGAACCACCTACACTTGTGTTGAGGTCAAGATATTCCATTCCAACCATATGAATCTTGATCTCTAGCCTTCCCCAAGTTGCTTTCCACTCAAATCTTCTTTCCACCAAATCCAAATCCTATGAGAGAGAGTTGAGTGTTGGGGAGACTATCATTTGAAGCACAAGAGCAAGGAGTTCATCATCAACACACCATTTGCTACTTCTTGGGGAGTGGTGTCTCCTAGATTGGCTAGGTGTCACTTGGGAGCCTCCGACAAGATTGTGGAGTTGAACCAAGGAGTTTGTAAGGGCAAGGAGATCACCTACTTCGTGAAGATCTACCGCTAGTGAGGCAAGTCCTTCGTGGGCGACGGCCGTGATGGAATAGACAAGGTTGCTTCTTCGTGGACCCTTTGTGGGTGGAGCCCTCCGTGGACTCGCGCAACCGTTACCCTCCGTGGGTTGAAGTCTCCATCAACGTGGATGTACGATAGCACCACCTACCGGAACCACGACAAAAACATCCGTGTCTCCAATTGCGTTTGAATCCTCCAAACCCTTCCCTTTACATTCTTGCAAGTTGCATGCTTTACTTTCCGCTTCTCATATACTCTTTTGCATGCTTGCTTTAATTGTGTGGAGATTGCTTGACCTGTGCTAAGATAGCTAAAATCTGCCAAGAACTAAAATTGGGAAAAAGGCTAGATTTTTATTAGGTCAAGTAGTCTAATCACCCCCCCTCTAGACATACTTTCGATCCTACAAGTGGTATCAGAGCTTTGGTCTCCATTTTCTTTGATTTACATAGCTTTTGGCGGTCATAGCCTTGGTTTCACAACCTAGGAGAGTATGGCGTCTAGCGAGGGAAATTATCACCATAGAGGTCCTTACTTTGATGGCACTAATTTTTCTAGTTGGAAGCATAAGATGAAAATGCATATTCTTGGACATAACCCCGCCGTTTGGGCTATTGTGTGTATTGGCTTGCAAGGTGAATTCTTTGACGGGAAAGAACCGAACCGTGAAGCCACCGCGGAAGAGTTGAAAATGCTGCAATACAACGCTCAAGCTTGTGATATCCTCTTCAACAGATTGTGCCCTGAAGAATTCAACAAAATCAGCCGTCTTGAGAATGCAAAGGAAATTTGGGATACTTTGATTGATATGCACGAAGGTACCGACTCCGTCAAGGAATCCAAATTGGATGTGCTTCAAAGTCAACTTGACAAGTTCAAAATGAAGGATTGTGAAGGTGTTGCTGAAATGTACTCTAGGCTTGCTCTTATCACAAATGAGATTGCCGGCTTAGGGAGTGAAGAGATGACCGATAGATTCATCATCAAGAAGATCCTAAGAGCCTTGGATGGAAAATATGATACCGTGTGCACATTGATCCAAATGATGCAAAATTACAAAGATCTCAAGCCAACGGAAGTCATCGGAAGAACTATTGCTCATGAGATGTCACTCAAGGATAAAGAGGAACTTCACAACAAATCAAGTGGTGCTTACAAAGCCTCATGTGAAGCCCCCACATCATCGAGTGAGAAACAAACCTTCAATGAAGAATTGAGCTTAATGGTGAAGAACTTCAACAAGTTCTACAGGAGTAGAAGCAAAGAGAGAAGCTCCAAGTCAAGGTCCTACAATGACAAAAGATCTTCTAGTCGAGAGCGAAACTGCTACAATTGTGGAAGGCCCGGACACTATTCCAATGAGTGTACGGCCCCCTACAAGAGAAGAGAAGATTCTCCCAAGAGAAGAAGTAGAAGAGAAGAATCACCATCTAGATAAAGGAGTAGAGATGATCGTTATGAACGAAGACCCTCACGGAGAAGCAAGGATTCGGAAAGAAAGGACAAGTCATCAAGGAGCTACACAAAACGAAGACATCAAGCTCATGTTGGTGAATGGGTATCCGGCTCCGACTCCGACAACCACTCCGAGAGAAGTTATCACTCCGACTCCGAATATACTCAAGATGAAGGTGTTGCCGGTCTAGCACTTGTTACAACCAACTCCTACGACATATTTGACTCACCAAATGGAGGAGTTGGAACATGCTTCATGGCTAAAGGCCCAAAGGTATCACACCCCGAGTATGTTGATTTCAATAGTGATGAAGATGACTTGTTAGGTGATGATGATTTACTTGTTGACAACTCTAGTGATGAATACTGTGATGAAACGTCAATTAATCATGCTAATCAAGATAAAACGAATGACAATGATAAGGAGAAGATTGATTCTCTAACTAAAGAACTAAACACTCTTAAGTTAACTCATGAAACTATCTTAGGAGATCATCGAGAACTTTTAAGGACTCATGAGAAATTACGCTTTGAAAAGCTCAACCTTGAGCAAGAGCATGAGTTCTTAAAAGCAATCAATGATGATCTTCGTAAGAAAAGTTCTTCTTACATTGCCAAGCATTTACTCTTATCCACTTACATGCCTCAAGTCAAGTCTAGTAACAAGAACAAGAAAGATTCTTCCTCTAGTAGTAACAATAATCATGCTAAATCCAATATTATTGCTTCTAGTAGTTCTCTTGATTCCACTAATGATTCTCTTAGCCAAGTTACACTTGAGCAAGAAAATATCTTATTGAAGGGAATTATAGAGAAAGGTGTTTACAAGAGCCTTGCCGGAAGTAAGCAATTCGAGGAAATTGGGCGCAAGCAAGGAAGGCACCGGAAGAATCAAGGTGTTGGTTTTGAACGAAAGTTCAATGCCAATGGAGTTGAGTGGGAAGAAGATCAATACCCCAAGACGAATTTTGTTCCTCAACAAGAGAAGTATGATCCTACTTCTTTCAAAGGTACACAAGCTCAAGATGATCTTCCACCAGAAGACCACAAGCAAAAAGGCAAGGACAAACTTCAAGAGGAAATTGATGTATTTGAAGAAGCTCCTAAGGCCTTGGTCAAGTGGGTTCCCAATACTACTTCAAGTTTCACTTCATCAAGTACAACTACAACACCAAGGATTCCCATCAAGATGGTGTGGATCCCGAAGAAGAAGAACTAGAGAGTTCTTGAGGGTGACTCCGCCAACATACTTCACTCTTATCATCTTGGCAAGAACAAGTGCAATCAACTTCCACATCTTGCACTAGTTCAAGGAGTCACAAACCCTCTTGTTGGTAAGACAAGGGACAAGGTAACCTAAAAGCTTTCATAGACATCATCTTGTGTGTGCATCACTTTATGTCTATGGATATCCTTGTTTGTTCCTTGTGGGACTAACCCGTGTAGGTACTGAAAGTGAAACTCACTCCAATGGATAGCTTCAAATGATCTACATCAACATTGAGCATCCACATCTTCAACATCTACATGAAGTCATCATCGACAAAACCCAAGGTTAGTTCATCCCTCTTAGGGGGGATCTCACATATAGGGGGAGCTTTACTCTAAGAATTGAGCTAAAGCAACTCTAATAGTGTGAACACAACAATGCTTTATGTAAAAGTGGTAACCCCACTTGTGCTTAAACGATGAGTATGACCTATGATCAAATGTTCTCATTTGACTCCTAAGTCAATATACTCATATATAGATTACCTAGTCATCGCAAATTGTTTGATAAATGCTAGAATTGGTTGTGCATGCTATGCCACATATTTCAATTGCCATTTTATTGTGTGAGCATGTTGATTGCATATTTTACTCATTCGAGGACATCCACTTGTTGTTTTGATTGATTGGTTTTCTTTTCTTTTGCCAAGTGGATGGACAAGAATGCCTAAGAACCCTCTCTAGCTATCTATGCTTTTCTCGTCTCAAACTCTATTCATGCTACATCACAAAATTTGATCAAGTCAGATTCGAACCACTCTGTGTGAGGAGCACTCGAAGTCCCCGATTCGTCATAGACTTAAACTTCCAAAACTTCTTTGTGCGTTTCGGTCTAACCGATTCATCCATTTTGGTCATACCGAGATCACTAAGTCGATCTAGGTTTTCAATCTCGGTGCAACCTATTTGAACCTTTCGGTCACACCGAGTTTCAGTAACTGATTGCAGTTATGAATCTCGGTGCCACCGAGTTGTTCCACTCGGTCACACCGACAGGGTCGGGCTATATATACCCACGGGTCAAATTTTGGAAAACTTTCCAAACCTCCTCGACCCGCGCTTAGCCCGCTCTGCCTCCAGGGTCTTCGGATCATCCTCCTCGTCGCCAGTTGCCTCTTGCCGCTGGTCTCCGCTGCCGTCAACGGAAATCATTCACGCCGTTGCCACTGTAGCAAGTTCATCGCTGAACTAGGGTATGAACTTGATCACTGTGCTATCCTCAATCCGATTCCTAGCACATTGTGTTTGCCATGAATCTTGCCACGATTGAAACGATCTAATCCAGTCAAAACACTCCGTAGATTAGAGTTGAATTGAAAATTTAGGGTTAGGTTTCCGCCGAAGCCATCTCGGACCATCCGAGTTGTGGAACTCGGTACCACCGATCTGGCTTAGGCCATTGCACATGAGATTCTCGGTCTGACCGAGAATTGAAAATCAGTGAGACCGAGTTCAGGACTTTGTGAAACCCTAGCAGTCTCAGTGCCACCGAACTGTGACTCGGTCTGACCGAGTTCACTAGTTTAGGTTCCAACAGCTGCTTCGGTATCACCGAGTTTACAAATCGGTTGATCCGAAATGCTTTCTATGGAAAACTAAAACTAAGTTTTTGACTCATTCTTTTGCAAAAACCTCTGCATTTTGTGATGCTCATCCACTCTATCTCATCTATATCTATTCACAGGGTCTGCAACATCAAATCCCAAAGAAGCACCCAAAGCAGCCTCCAAGCCCAAGAGTGCACCTAATAGGAATACCAGGAGTATACCAGCTGCTGAGAAGAACAAGGCCCCAGTGCCTGAAGTTGCTGCTGATGAAGATGATGAAGGACAAGTCCTGAGGAAGCTCAAACCCAAAATCCCATATCACAATGATGCTCATCCAGTAGCTGAGAACATGAAGATAAGGAAGGACTCGGGTCTGAGGCTATGGAGAGAGTCAGATCCATATGCCACCAGGAGGAGGACTGCTGTGGATTACAGGTTCCATACAAAGGAACAGGAGGACTTCTATGAGACAGTGTTGCTTGACAAGAAGCCCATAGTGTGTGACATGAGATGGGTCGACTGGGACTACATCAAGGAGAATGAGGATCACTATCCAGGTGTACATGATAGTTTCAAGGCTTGTGGAGTCGATGAGTTTGTGGCTCGGAAGCTCACCAAATGGAATGATGAGCTCATCATGCAGTTCTACTCCACAGCTCATTTCTACCCAGATGGAAGGATTTTCTGGATGTCTGAAGGTACAAGGTACTAGTCCACGGTTGCTAAATGGGCGAAGTTGATCAATGCCCCAAAAGAGAGTGAAGATGACTTGGATGTCTATGCCAACAGGAAGAAGGATCACAAAACAATGGCACACATGTACAAGGAGATCCCAGATGCTGCTCTTGAGACACATAAGTTTGGATCTGTACATTACCTTCTGTCAGGCTTGCCAACCATCAACTGGATCCTCAGGCACACTCTCTTGCCAAAGTCAGGTGATCACAAGATGATCAGAGGCCATGCAATTAACTTGCTTCACATCTTTGATGTCCCACAGAAGTTCAAAGTCATGAGCCTAATAGTTGAAACTATCAAGAGGACAGCTGCAGATCAGAAGAGGAGTTGTGGGTATGCCCCACAGATCCAGGAGCTAATCAACTCCAAGATGGGCACTGGTACATATCTGCTGGACAAGGAGCACATGCCTATCTATCCAGACTTCGAGGACAACATTGTGGTTATGAATGAGGATGAACCATCTTCTGTGCACGCACAAGCCAAGAAGGAGAAGGCAAAAGCTGAAAAGGCTGCAAGGATGCCAACTACTGAAGAAGCATCTCAGTATCTCCTGAAGAGCAAGCAAGATCAGCTTGGCTACTTGATTGCATCCACTCTGAGGATTGAGAAGGGACTGGCCACCCTGACTCAAAACCAGGAGAGCTTGGAAAGAATCGTGGAGCAAAAATTCTATGACTTGGATGTGAAGGTAACTAAGATTCAGTCTGTTGTGGAGCAACTTCAAGATGATATGCAGGAGAGGAAGGGCAAGACAACCACTGATGCATTTGCCAGAGTGCCTAGAGCTCAGAGGTCTGCTGCAGTGCCTGTTCCAGACACTAGAGCCACTTCATCTGCACCAGCTACAGCTTCAGCGCAACCAGCTCCAGCACCAACTCCTTCAGCTCCATCCACATCAACTGAAGTCTTCATCCAAGGAGCCATCTCTATGCCACCACCTGAAGACCGAGCTTGAGAGACGTTTTAGTGCTATGCATTTTCTGTGAACTTTTTGGTAACTTGTTGCCAAAGGGGGAGAAACATGTATAGATCATAGGCTTCGAGAGAGAGCATTGCTTTTTATTCTCTCTTGCTTTGGTGGTTGAAATTTGTTTACTTTTGATTGCTTGAGATACTATGCTATTATCTGTGAGACATTGATGATCATGTGGTTGATCATAAGCTACACTTATGCTTGTTGGATGATATTATCTTACTTATCCTTATATGATCATTCACTTTGCTTGGTGATGAGTGCATGTATTCAATCTTTATTATTTTGAGCGCTCCACCAAGATGTATGTGACATGGAAGAGTAACCCATGATCCTAACTCATTGTGCATTTGCAGTCCAAAGCAAATCTTAAGATATGCACAAATTTAAGGGGAGCTCTTGCTTTTCACATACTTCTCAAAGCGACAATATCTTTCACTCTTATTATCATTTGTCGAAGCTTTGATCTATATGTTGTCATCAATTACCAAAAAGGGGGAGATTGAAAGTGCAACTATCCCTGGGTGGTTTTGGTAATTCCTAACAACATATAGCTCATTGAGCTAACATTATTCCAAGATTAATATTTCAGGAAAAGCTCAATGAATGGCATGGCATGGATGAGGAAAGTGGATCCCTCAAAATTCTAAGGACAAAAAGTTTGGCTCAAGCTTGAAGCTCAAGACTCTACATTTTATATTTTAGTGATCCAAGATCACATTGAGTCTATAGGAAAAGCCAATACTATCAAGGAGGGATGAGGTGTCGCTTAATGGCTTGCTTGCTCAAAATGCTTAGTGATATGCTCCAAAATCCTCAACTACCTTCCCACATCCACATATGACCTAAACCAAAAGTCAAACTCGGCCCCACCGATTCTTTCTATCCGGCGCCATCGAGTTTCAAATGTCATAGCCACTGCCACAAACCCTAGGCAAATCGGTCTCACCAATAGAGATCTCGGTCTCACCGAGATGGGATTGTAATCTCTCTGTTTCCCTTCGTAACGTTTCGGTTACCGAGATGAGCGATCGGTCCCACCGAGATTTCAATGTAAACTCTATGTTTCCCTTTTGCAACATTTCAGTCTCACTGAGATGAGCGAATCGGTCCCACCGAGTTTACCTGACCAACTCTCTGGTTAGCTTATTACCAAAATCGGTCCCACCGAGTTTGTGTAATCGGTCACACCGAGATTACATTATGCCCTAACCCTAACCATATCGGTCCTACCGAGTTGCATCTCAGTCCCACCGAAAATCCTAACGGTCACTAGGTTTGCTGAATCGGTCCGACCGAGTTTAACCATTCGGTCCCACCGAGTTTGGAAAATTGTGTGTAACGGTTAGATTTCATGTGGAGGCTATATATACCCCTCCACCCACTCTTCATTCGTGGAGAGAGCCATCGGAACATATCTACACTTCCAATACACATTTTCTGAGAGAGAACCACCTACACTTGTGTTGAGGTCAAGATATTCCATTCCAACCATATGAATCTTGATCTCTAGCCTTCCCCAAGTTGCTTTCCACTCAAATCTTCTTTCCACCAAATCCAAATCCTGTGAGAGAGAGTTGAGTGTTGGGGAGACTATCATTTGAAGCAAAAGAGCAAGGAGTTCATCATCAACACGCCATTTGTTACTTCTTGGAGAGTGGTGTCTCCTTGATTGGCTAGGTGTCACTTGGGAGCCTCCGACAAGATTGTGGAGTTGAACCAAGGAGTTTGTAAGGGCAAGGAGATCGCCTACTTCATGAAGATCTACCGCTAGTGAGGCAAGTACTTCGTGGGCGACGGCCGTGATGGAATATACAAGGTTGCTTCTTCATGGACCCTTCGTGGGTGGAGCCCTCCGTGGACTCGCGCAACCGTTACCCTTCGTGGGTTGATGTCTCCATCAACGTGGATGTACGATAGCACCACCTATCGAAACCACAACAAAAACATCCGTGTCTCCAATTGCATTTGAATCCTCCAAACCCTTCCCTTTACATTCTTGCAAGTTGCATGCTTTACTTTCCGCTGCTCATATACTCTTTTGCATGCTTGCTTGAATTGTGTGGAGATTGCTTGACTTGTGCTAAGATAGCTAAAATCTGCCAAGAACTAAAATTGGGAAAAAGCTAGATTTTTATTTGGTCAAGTAGTCTAATCACCCCCCCCCCCCCGCTAGACATACTTTCGATCCTACATTCATCATGCCCATGAGTCATGGTTCGCAAGCATCAAATGATTCATAATCAAGTGATTCCAAAAGCCCATCTGCATGGAGTTTCTTCATGTTCTTTACACCAATATGACCTAAACGGCAGTGCCACAAATATGTTGCACTATCATTATCAGCTTTGCATCTTTTGGCATCAATATTATGAATATGTGTATCACCACAATCGAGATTCAATATAAACAGTCCACTCTTCAAGGGTGCATGACCATAAAAGATATTACTCATATAAATAGGACAACCATTATTCTCTGATTTAAATGAATAATTGTCTCGCATCAAACAAGATGCAGATATAATATTCATGCTCAACACTGGCACCAAATAACAATTATTTAGGTCTAAAACTAATCCCGAAGGTAGATGTAGAGGCAGCGTGCCGACGGCGATGACATCGACCTTGGAACCATTCCCGACACGCATTGTCACCTCGTCCTTAGCTTATCTTCGTTTAATCCGTAGCCCCTGTTTCGAGTTACAAATATGAGCAACTGAACTAGTATGAAATACACATGCGCTACTACGAGCATTAGTAAGGTACACATAAATAACATGTATATCAAATATATATATACCTTTGTTCACTTTGCCATCCTTCTTATCCGCCAAATACTTGGGGCAGTTCCGTTTCAAGTGACCAGTCCCTTTGAAGTAGAAGCACTGAGTTTCAGGCTTGGGTCCAGACTTGGGCTTCTTCCTGGGAGTGGCAACTTGCTTGCCATTCTTATTGAAGTTCCCCTTCTTTCCCTTGCCCTTTTTCTTGAAACTAGTGGTCTTGTTAACCATCAACAGTTGATGTCCTTCTTGATTTCTACCTCCGTAGCTTTGAGCATAGCGAAGAGCTCGGGGATTGTCTTATTCATCCCTTGTATATTGAAGTTCATCACGAAGCCTTTGTAACTTGGTGGCAGTGATTGAAGAACTCGCTCAATAACACTATCATCTAGAAGATTAACTCCCAGCTAAGTAAGTGATTATGATACCCAGACATTTTGAGTATGCGTTCACTGGCAGAACCGTTCTCCTCCATCTTGCATCTATAGAACTTGTTGGATACTTCATATCTCTCAACTCGAGCATTTGCTCGAAATATTAACTTCAACTCCTGGAACATCTCATATATATGGTCCATGACGTTCAAAACATCTATGAAGTCCCGATTCTAAGTCGTAGAACATAGCACACTGAACTATTGAGTAGTCATCAAATCGAGCTTGCCAAATGTTCATAACATTAGCATCTGCTCCTGTAGCACGACTTTCACCTAGCGGTGCATCAAGGACATAATTCTTCTGTGCAGCAATGAGGATAATACATGTATATCACATCATTCTCCTAATGATGTGACCCCGTTCATCAAATGACAATAAATGTCTATGGTTAGGAAACTTAACCATCTTTGATTAACGAGCTAGTCTAGTAGATGCTTACTAGGGACACGTTGTTTTGTCTATGTATCCACACATGTATCAAGTTTCCGGTTAATACAATTCTAGCATGAATAATAAACATTTAACATGATATAAGGAAATATAAAATAACAACTTTATTATTGCCTCTAGGACATATTTCCTTCACTATGGGCCCCACTACCCGCCAGGGCGTGCCAGGGGCCTCTTGCACGCCCTGGTGCCTTGTGGGCCCCACGAGCCTCCCCTTTGGTATTTCCTTGGCTCCCAAGTTGTCTTCTGGGTACAAATAAATCTCCAAAAAGTTTTGTGGTATTTTGACTTCGTTTGGTACTGATATTCTCCGAAGTAAAAAACAAACAAAAAATAGCAAGTGGCACTGGGCACTATGTCAATAGGTTAGACCCAAAAATGATATAAATTTGCTATAAAATGAATATAAAACATCCAAGATTGGTAATACAATAGCATGGAACAATAAAAAATATAGATACATTGGAGACGTATCAGAGGGCGGCGTCAAAGGACACTGAAGCCAGCATGCAGCCCAAGGGCTCGGAGAGGACGCGGAGAACCTCAGCCAGGGCGGCTGGCAAGTCGTCGGAGAGAGTCGAGCTCTCTGATGACTCAGAAGAAGACATCCTTGCTATGGAGAGGAAGAAATCGACACCCCGAGGGTAAGAGTTTGTCTTTATATCACGCACTTCGATAAGTCCTTTTAGTAATGGTGAACTCATAAAGCGTCTATTTTACGCAGTCTGCCAAAGGTGCTCCCTAGCAGTTCCTCGAGTGTGCTGCCGTCTGCCAGTGCAACTCCGGAGGCCGCCGCTCCTCCCCCAGCACATGATGGGTTGGGGGAGGTGACATCCACTTTGCCCCCTGATTGCTTGTAATATGTGTTGATATTTCCCCGAAGAGGAGAGGATGATGTAGGATAACAAAGGTTAGTATTTCCCTCAGTTATGAAACCAAGGTTATCAATCCAGTAGGAGAACCAAGCAACACCATGTAAACAGCACCTGCACACAAATAACAAATACTTGCAACCCAACACGTGAAGGGGTTGTCAATCCCTCAACGGTATTGAGATAGATTGAATTGTATGAGATTTGATAAATAGATCCGGGGGCCATAGTTTTCACTAGAGGCTTCTCTCGAGAAAATAGAATATGGTGGGTAAACAAATTACTTTTGGGAAATTGATAGAAAAGTGAATAATTATGATGATATCCAAGGTAATGATCATGTATGTAGGCATCACGTCCAAGATAAGTAGACCGAAATGATTATGCATCTACTACAATTACACCACACATCAACAGCTATCCAGCATGCATCTAGTGTATTAAGTTCATGAAAAAATGGAGTAATGCAATAAGAATGATGACATGATGTAGACAAGATAAACTCATGTATCAATAAACCCCATCTTGTTACCCTTAATAGCAACGATACATGTGTGTCATGTCTCTTTCTGTCACTGAGATTGAGCACCACAAGATCGAACCCATCACAAAGCACCTCTTCCCATGGCAAGATAAATCAATCTAGTTGGACAAACCAAACCAATAAATTGGAGAAGAAATATGAGGCTATAAAAATCGTTCATAAAAGAGTTCAACAAAGACTCAAATAATATTCATGGATAGAACTGATCATAAACTCACAATTCATCGGATCCCAACAAACACACCGCAAAAAAGAGTTACATCAAATAGGTCTCCACGAACATCGTGGATAACATTGTATTGAAGATCAAAAGAGATAAGAAGCCATCTAGCTACTAACTATGGACCCGTAGGTCTGTGGTTCGGAGGGATAATAAGGATGATGAAGAACCACTCCGTGATAGTTGCCCCCTCCAGCAGAGTGCCGAAAAAGGCCTCTAGATTGGATCTCATGGTTCTGGAACTTGCGGCGGCGGAAAAAGTATTACCTTGACTCTCCAAGGGTTTTGGGGATTTTAGAGTATTTTTAGAGGCGGAGGTAGGTCAAGGGGTGCCTGTTGGTCCCACTACCAACCAGGGCACGCCTGAGGCCCCTGGCGCGCCCTCGTGCCTACTGGGCCCCATGAGCATCCCCTTGTGTGCTCTAGAAGCTTCCTGGGTGTCTTCCTGCCAGAAAAAATCTCCAAAAAGTTTCGTGGCATTTGTACTTCATTTGGTATTGATATTCTGCAAAGTAAAAAACAAGCAAAAAAACAGCAACTGGCACTGGGCACTATGTCAATAGTTTAGTCCCAAAAAATGATATAACGTTGCTAGTAAATTGATATGTCTCCAATGTATCCATAATTTTTTATTGTTCCATGCTATTAAAGTATCATTCTTGGATGTTTTATACTCATTTAATAGGAACTTTATATCATTTTTTGGGACTAACCTATTGACATAATGACCAGTGCCAGTTGTTGTTTTCTGCTTCTTCTTTTTACTTTGGAGAATATCAATACCAAACGAAGTCCAAATGCCACGAAACTTTTTGGAGATTTTTTTCTGGACAAAAGACACCCAAGGAGCCAAACAAGTACACCAGAGGAGGCCCGTGGGGCCCACTAGGCACCAGGATGCACCAGAAGGCCTAAGCGCGCCCTACTGGGTAGGGCGGGCCCCCAGGAAGCTTCTCCACCGGCCTTCGCCTCAATAAATACTCTAAAATCCCCAAAACCCTATGGGAGTTGACGAAACACATTTCCATCCGCCGCAAGTTCCAGATCCACGAGATCCAATCTAGAGGCCTTTTCCGGCACTCTGTCGGAGGGGTCAATGATCACAGAGGGGCCATCATCACCCTTGCCCGTCCGATGATGCATGAGTAGTTTATCATAGACCTACGGGTCTGTAGGCAGTAGCGAGCTGGCTTCTTCTCTCTTTTTGATCTTCAATACAATGTTCTCCTCGATGTTCTTGGAGATCTATTTGATGCAATGACTTTTTTGTGGTGTGTTTGTTGGGATCCGATGAATTATGAGTTTATGATCAGATCTATCCATGAATATTATTCAAGTTTTTTTTGAACTCTTTTATGCATGATAGTTATAGCCTGGTATTTCTTCCTCGAAACTTTGGTTTGGTTTGCCCAACTAGAGTGATTTTTCTTTCCATGGGAAGAGGTGCTTTGTGATGGGTTCGATCTTGCGGTGCTCAATCTTTGTGATAGTGTAACATCCCAAATTTTCAATTTGGAATGTTATACACTAGATCATCATTGCATATCATATTTATTGCATTTTGGTTGATCCTAGAAATTTTTCGCAACTCAAGGACCCTCGGAGAGAGTTGGGGATTTCGTTATTTTCATATTTGAGTTGTCTCAAATTTTGAAAATAGGATCATTTGATTTTATTTATTTAATCTTCAATAATTTCTATTGCAAAAAAATATGAGAGAGGGAATAAAATGACTTTCCCAAAATAAATAAATATTGAGGATTTAATAAAAAAATCAAATAAGATTTTATTTGGTTTTATTTGCTATTTTATTTGAATTTAGGAAAAATGAGCGTTTTTCAAAATTGCATTTAGGCCCCAAATAAATGTTCATCCTGTGCGGCTTGATTTTAGAAGCCAGGGAAAATTTATTTCGGGATTTTTGGAGTCCGTTTAGTATTTCTTTCGTTAGTTTTTTCTCCACGTAATTATTAAAAAAAACGTCCGAACCGACCTACGGGCCGTGCTAGGCCCGGACTTCCCGGACCCAGCCTTTATAAACCGCCGGCCTACCCGGGCCGAAACCCTAGCCGCCAGTGCCCGACCCCGCCGCCGAAGGCGCCGCCCGCCGACGCCGCACCCCGCCGCCGCCGCCAAGGCCGCCTCGCCGGACCCCGCCACTGCCGTCCCGCCGCCCGAGGTTTACCTCGACCCCGCCGCCGGTTTTCCTGGAAAAACCATTTGGTTTTCGTCGGTTTGTTTAGATCCGTTTTTTTATTAGAACGGTTTTTTACGGTTTAGGCTAATTAGCGAGCGTTCGCTCGTTCATTCGTTCTAACGAACGTGTTCGTCGTTTAGATCGAGTTAACGAACGTTCGTTCATTAAACTGTTCGTCGTTTTTCTTTTTCTTGGATTAAATCCGCGATTTTCTGATCGCGATTTCTGATCCGATTTTCGTTTTAGTATAACTTCCCGCTCGTTTATCGGAATCAGGCGATCCAAGCGCCCGGAGTTTTGTCTCGAAACCCTCTTTCCGTTTAACCAACTTAAACAAGTTTTTGCTTCTGTAAAAATTTCCTTAGATCCAGAATAGTAAACGAAGCCTGTTTCTTTTGCCGTTTGTCTTTTGTTGCTTTGTTCGATTTGATTCTTTTTGTCAACCGGAGTTCTTAAGTTGAACTTTCTTGTTAGATCTCTTATTTGAGTTTTACCTGTGCATTAGTTGAGTACTTATTGTATGCTTGTTTGTTTGCGATAGAGTACCCGGAGTGCGCCGCTTGCTACTTCGAATCGTTAGGTTTCCTGGATCATCAGCAGGGCAAGTAACACTTTGATCATACCTTCTACTACCCAGTTTTATTGCATTAGATCAATCCTTACACATTGCATGATTAGGATCTAATTAAATTGTGGGTTTGGGAAGTAGTTGAGGTAGTACCTATTACCTGTTTATTATCAAACCTTTGGGCGTTACTTCTACGTTTGCTTATTATTGCTATGTTGTGCTAGTAGGCGTGGATTGGGTGAGTGATATCCATGACAGATGTGAGATTTTCAAATCAATGGTTTATTTAAGGTGGCAACTTAAATACACATCTGGGTGGATTGAGGTACCTGGGTATTCCAGGATTTCCTGTTTTTCTTTGGGACCGCCACCCAGGCTCAAAGGGATCATGAGATTATTCATGCTAGAAACTTCCGTGTGAAGCCACAAGCTATTATGGGCTCTAGCATAGTTGACTAAGTCGTGCGAACTCTTACAGTGGTAGACTAGCAGATGTAGGGGATGTAGGTGGTACGGTCTACCCATCATAAGGTGCTAGCGCTTCTGAAAGACTATGTCTCGGTCATCCGTTTCTCAAACACCATGTAGTGCGAGAAATCCAACGGAGGAGATCGAGTCTTGTGGGGAAAAGTGCGCAAACCTCTGCAGAGTGTATAAACTAATCATGGTTAGCCGTGTCCCCGGTTATGGACATCTTGAGTATCTAGTACTTGGATTATCATGTGAATCTCATCATGTTACTTTAAATTAAGTTGTTGGGTTTAATGATGTTACTTAATTGGGATTGAGAATGCTGTCAACCATTCTCAATGTTCAACAATCACCATAATAGCTAAATAAATTTATTCCTTTGCAGTAGGGAAAAATTGGCTTTACGCAAAACTGTAACCATAGAGCTTACCACCAGCCAAATATGCATATAGTATAACTGTTTCATTCCATTATTCTCTATGTGTTACATTGCCAGCATATTCCATGTGCTGACCCGTTTTCGGGCTGCAACGTTAATGTTGCAGACTTTTCAGATGACGATTAAGGAGTTTTAGGTCGTGGTTCTATACTCAGTGATGCCGTTGGAGTTGATAGACTCACTTATCTTCCAAGCCTTCCGCAGTTATCGTTATTAGATGGCCTTAAGCCACATTTATTGTAATAAGATCTCTATTGAGACACTCGATGTACTAAGTGTGTGATTGCTACTCTGTTATAAATCCTTCAAGTACTGTGTGGTGTCAGCATTACTGCTCCAGGGATGACACCGGAGCACACAGATTGGACCGTTTGAGGTCTGGTCGCTACAAATAGAAAGAGACATGACACGCATGTATCATTGCCATTAAGGATAAAAAGATGGGGTCTATTCCTACACGAATAGATCTTGCCTACATCATGTCATCGTTTCCATTTTTCCATGAACTTGATACACTAGATGCATGTCGGATAGCGGTCAATGTTTGGAGTAATAGTAGTAGATGCAGGCAGAAGTCAGTCTACTAATCTTGGACGTGATGCCTATATACATGATCATTGCCTTGGATATTATCATAATTATTTGCTCTTCTATCAATTGCCCAACAGTAATTTGCTTACGCATCGTATGCTATTTTCTTGAGAGAAGTCTCTGGTGAAGTCTACGGCCCCTGGATCTATTCGCTATCATATTAAAACCAAAAATACCTTGCTGCAATTTTTTTGCTAGATCTATTTATCAAATCTCATACAATTTAATCTATCTCAATAGCTAGGGGGGATTGACAACCCCTCTTACGCGTTGGGTTGCAAGTTTTTGTTATTTGTGTGCAGGTGCTATTTACATAGTGTTGCTTGATCTTCCTACTGGATTGATAACCTTGGTTTCATAACTAAGGGAAATACTTATCGCTGTTGTGCTGCATCATCCTCTCCTCTTCGGGGAATTACCAACGCAGAATACAAGCAATTAGGAAGAATTTCTGGCGCCGTTGCCGGGGAGACATCATCAACATCTATCAGGTTCCTACGCACAAACTCTCATCTCCTTGTAATTAGTTTATTTGCCATTTGCCTCTTGTTTTCATCTCCCCCACTTCTGAAATGTTTTTGCAAAAATACAAAAATATTTTTCGTTTGCCTTTTTCTCGTTCGATCTTTTGTTTGCCTGTGTTCTTGTTTGTGTGGTTATGATGTCTCAAGATAATACCAAATTGTGTGACTTTTCCAATACTAATAATAATGATTTTATTAGTGCTTCGATTTCTCCTCTCGCCGCTAGTACGGAGTCTTATGATATTAATGCTGCTTTCTTGAATCTTGTTATGAAAGAGCAATTTTTTGGTAATCCTAATGAGGATGTCGCATCCCATCTAAACACTTTCATAGAATTGTATGATATGCAAAAGAAAAAATATGTGGACAATTATATTGTGAAATTAGAAATGTTTCCCTTTTCTTTTGCGTGATCGTGCACAAATTTGGTTTTCATCTTTGCCATGTAATAGTGTTGATTCTTGGGATAAGTGCAAAGATGCCTTTATTACTAAGTATTTTCCTCCCGCAAAAATTATTTCCCATGGAAATCAAGTCATGAATTTTAACCAACTTGAGCATGAACATGTTGCGCAATCTTGGGAAATAATGAAATTAATGTTAAGAGGTTGTCCTACTCATGGTTTAAATCTATGGATGATTATACAAAAAATTATGCGGGATTGAATTTTATTTCTAGAAATCTTTTAGATTCTGCCGTGGGTGGTACTTTTATGTAAATTACTTTGGGTGAAGCCACTAAATTTCTTGATAATATTATGGATAATTATTCACATTGGCATACTGAAAGAGCTCGTACTAGTAAAAAGGTTAATTCCGTCAAAGAAATTAGTACTTTGAGTGAACAAGTTGATGCTCTTATGAAATTGGTTGCTAGTAAAAATGCTCCTATTGATCTTAATGATGTGCCTTTGTCTACTTTGATTGAGAAAAATAGTGATCCCGTACATGTGAATTTTGTCTCGTGAAACAATTTTAATAACAATGCTTACAAGTAATTTTAATCCTAGGCCTTTTCCTGGAAATTGCTTTGATAATTATGGCAATTCCTATGGTAATTCTTATGATAATAATAGTATGCCCTCTGATCTTGAGAGTAATATTAAAGACTTTATCAATGCGCAAAAAGTTTTCAACACTATGATAGAAGAAAAATTGAATAAGATTGATGATATGTCTAGAAGTATTGATAGAATTACTCATGACGTAGAAAATCTCAACATTAAAAATTTTACACCCAAAGTTGATACTAATGAATCAATTAAAGCTTTATATGTCTCCATGGATGAAAGTAGGAAAAGAACCGCTATTCTTAGAGCTAAAAGAGAATTTTTAGAAAGAGCGTTTTTGCCCGAGTGCTTTCACCATAATGATGAATATCTTAAAATGATTGGTATTTCTTCTATTGATTCCTTGTTTAGTAATATTAAAGTTGATGATAAGAGGACTGAAGAAGAGTCTACTTTAGCTAGAAGGTGTCCTCATAATTTGGAGGGTGAAAATCTTGTTGATTTTTTTGATAAAAGTGGGTTTGGGGAGATAAAAACTTTAGCTAGTGATGCGCCCACACTTTTGGATTATAAAGACTTCAATTATGATAGTTGATGTTCGATTTAATGTATTTATTTGTTGCAATCCATGATAAATTCACCCAATGCTTACGAACAAAATAAAACTTTTACTAAAATATTGTAGAAGCGATGATGAAAGCTTTAGAAGAAAAGTTAGAACTAGAAATTTCAATTCCTAGAAAATTATATGATGAATGGGAACCCACCATTAAAGTCAAGATTAAAAATTATGAGCAACATGCTTTATGTGATTTGCGTGCTAGTGTTTCCACAATTCTGAAATATCTATGTAATGTACTTGGTTTTACCAATAATGAAGAGTGTTCTCTTAATTTGCACTTGGTGGATTCTACTATTAAAAACCCTTTAGGAAGGATTAATGATGTTCTTATTCTTGCAAATAGGAACTATGTGCCCATAGATTTTATTGTTCTTGATATTGATTGCAATCCGTCTTGTCCTATAATACTTGGTAGACCGTTTTTACGAACTATAGGTGTCGTGATTGATATGAAAGAAAGGAATATTAAATTTCAGTTTTCATTAAGAAAGGGTATGGAACACTTCCCTAGAACTATAATCAAGCCACCATATGAGTCAATCATCAGGGAAACCTATGGAACTAAAACCAAAGATGACAATACTTGAATCTATGCATTATGCCTAGCTAGGGGCATAAAACAATAGCGCTTGTTGGGAGGCAACCCAATGAATAAAATAAATGTTTCACTTTTTATTTTTGTTATTGTGTTTACACAATTATGCTACTGTTATCATTGTGTTTTTATGTTTTAATTAGTGTTTGTGCCAAGTGATGCCTTTATGATGGTTTGGGTGATAGTTGATTTCATCCTATTGGAAAAAAGAAACTTTTGCGTCCAGTAGCAGAATTTTTAAAATTCGGTCGAGCGTGATAAAATTTTGACTTTTTTTACACACGATAGATATACAAATTACATAAATTGTCCTAATTTTTCAGAATTTTTGCAGTTACATAAGTATGGTCAAAGTCCAGATTACTACAGACTGTTCTGTTTTTAACATATTTTGTTTTCATTGCATTGTGTGCTTATTTTGGTGAATCTATGGATTGTATCAGGGGGGTATAAGACATGGTAAAGTTAGAACACAGTAGGTATAATGCCATAATAAAATATGAATGAGTTTGCAGCAATATTTATAGTGGTGATTTCCTTTATTATACTAACGGGTCTCATGAAGGTTTTTGTTAAGTTTTGTGTGATTG
The DNA here is from genome assembly GCF_056163025.1 of Triticum urartu. NCBI lineage: Eukaryota > Viridiplantae > Streptophyta > Magnoliopsida > Poales > Poaceae > Triticum > Triticum urartu. The sequence continues at coordinate 544,266,035 of NC_141874.1, forward strand.
AAGTTTTCAAGTTTTGGGTGAGATCATGATTGATGAAGGAATAAGGAGTGAAAATAGGCTAAGCTTGGGGATGCCCATGGCACCCCAAGGTAATAATCAAGGAGTACCAAGCAACTAAGCTTGGGGATGCCCCGAAAGACACCCCCTCTTTCTTCCAACGACCATCGGTAATTTTACTTGGACCGTCTTGTATTATATGAGTCTTTATTTGTTTTTCTTTTTATTTTTTCACAATCATCCTTGCTGGACACACCTATTTGAGAGATCCATAATGATGCTATGATTTGTTAGAATTGCTCTGTGTGCTTCACTTAAATTTTTTGAGCTATGGAATTGTTGTAGTACTTCACTTATATCTTTTTGACCAGGGTGGTTGATAATCCCCAAGTGCAAGGAATCATCGTAGCAATTTCCAAAGGTGGAAGTGATAAGTATGGAGTGTCGAACCCACAAGGAGCTAAAGGTAAGATCAATATTCTCTCAAGCCCTATCTGCCACTGATGCGACTGTACGTACACCAAACGTTTGCTTCCATCTAGAAACGAGAAATAAAACTATGTTGTGGGTATGAAGAGGATAGCTTTGTATGATATCGGAGAGCTAAAATATAAAAATACATGATTTTAACATAAATTTAGAATATATTATAAATAGAGAGTGTGGAATAATGATGGATCGGTGTGCGGAATTGTCCTAGGCAATTGTTAATAAGATCGGTAGTCATTATTGCAATTCTATGTGAGGGAGAGGCGTAAGCTACCATACTTTATCTACTTGGAGCATATGCACTTATGATTGGAACTCTAGCAAGCATCCGCAACTACTAAAGATCATTAAAGTAAAACCCAACCATAGCATTAAAGTATCAAGTCCGCTTTATCCCATATGCAACAACCCCCTTACTCGGGTTTAAGCTTCTATCACTCTAGCAACCCACTATAAGGAATCATGAATGTATTGCAACACCCTATAGCGGGAATTCTTCACGTGTGCCCGGCACGAAAGGCACCATAGGACAACACCAAAATAAAACATACAACTCAAACCAATCTAGATCATCAATCAACCCAAAAGGAAAAACAAATCTACTCAAAACATCATAGGATGGAAATACATCATTGGATCATAATATGTGGCATAAAGCACCATGTTTAAGTAGGGGATTACAGAGGGTGCGGGAGAGTGGACCACTTAAAAGAGATGAGGAAGGTGATGAAGATGGTGATGATGATGAAGACGATCACCGCGGCGATGGTTCCCCCGGTGGAACTCCGGCGCCACGGAGAAAGAGGGGGAGAGAGAGTCTCCCCCTTGTGCTTCCTCCTCCATGGCCTCCCCCTAGATGGGGAGAGGTTCTCCCTCTGGTCCTTGACCTCCATGGCGATGATGGTCCCCTCCGAATTCCTCCTCCATGGCCTCCGGTGATGATGGCCCCCTCCCGCAGGGTGCCAGAGAGGGCCTAGATTGGTTTTTCGTGGCTATAGAGGATTGCTGTGGAACTTCTGATCTAGGTTTCTTTCTAGGGGGTTTGGTATTTATAGGAATTTTTGGCATCGGTCTCACGTCAAGGGGGTCCACGAGGCAGCGGCAAGACATGAGCACCCTCCCGGGGGGTAGGGCATGCCCTTAGCTTGCCATCACCTCGGGACTCTTTTGGCCCAACTCTGATGCCTCGAGGGTCTCTTTTGGTCCATAAAAATCCCCGTAAATTTTCAACCCATTCCGAGAACTTTTATTTCTGCACAAAAAATGACACCACGGTAATTCTGCTGAAAACTACGCCAGTCTGGGTTAGTTCTAATAAAATCATACCAAAACCATATAAATTTTTTGTAAACATGGCATGAATAGTTCATAAACTATAGATACGTTGCAGACGTATCAGTGGTGGTTTAACTTTTTTGAAGAAATACTGTCATGCTTCACTTAGATTATTTTGAGAGTTATTAAAAATTTTAAGAATGCTTCACTTATATTATGTTGAGAGTTAGTAAAATTTTAAAGAAATATACTCTCATGCTTCACTTATACTGTTTTGAGAGATGAAAATCTTGAAGAAATATTTATGCTCTCGTGCTTCACTTAAATTTATTTGAGAGATTGTTAGTAGCAATGGTAATATATAAATTTAGTCCCAAAGTGATAGATATTCAAGGGGGGATATAATAAAAACTTTCATGAAGATCATTGGATATTATAAACTTGATTTGTTATAATAGTTTGGAGATATGGAGATAGTAATATGTGAGTAATGTTGGTGAGTAATTATACTTTAGTAAGAATATTGGTGTTAAGGTTTGTGATTCCCTATGCAAGCACGAAAGTCAATAGTTATGCAATGAAGTTACATCCTACTTGTGGTGCATTATTCGGTGTTACTTATGTTTAATGCTCGTTTATGATCATTTTCGTTTCTTGGTTGGTCGCTTCTCAATCTATTTCCTAGCCTTCATTTGTACTAAGCGGAAATACTGCTTGTGCATCCAACTCCTTAAACCCAAAGTTGTGCCAAATGAGTCCACCATGCCTACCTATATGCGTTATTTCCCTGTGTTCCAAGTAAATTTGTATGTGCCAACTCTAATTTTCAAAACGAATTTCCTTTTTGTGTACCCGTACCGCTCATGAAGCGGTAGGGGGATGGCCAATATTTTTCATGCTAGATATGTTATTCTTAGGATGAGTGTTTATTCACTTGTCAATGCACGAGAGTGTGGCAGGTAATAGGGATGCCCAGTCCCGATATGATTTTTTATTTATGTTGTTCATAATAAATTCCTTGGAAAGTGTTGGTATGGAAGGCACATGTGGATACAACTGGCCATGGATTGTGAAAGAATGGTGGAAATGGAAATAAACTTTATTTTATGTTTGGGAACTGAGGGAGTCATGGACTAAGGGGTCCTCGGGCGTCTGGCCTGTTAGCCATGGACCGGACTGTTGGGCTGTGAAGATACAAAGACCGAAGACTCTACCCGTGTCCGGATGGGGCTCTCCTAGGTGTGGAAGGAAAGCTTGGCGACTGAATATGAAGATACAAAGACCGAAGACTCTACCCGTGTCCGGATGGGGCTCTCCTATGTGTGGAAGGAAAGCTTGGCGACTGAATATGAAGATCTCCTAGGTGTGGAAGGAGCCCTGGCCTCAGGCCAAACCCTTCAGCTGGGCGGCTTCATCATGACCGCCCGTTCGGCCCTTGAGCCGATGATGACCTCTCGAGTCATCAAAAATCGTCTTTGTGTTGATTCTGAATACGCCAAACGGATGGTTCCGACAGAGTTATCATGTTTAAACGAACTCCTAGATCGCATTGCCGCCTTGGGCGTCGCTACAGACTACGATCGGGTTGGGCTTAAACCCGACCAGAGAGAAATTAAAACTCCGCCGATCACCCACCAGATAGAGGTAGTCGGGGAGCAAGATAACTCTTCCTCTATATTGAGGACGAACTTTGTTCGGATCTCCGATCTCGAAGAGTTGTACACCTACCGGCAGAAAGATACGCCTCGTCCTCCGAACATAGAATCGGACGATAAGCTCAGAAAATCAGTTGATATCCTGGAGCCCAAATTGCTAAGTCCGGAAGATCTTTAGACTCTGGATCCAAAATTGGGTCAGGGTTCAGATTTAAATCCACCCACCCACCCAGACATAAGCGCTCTCTTGAGCATACAACAGCAGTCTTAGGAAACGGTCCACCACTTCTGGGCCAGATTCCTCCTTGTTAGAAACAAGATGAAAGATTCCCGTGACGAAGACGCGATCTTAGTGTTTCACAACAATTTCATGGACGAGGGAATCCTCAATGCCATCAACCGCCATCACATATTACACTTCGCTAACTTGGCAACTATCGTACAAAAGTACAACGCAATGGAAAGCGCCTGGAAAACTCAGGCAGCCCGTTGGGAACCATCGGTCCCCACTCAACCCCTCGTTCAGGCGAAAAGGGTGCACCCTCATGGCATGCCTAGACCAATAGTAAAGAAATATAAGCCCTCTATGGGGCGCGGAACCGTTCTAGAAGGATGGCTCGATGGGCCATGCAAAATACACACAACACCGGATAATATACCAACCCATAGCCTTAGAGGATGTTGGATACTCCGGCAAGTGGCCAAGAGCGGTGAGGATATCCTCACCAAGAATACCCCAAAACGACACCCCCCAGAAGACGACGACCTCAAAGTATTGACGGTCTTCGAGATATTCGCCTCAAACAATAGACACAAAAGGGCACTCCGCAAACTCGCCGAAGTCTGCCAAATCGCAACAATAAACCCTTGGAACGACACGGCTATAACCTTTAATCTCGGCGACAAGCCAAAATACAGGAAAGTCCGAGCACCAGCCGGCTTGGTCCTTAGCCCAATCGTGGACAGCTTTTGGCTCACCAAGGTTCTTATGGACGGTGGCAGCGGACTAAACCTCATCTACGAGGATACACTACAAAAAATGGAAATAGACAGGAGCCGCATCGAGCAAAGCAACACGACCTTCCGAGGAATCATTCCCAGTCGGGAGGCACGGTGTGCGGGAAAAATCACACTTGACGTGGTATTCGGCACGCCGGAGAATTATCGGTCCGAAGAGATAACCTTTCAAGTGGCCCCTTTCAACAGCGGATATCACGCCCTCTTAGGGCGAGATGCATTCACACACTTCCAAGCTGTAACTCATTACGGATACATGAAGCTTAAGATGCCTGGGCCCAATGGCATAATCACTCTCGCTAGTGATCAGGACATAGCACTCTGCGCCGAAAATAAAACCGCATCTCTGGCCCTCGAGGCATTATCTGAAGCCCTTGCGGCCGAAGAATTAACTGCACCGCGCTCCACAGTGGCAGGGACGATGCGATCCTAGACAAATGACCCAAATCCACCTCCTTCAAGCCGGCAGAAGAAATAGTCAAATTCCAAGTACATCCAACGGACCCCAAGAAGATAGCATCTATTGGATCACAACTAGACCCAACGGTTGACGCTGCGCTATGAGAATTCTTGCGCGAGAATTGGGATATATTTTCCTGGCACCCTTCTGATATGCCAGGAATCCCACGCGAATTGGCTGAACACAGCCTCAATCTATTGAAGGGATATAAACCGGTCAAGCAAACACTGCGGTGCTTTTCCGAACCCAAATGTCAAGCTATGGGGGAGGAGCTAGCCAAACTAATTGAGGCCAGATTCATTAGAGAAATAAAACACCCGGACTGGCTGGCAAACCTGGTGATGGTACCAAAGAAAGATAAATCCTGACGCCAGTGTGTCGATTTCAAAGACCTCAATAAGGCTTGCCCCAAGGATCCCTTCCCCCTCCCCCGCATCGACCAGATCATTGATGCTACCGCAGGACACGACTCACTGTGCTTCCTCGACGCATATTCTGGATACCACCAAATTAAAATGAAGGATTCCGATCAAGCCGCAACAGCATTCATTACCCCATATGGGCCATTCTGCTTCAACATGATGCACTTCGGGCTCAAAAACGCCAGCGCCACCTACCAACGCATGATTCAAACATGCCTGGAGAAATAGATTGGCAAGACAGTTGAAGCATACGTGGATGATGTTTTCATCAAAACCAGGCACGTTGAAACACTCATAGACGATTTACGTCTCACATTAGACAACCTCCTCCCATATGACATCAAGCTCAATCTGGAAAAGTGCGTTTTCGGCATCCCCGCGGGAAAACTGCTGGGCTTCATCGTTTCCAATGAAGGAATTGAAGCAAATCCAGCCAAAATCCGAGCTTTGTCACAATTGGCTACGCCAACGGACCTTAAACAGGTCCAAAAACTCACCGGTTGCATGGCAGCTTTAAGCCGCTTTATCTCCAGATTGGGAGAAAATGCATTGCCACTCTGACGCCGTCTACGGCGCACCGATCACTTCGAGTGGATGGATGCAGCAATGGCTAGAATGGAAGAAATAAAAACCCTTCTAGCAAGCAACCCAATCCTGGCCGCGCCCAATGTCGGTGAACCCATGTTATTATACATATCGGCAACACACCAGGTGGTGAGCGCCGTGCTCGTCATTGAGCGAGAGCAGGACGGACACAAATTTCCGCTTCAGAAGCCGGTATATTACGTATCCACTGTCCTCACACCATGCAAATCCCAGTACCCTCATTATCAAAAGATAGCATGCGTGGTCTTCATGGTATCCCGAAAGCTACGACACTACTTCCAGGAGTGTTCGATCATGGTGGCCTCGAAAGTACCACTCAATGACATAATAAACAACCGCGATGCCATGGGCCGGATTGCCAAATGGGCCATTGAGCTCCTTCCATTTGACATAGCATATAAACCGCGTCGAGTCATTTAATCCCAAGTGCTGGCTGATTTCGTCGCCGAATGGACCGAGGCCGAACTCCCTAAAGAGTACGGCACATATTCCAACTAGCTTATGTATTTTGATGGCTCCAAAATGCTGGCAGGGCTAGGAGCGGGCGTCATTTTAACGTCCCCCACTGGAGACATCGTCCAATACGTACTCCAAATATTATATACGGACTCCAACAACGCAGCCGAATACGAGGCCTTATTGCATGGTCTTCGGATGGCCGTCTCCATGGGCATACAACACCTAGAAGTGCGCGGGGACTCAAACCTCGCAATATCTCAAATAAATGGAGACTTCGATGCCAAAGATCTGAAGATGGTGGCGTATCGCAATGCCGTCCTAAAAATGTCGGACCGGTTTGAGGGGCTCGAGTATCATCACGTGGCCCGAGAAAGTAACCAAGCAGCGGACGTCCTTGCTCGCATCGGCGCCAAGCGCGACCCCGTCCCACCTAACATCTTTCTGGAAAAGCTTTTTAAGCCATCCGTGGTGTGGCAAGTGGAGAGCGGCAGCACTAGTCCAGATTCGAACACAACCCCAGATTCCGAACACAACGATATCATCGGGGGCTCAGCCACCAAAATAACACCATCGGCCCATCTCATTATGGCAATCATCGCCCCATGGACAGAACCCTTCTTGGCCTACCTCAACAAGCAGGAACTCCCCGAGGATCAGACCGAGGCCTGCCGCATTGTCCGACGTTCGAAGGCCTACCGGGTTCACAAGGGAGAACTCTACAAAAAAAGCGCTACCGGAGTCCTTCAAAGATGTGTCTCCGAGGAAGAGGGACGACAGCTCCTGGCTGAAATTCATGCCGGTCTCGGCGGGCACCACGCTGCAGCTCGGGCCCTTGTTAGCAAGGCCTTTCGTATAGGTTTTTATTGGCCGACGGCCCGAGCATATGCATAGGACCTTGTCCCATGTTGCGCCGGATGCCAACTCTTCGCCAACGAAAGCCATAAGCCGCCTGAGGGAGTCCTGGATTAGGCGGTCCTCGGACAGCCGGACTATATACTTTGGTCGGACTGTTGGACTATGAAGATACAAGATTGAAGACTTCGTCCCATGTCCGGGTGGGACTCTCTTTTGCGTGGAAAGCAAGCTTGGCAATTCGGATATGTAGATCTCCTCCCTTGTAACCGACTCGGTGTAACCCTAGCCCCCTCCGGTGTCTATATAAACCGGAGGGTTTAGTTCGTAGGACAACAACAATCATACCATAGGCTAGCTTCTAGGGTTTAGCCTCTTCGATCTCGTGGTAGATCAACTCTTGTAATACTCATATCATCAAGATCAATCAAGCAGGAAGTAGGGTATTACCTCCATCGTGAGGGACCGAACCTGGGTAAACATTGTGTCCCCCGCCTCCTGTTACCATCCGCCTTAGACGCACAGTTCGGGACCCCCTACCCGAGATCCGCTGGTTTTGACACCGACATTGGTGCTTTCATTGAGAGTTCCACTGTGTCGTCATCATAAGGCTTGATGGCTCCTTCGATCATCGGCAACGATGCGATCCAGGGTGAGGTTTTCCTCCCTAGACAGATCTTCGTATTCGGAGGCTTTGTACTGCGGCCAACTCGCTCGGCCATCTGGAGCAGATCGAGAGCTACGCCCTGGCCATCAGGTCAGGTTTGGAAGCTTGAACTATATCGCTGACATCCGCGGAGACTTGATCTTCGACGGATTCGAACCCATGTCAGGTACGCCGCACAGTCACGACGAGCATGATTTAGCTCTGCCATCGGTCAATGTTCGGGAAATCACACCTATAACTACTCCGGCCCTCAATTCGGAACAGATCGCACCGTCCGAGGACGGGTGGATGGACCCCGCCACGGAGGCCGCACACTCAGCGGCGATAGAGTCGAATACTGACTTCACCTCCTATGAGACCTGCGTCGCCGGACACTCGGATTCTTCCTCGGCCACAGACTCCGAACCGCTCGCGTCCGTGCCCATCTAATCTGATTGGGCACCGACCATGGAGTTCACCTCCGCGGATATCTTTCAGCACTTGCCCCTAGGCGACGTGCTAAACTCATTACGGTCTCTCTCCTTGTCAGGAGACCCTTGGCCGAACTATGTCAGGCTCGAGTGGGAAGCGGACGGCGAAGAAATTCATTCCCCACCCACCACCCACTTGGTAGCCACTGCCGACGACCTAACCAACATGCTCGACTTCGACTCCGAAGACATCGACGGTATGGACGATGATGCGGGAGACGAACGGGAACCACCGCCCACAGGGCGCTGGACTGCCACCTCATCGTATGATATATACATGGTGGACACCCCCAAAGAAAGCTCTGGCAACAAGGCAACGGAGGATAATCCCCCCTAGAAGCAATCCAAGAATCGGCGTCATCAGCGCCGCTCTAAGCCCCGCCATAGCAAAAACAGCGATACCGGCACAGGAGACAATAATGCTGCAAATAGTGCCAAAGACGAAGACAATCCCCTCCAGCCAGGCTTTGAGCAGGAGGATGGGCAAGCCAGCCCCAAGGAACAGGCAGCAGATGGAGAATCATAGGATGACAATTACATGCCTCTCTCCGCAGACGAGGTGAGCCTTGACGACGAAGAATTTATCGTGTCGGAGGATCCCGTCGAACAGGAGCGCTTCAAGCGTCAGCTTATTGCCACAGCAAAAAGCCTGAAGAAAAAGCAGCAACAGCTTCAAGCTGAGCAAGATCTGCTAGCAGATAGATGGACTGTGGTCCTGGCAGCCGAGGAACTCGAACTCGAGCGCCCAATCAAAAGTTTCCCAAAGAAGGTTGCTACCCCAACTTGAAGAGGAAGCATTAAGGCATGCACTTCCAGCGTATGATGCGGCAGACCGGCCACCTCATGGCCGCAGCAAGGTGGCATATAAGCCCGAAGTCCAGCCTGCAACCCGTCGCCAGTCAAACAAAAATAGCAAGGCCTGGGGTAACACGCAGGACCTGCGAGACGTATCGGAAAACAAAGCAGGAAACAAAAGATCGATCTTCGGATCACGAGGGTGCGCCCCAACACATGATGACGACCGTCATGCCGGACACACCAAAAACAAATCCGGCCGGGCCGAACACAGCAGACAAGACCCGTACGAACTGCGTCGTGACATAGCCCGGCACAGAGGCGCCGCATACCCCCTATGCTTCATTGATGAAGTAATGGATCATGAATTCCTAGAAGGGTTTAAACCCGTGAACATTGAATCATACGATGGTACTACTGACCCCGCGGTATGGATCGAGGATTTCTTCCTCCACATTCACATGGCCCGTGGGGATGATCTACACGCCATCAAGTATCTCCCGTTGAAACTCAAAGGACCGGCTCGGCATTGGCTGAATAGCTTGCCAATAAACTCCATCGGAAGTTGGGAGAACCTGGCAGATGCATTCCTGGATAACTTCCAGGGCACATATATGCGACCACCGGATGCTGATGATTTGAGTCACATAACACAACAGCCCGGAGAGTCAGCCAGGAAATTCTAGACCCGGTTCCTAACCAAAAAGAACCAAATTGTAGACTGTCCGGATGCCGAAGCCCTAGCGGCCTTTAAACATAACATCCGCGACGAGTGGCTCACCCGACATCTCGGCCAAGAGAAGCCAAGGTCCATGGCAGCCCTCATGACACTCATGACCCGCTTCTGCACGGGCGAGGATAGCTGGTTGCCTCGTAGCAACAACACAGCAAGCAACACTGGCAAATCAGAGGCCAGAGATAGCAACGGCAAACCCCGGCACAACAAACACAAACGCCGCAAACATGGTGAAAGCGCCGAAGACACGGTAGTCAATGCCAGATTTAATAGCTCTAAGTCCGGTCAACGGACAGGGCCACTCAAAAATAACAATTTGGGTCCGTCCAGTTTGGACCGCATACTCGACCGTCCATGCCAAATTCATGGCAAACCAGGAACACCAGCCAATCATACCAACAGAGAATGTTGGGTCTTCAAACAAGCTGGCAGGTTAGGTGCCAAAAACAAAGATAAGGGGTCTCAAAGCGATGACAACGACGAGGAGCCCTGATCACCGAATAGAGGAGGACAAAAGAAATCTCTCCAGCAAACCCAAATGGTGAATATGGTAAACGCCACCCACACTCCCAACCCGGACCAGATGCACCTCCTTAGGGATGTCGACCTAATGTAACCAGTCAGCCCGCAATACAAACTAGGGCCGATCACCTTCAACCAAATGGATTGTCCGGTCAACACCAGTCACGGCAATCCAGCCGCACTAGCCCTCGACCCAATAATTGACGGGTTCCACCTCACACGAGTCCTTATGGAAGGAGGCAGCAGTCTAAATTTGCTTTACAGGACACAGTGCGCAAGATGGGCATCGATCATTCGATTATCAAACCCACTAAAGCCACCTTTAGAGGTATTATACCAGGCATGGAGGCCAGCTGTACCGGCTCCATCGCCCTCGAGGTAGTCTTCGGATCACCAGACAATTACCGTGCCGAAGAGTTAATCTTCGACATCGTCCCCTTTTGCAGTGATTATCAGACACTGCTCGGGCGAACCGTGTTCGCTCGATTCAACGCGGTGCCACATTATGCCTACCATAAACTCAAGATGTCTGGCCCGCGCGGTTCATCACGGTTAATGGCAAGGCCGAACTCACCCTCGGTACCACAGAGTACACCGCCGCTTTAACAGGAGAAGCAATGGAGGGCACCTTTTAGTCAACTCTTGAGTCGACGGCTAAAACCCCGAACACATTCAAAGTAGTCTGAACTACTTCACGGCAGGATAGCCCGGATCGTCCAGGGCTCAACTAAACATTTCGGCGAAGTCCAGAACATGCCACATATCGCGGCTCGACCGCTCTCTAGCACACAAATATTTCTTACATTTTCCTTTGCAGGATCACCTTCGCACAGACCGGGACCGGTGACATGGTAACAGCTCGAACGCACAAGGGAATCTTTAGATATTCCTCGCGACGTCCATCCGACTATACTCCGGATCTGCACACATCTTCTTCCTCCCCGGTCCCAGCAGGTTCCACAGTCATATTCCCCTTTTATCACATTACATGTACTCATACGCTTCGACGTATTATTCAAATTCAACATGTGGATGTATATGATGCTCATTTGCTGTTATTTCTTATTGAAACTCTTTTGTTAAGTGGCATCCATACACCGCGATATGCCTTTGCCAGGGGCTTCGTTTTACCCATAATACGGCAATAAAGTCCGAACACCTTCATGGAAGTTCGGCACCCCGAACTTATAGCATTATATGCATCAGCTCTGAATCATGTCTTGGGTCAAATGTTGGGTTTGCCCGGCTCCCATGTTTTTCTGCCTTACGTTCCGCTATATCGGCTAAGGTGGAATAGGAAGAACTACTGCGATTGTGTCCCGGTTCTTCCAGACGAGCACCTAAGTCGAGAAAGCCGAAAACTGACTGTCATGATACGGCGAGAGCTGGTCAGCTGTTCGAGAGGTTGTAAAATCTTTAAGGATTTCTCCCACGTAATGCCATAACCAATGCAGCGTGTGATGGATCGGTTCTTCTTCCGATCAGGTGCCTATAGGGACCCTCGTGCGATCTTCCGAACACCAGGGGCTGCGCCTACCTTCCTAATGCTCCTATGGCTAAGTGAGAATGATAAAGCCCTATAGTCCTATTGCCTAGTTCGCTGTGCTGAACACCTCCTTCAAAGGACCCAACACTAGGGTAAAGAGTGATCAGGTTTATCCCGAACACCCCTGTATTTCTTACGAGGGGCAGAAGCCGACGACTGGCCAATTCTCAGGTTTAATATATAAAACGGCCGCGCAAGAGGGTAAACTTTTATAACAAGCAATAAATAATATAAATGACCTTGTTCACACATTACAAAGGACAACATGACTATATTCATGGAAATACAATGTCCTTGGTGCATTGCTCTGCCGCAAGGCAGGATCCTTTCAGCACACTTTCATAATACAATTCAGGCTTGCGATGCTCCTTTCCCTCTGGCGGTCCCTCAGTCATCAGCTTTTCAGCATCCATCTTCCCCCAGTGCACCTTTGTGCGGGCAAAGGCCATTCGTGCACCTTCTATGCAGACCGACCGCTTGATGACGTCAAGTCGAGGGCAGGCACTAACAAGTCGCTTCACGAGCCTGAAGTAGCTACCTGGAATCGGCTCGGCGGGCCATAGCCGGATAATCAAATCCTTCATGGCTAGTTCGGCCGCCTTATGCAGTTCGATCAGCTGTTTCAGTTGATCGGTAAAAGGCACCGGATAATTCGGTGCCAGATACTGCGACCAGAAGAGCTTATCCACAGTATTCCCCTGGAATTGGGCGGCATCCGATATGTTGCAAGGAAGTTCCACAAATACCCCTGGAGAAATCCGAACTTAAAATTATAAAGCATAATTTTCTCCTGAAATACTTGCTTTACATGGAAAAAGACCTTACCCGCCGTGATCTCCCTCGCCTCTCAGAACTCCTACAGGGCGCCTTGGGTTTCCCCATGGGCATCGCGCACGTCCTGATGAGCCCTGGTGAGTTCGGATTCTTTCTCAGTTAAACTCTGCTCCAGGGTCTCGCATTTTTTCATGGCCTCTTGGAGCTCTCGCCTAGCTTCCACAACCTTGGCCTCGTGCTTCTCACGAAGAGCCTGCTCTGCGGCTGCCTTTTCCTCAGCATCGACAACAGCCTTCTTCAGAGCCTCGACTTCGGTCATCACCCCTGGCACAAATCATGACACATATTCTATCATACTGAAAATTTGTTCACACTGAATGCAACCAAGATTTGTGCATACCTTGTTGATCTTCCAACTGCCTTTTTAACTGGCCAAGCTCCGCTTCGGCCCGTTCCAGGCTTTGATTCAGTCCGGAAACCTCCACGGTATGAGCGGCAGTAGCCGCTACAGACGCCTGCTTACAAAAGAAGAGAGATAGATGTCATCAAATGAGTCTTCCTGTGAAAAATATATTTGATCCTCTGTCCGGTTCTTTCATTCACCGGACATTGTATCAGGGGCTACCATCCATACTATGACACTCTTTGAAACCGTATAAAACATACCTCAAAACCTCTTATAAGGCCGATACAGGCTTCATTCAGTCCATTTTCAGCGGACTGGATCTTCTCGATCACCGCACCCATAAGGGCACGGTGTTCATCGACGAAGGAGGCGCTCTTCAGTGCCGCCAATAAAGCACCCGGCGCCTCTGGTTGGACAGAGGTCTCCGGTGGAACGGGGACGCCCTCTCCAGCCGAGGAAGGCCGCCTACTTGATTCCGGAGCCATATTGGTCTCCGAAACTGTGTCCGGCTGGGGGCAGAATTCAAGATGGTCCCAGCCGTCGACTCCTGTGGGGATCTTCTCCCCCATGTCTCTGTCCCCTAAAGTTTGACCTCCAGGCGCCACCTTCACAATTTTCTCCGCCTCTCCTTGGACGGAGTCCCTCTGGGACGAAGCCTCGGTGTTGATCACATGTTCGGGGGGAGGGGCCTCCGGAGGCGTCCCGCTCTCCATAGCATCCGATCTCAGCAGATCCTCGGACAAGGATTGTTCGGAACGAGACCCTGTAAGACTACAAAAGAATATGGCTCAGGTTAAAATGTTGTGCCATGATGGGTCCGGACACATGAATGTGTTCGGATTTTATATACTTACGAGTTCACTAGGGACTGGGCCCTAGGATCCCACGCCGGGCTGCTATTGGCGACGGCAGTGGACTCTTCCGGAAGAGGAGTTTTTCCCCTTTTAGGCGACTCGGCCTACAAGTGTGCGGAGGCCGTCCTCTTCTTTCTTCCCCCTACTGGGGATTCGTCTTCCTCCTCCTCATCCTCTTTGGAGGCGGGTCGGGCACGGTGACGAAGGCCGCCTCGGGTCTTTTTGGCCTCCTTTTCGGTCTTCTTCTCTGGCACCTTGTAAGGCGCCAGGTCTAACATCTTCGTCAGAAGTGGGCCGGCCAATTCTTCGGGCAGCGGGGCCGGACGTTGGATCCGCCCCGCCTTCTTCGTCCAGCCCTAGGAGATTTGTGTAAAACACATTAAGCATTTCCCTTGAGTTATGCGAATAAAACATATGGTAACTTACCGAGCTTGCAGGGCGGGACAGTTGGTACCCGCGGTCGTCGGCCGAGTCCGGCCATGATTTGCTTGGCTTAAAAAGCACCTTCCAGATATCTTCGTGTGAGGAGCCAAAGAGCTCTCGCAGGGTCTGGTGCTTGGCCAGATTGAATTCCCATAGATTGCAAGTCCGGTGTTGACAAGGTAGAATCCGACAGACTAACATCACCTGGACTACATTGACAAGTTCGATATTCTTGTCTTCCATACCCTTGACGCGCGTCTGGAGTGCCAACAGTTCGTCGGACGAAGACCAGTCCAGGCCCTTCTTGAGCCAGGACGTGAGCCGCAGAGGGGCTCCGGATCCGAACTCGGGAGCAGCGGCCCACTTCGCGCCGTGCGGCTCAGTAATGTAAAACCACTCCTGTTGCCACTCCCTAACGGAATCATTGAAGGTACCTATTAGCCATGTGACGTTGGGCATCTTGCTTACCATAGCACCCCCGCACTCAGCGTGCTCACCGCCCACTACCTTGGGCTTCACATTAAAGATCTTCAGCCATAAGCCGAAGTGTGGCTGGATGTGAAGAAAAACCTCGCACACGACAATGAATGTCGAGATGTTGAGGAAGGAATTGGGGGATAGATCATGAAAATCGATTCCGTAATAATACATGATGCCGCGAACAAATGGGTGGAGGGGAAACCCTAGCCCGCGGATGAAATGAGGGAGGAATACGACCCTTTCATGGGGTTCCGGGGTAGGGACGATCTGTCCCGCCGTCGGGAGACGGTGGCCGATCTTCTGGGCTAGATACCCGGCCTCCCGAAGTTTCTTGATGTCCTTCTTCCGGACGGTAGAGGCCATCCACTTGCCTCCCGCTCCGGACATATTTGGAGTGGTTCTTCGGAGAAGATGCGAACTTGGGCGCTGGAGCTCGACTGCGCGATAATGGATGGGCAGGGGAGAAGAAGGCGTGGGTAAAAATGAGGAGTCCTTATCCCTTTATAAGGGCGGTAGAAACTGCGTGCCTCCCCACTTGCCTCGTAAAACTCGCTTATTCCCCAAGGGTCGTGATTGATGGCGCGGTTGGGTTACCCACACCCATATTGATGAGAATCCCGTGATAAGGGGACACGATCTCTGCTTCGACAAGACGTGCCAAGAAAACCGCCTCGCAATATGTGCAGTAGCTGGTTGAGAAAAACGGTTCGAATAATAACCGGAGCCATGACGTGATGTGATGTTATGAAAAGTTGTTAGCGGATTAGATTTGTGGAAATATTACACTCTCTATGGTGGTATGTGGAATTAGTTTTGCAGAGCTGGACACTGTCCCTGTGTTCAAAATCTTCTATGAAATATTCAGAGGAGGAACCCGCCTTGCAATGCCGAAGACAATCTGTGCACCGGACTCGTCGTCATTGAAGCCTGGTTCAGCGGCTACTGAGGGAGCCTGGATTAGGGGGTCCTCGGACAGCCGAACTATATACTTTGACCGGACTGTTGGACTATGAAGATACAAGATTGAAGACTTCGTCCCATGTCTGGGTGGGACTCTCCTTTGCTTGGAAAGCAAGCTTGGCGATTCAGATATGTAGATCTCCTCCCTTGTAACTGACTCTGTGTAACCCTAGCTCCCTCCGGTGTCTATATAAACCTTGCTACACTTTATTTACTTTTATTACTTGTTGCTCGTTACAAATTATCCTATCACAAAACTATCTGTTACCACTTATTTCAATACTTGCAGAGAATACCTTGCTGGAAACCGCTTATCATTTCCTTCTGTTCCTCGTTGGGTTCGACACTCTTACTTATCGAAAAGACTACGATAGATACCCTATAATTGTGGGTCATCAAGACTCTTTTCTGGCGCCGTTGTCGGGGAGTGAAGCGCCTTTGGTAGGTGGAATTTGGTAAGGAAAAATTTATATAGTGTGCTGAAATTTACTGTCACTTGTTACTATGGAAAGTAATCCTCTGATGGGCTTGTTCGGGGTATCTTCACCCCGACCAGTAGAGCAAAGAGTTGCTCCTCAACCTATTGAACCTACTGAAAATGAATATGAAAATGAAAATGCTTGCTTTGAAGTTCCTGCGGGTATGATAGAAAAACTGCTAGCTAATCCTTTTCTAGGAGATGGAACAAAACATCCTGATGAACATCTGATATATGTGGATGAAGTTTGTGGATTATTTAAGCTTACAGGTGTACCCAGAGATGTTGTTAAGAAGAAGGTTTTCCCTTTATCTTTGAGGGGAGATGCATCGACATGGTATAGGCTATGTGATGATATGAGGTCTTAGAATTACAAATGATTGAAATTGGAATTTCATCAGAAGTTTTATCCTATGCATCTTGTTCATCGTGATCGCAATTATATATATAATTTTGGGCCTCGCGAAGGAGAAAGCATCGCTCAAGCTTGGGGGAGGCTTAAATCAATGTTATATTCATGCCCCAATCATGAGCTCTCAAGATAAATGATTGTTCAAAATTTTTATGCTCGGCTTTCTGGTAACAATCGCACCATGCTTGATACTTCTTGTGTTGGCTCTTTTATAATGAAGACTATTGAATTCAAATGGAATTTATTGGAAAGAATTAAACGCAACTCTAAAGATTGGGACCTCCACCATGGTAAGGAGTCAGGTATGACACCTAGTTTTGATTGTGTTAAATCTTTTATGGATATCGATATTTTTTGTAAATTTAGCACTAAATATGGACTTGACTCTGAGATAGTAGCTTCTTTCTGTGAATCTTTTGCTACTTATATTGATCTCCCCAAGGAGAAGTGGTTTAAATATCATCCTCCCATAGAAGTAAAAGTAGCTGCACCTATTAAAGTTGAAGAAAAGACTATCACTTAAAATGATCCTATTGTTCCTACTTCTTATGTTGAGAAACCACCTTTCCCTGTTAGGAAAAAGGATCATGCTAAAGCTTCAACTGTGGTTCGTAAAAGCAATATTAAAACATATACACCTCCTGAGCAAGTTAAAGTTGAACCTAGTATTGCTGTTGTTAAAGATCTCTTGTCTGATAATATTGATGGGCATGTTATTTATTTCTGTAATGAAACTGCTAGAATTGCTAAACCCCGTGATGAAGATAAACCTAGACATATGGTAGGCATGCATGTTATTTCCGTTAAAATAGGAGATCATTGTTATCATGGCTTATGTGATATGGGTGCTAGTGCTAGCGCAATACCTCATTCCTTATACAAAGAATTACCTAGTAAGGATGAAATTATTTGTCTTGCTTCTATTGCCGTACCTCCTAGTGATCCTTTAGAACATTATTTGCTAGACCATGAAAATGATATGTTTATGAATGAAAGAAGGGAATTAGATGAAGTATTCTTTAAACAGGAACCTATTCTGAAAAAAATTTACCTGTTGAAATCTTAGGGGATCCTCCTCCACCCAAGGGTGATCCCGTGTTTGAGCTTAAACCGTTACCTGATACTCTTAAATATGCTTATCTTGATGAGAAAAAGATATATCTTGTTATTATTAGTGCTAACCTTTCAGAGCATGAAGAAGAGAGATTATTGAAAACTCTGAAGAAGCACCGTGTTGCTATTGGTAATACTCTTGATGATCTTAAGGGCATTAGTCCCACTCTATGTCAACATAAAATTAATTTGTAAGAAGATGCTAAACCAGTTCGTGATCATCAACGCCGGCTGAATCCTAAAATGAAAGAAGTGGTAAGAAAGGAGATACTAAAACTCCTTGAGGAAGGTATAATTTATCCCGTTGCTGATAGTCAGTGGGTAAGCCCTGTCCATTGTGTCCCTAAGAAGGGAGGTATTGCTGTTGTTCCTAATGATAAAGATGAATTGATTCCTCAAAGAATTATTACAGGTTATAGGATGGTAATTGATTTCTACAAATTAAATAAGGCTACTAAAAAGGATCATTACCCCTTACCTTTTATAGATCAAATGCTAGAAAGATTGTCCAAACATACACATTTTTTGCTTTCTAGATGGTTATTCTGGTTTCTCTCAAATACCTGTGTTAGCCAAAGATCAATCAAAGACTACTTTTACATGCCCTTTTGGTACTTTTGCTTATAGACGTATGCCTTTTGGTTTATGTAATGCACCTGCTACCTTTCAAAGATGCATGATGGCTATATTCTCTGACTTTTGTGAGAAGATTTGTGAGGTTTTCATGGACGACTTTTCCGTCTATGGATCTTCTTTTGATGATTGCTTAAGCAACCTTGATCGAGTTTTGCAGAGATGTGAAGAAACTAATCTTGTCTTGAATTTGGAAAAGTGCCACTTTATGGTTAATGAAGGTATTGTCTTGGGGCATAAAGTTTCTGAAAGAGGTATTGAAATTGATTAAGCCAAGGTTGATGCTATTGAAAAGATGACATGTCCCAAGGACATCAAAGGTATAAGAAGTTTCCTTGGTCATGTCGGTTTTTATAGGAGGTTCATTAAGGACTTCTCGAAAATCTCTCGGCCTCTGACTAATTTATTACAAAAAGATATACCATTTGTCTTTGATGATGATTGTGTAAAAGCATTTGAAATACTTAAGAAGGCATTGATCTCTGCACCTATTATCCAGCCACCTGATTGGAATTTACCCTTTGAAATTATGTGTGATGCTAGTGATTATGCTGTAGGTGTTGTTCTAGGACAAAGAGTTGATAAGAAACTAAATGTTATTAAATATGCTAGTAAAACTCTAGACAATGCTCAAAGAAATTATGCTACTACTGAAAAAGAATTCTTAGCAGTTGTATTTGCTTGTGATAAGTTTAGACCTTATATTGTTGATTCTAAAGTAACTATTCACACTGATCATGCTGCTATTAAATATCTTATGGAAAAGAAAGATGCTAAGCCTAGACTTATTAGATGGGTTCTCTTACTACAAGAATTTGATTTGCATATTGTTGGTAGAAAAGGAGCTGAGAACCCCGTTGCAGACAACTTCTCTAGGTTAGAAAATGTGCTTGATGACCCACTACCTATTGATGATAGCTTTCCTGATGAGCAATTAAAAGTCATAAATGCTTCTCATACTCCTCCATGGTATGCTGATTATGCTAATTACATTGTTGCTAAGTTTATACCACCTAGTTTCACATACCAGCAAAAGAAAAAGTTCTTCTATGATTTGAGGCATTACTTTTGGGATGACCCACATCTTTATAAAGAAGGAGTAGATGGTGTTATTAGATGTTGTGTACCTGAGCATGAACAAGAACAGATCCTACGCAAGTGTCACTCCGAAGCTTATGGAGGACACCATGCTGGAGATAGAACTGCACATAAGGTACTGCAATCTGGTTTTTATTGGCCAACTCTCTTCAAGGATGCCCGTAAGTTTGTATTATCTTGTGATGAATGTCAAAGAATTGGTATATTATTAGACGTCAAGAAATGCCTATGAATTATTCACTTGTTATTGAACCATTTGATGTTTGGGGCTTTGACTATATGGGACCTTTTCCTTCCTCTAATAGTTATACACATATTTTAGTTGTTGTTGATTACGTTACTAAGTGGGTAGATGCTATTCCAATTAGTAGTGTTGATCATAACACTTCTATTAAAATGCTTAAAGAAGTTATTTTTCCAAGATTTGGAGTCCCTAGATATTTAATGACTGATGGTGGTTCACATTTCATTCATGGTGCTTTCCGTAAAATGCTTGCTAAATATGATGTTAATCATAGAATTGCATCTCCTTATCGTCCTCAGTCTAGTGGTCAAGTAGAATTGAGTAATAGAGAACTCAAATTAATTTTGCAAAAGACTGTTAATAGATCTAGAAAGAATTGGTCCAAGAACCTAGATGATGCATTATGGGCCTATAGAACTGCATATAAAAATCCTATGGGTATGTCTCCGTATAAAATGGTCTATGGAAAAGCATGTCACTTACCTCTCGAACTAGAACACAAGGCTTATTGGGCTATTAAAGAACTCAATTATGATTTTAAACTTGCCGGTGAAAAGAGGTTATTTGATATTAGCTCACTTGATGAATGGAGAACCCAAGCCTACGAAAATGCCAAGTTGTTTAAAGAAAAAGTTAAAAGATGGCATGAAAAAAGGATACAAAAGCGTGAGTTTAATGTAGGTGACTATGTATTGCTATACAACTCTCGTTTAAGAATTTTTTGCAGGAAAACTTCTCTCTAAATGGAAAGGTCCTTACGTTATCGAGGAGGTCTACCGTTCCGGTGCCATAAAGATCAACAACTTCGAAGGCACAAATCCGAAGGTGGTGAACGGTCAAAGAATCAAACATTATATCTCAGGTAATCCCATAAATGTTGAAACCAATATTATTGAAACCGTAACCCCAGAGGAATACATAAGGGAAACTTTCCGGAACGTTTCAGACTCCAAAAAGGAATAGGTATGTGGTACGGTAAGTAAACCGACTCCAAAACAGTTTTTAAGGCAATATTTCTCCGTTTTGGAATATTTAGAAAAATAGAAAAATAAGCAGTAGTCCGGGAAGGACACGAGGGTGGAGGGCGCGCCCTACCCTACTGGGCGCGCCCCCCTACCTCGTGGGCACCTCGTGTGCTCTCCGGACTCCGTTTTCATACACGACACGTATTTTGGTCGGTAAAAATTCATTATATAACCTCCCGGGGGTTTTGACTCCCGTATCATGCAAAAATCTCCTGTCTTTGTTTCGAGCTGTTTTTTTGACAGATCTAGATTATCATGGCATCTCCAAGTGCTCCCAAGGACAAGTTCTTTGAGAAGGTCATCAAGCCTTACCTCGCGGAGGTGCAGTGACACCATCAAACCATTGAGATGCGTGATGGGTTGCTGCACATCCGTGATGCTGAGGGACCGAAGGGGACCGGAAGCGTGGAGACGAGGCTCGAAGCAATGGAGCAACAAGTTTTCAAGTGTCAAGGGATGGTGGAGCGTGGACTCAACTCCAACTAGGTGATGATCGCAGAATTCACCAACAAACACAAGCCGGATGCCGACAACATCGGGGAGACCATCTTCAAGATCCACGAGAAAATTGAGCACCTTCAAGCTCAAATCTATGATCTGCAAAACCAAAACTGTGAGTATGAATATAGATTCAAAAGGATGAGTTTGGCTGCAGATTTGAGGATCCCGGAGACCCGGTCATCCTTCTATGATGGTGTGCCTATGCCTTGGAAGAAGGACGACAAGCCTACGCCATCAACAAAATCACCACCGTCTCCACCAACAAAGAAGAATTAAGTATCTGGTATGGGCACTCCACTTGGCAACTGCCAAGCTTGGGGGAGTGCCCTAGTATCGTATCACCATCACTTTTATCTTTACCATTTTTCTTAGTTCGATCCTTTTGGTAATATCTTGATCTAGTAGAATAAAAGTTCTTAGTATGATCTAGTTGCGAGTTTTGCTTTATTATCCTTCTATGTAATCGAGTCCGTGAGCTATATAATAAAGATTAGTGTTGAGTCAAGGGCTTGATTATTTTCCATGATCCTAAGTGAATAAAAGGAAAGAGAAAGAAATAAAAAGAAACAAAGAGATCATGTGAGTCTTATGGAGAGTAATGAGCTCACATAGAAAGAGTATGATGAATAAAAGTTGTTGAGGGTTGACAAACATAGTTTTGGTCATCGTTGCAATTAAAAGGAAGTAATAAAGAAAGAGAGGTCTTCACATATAAATATACTATCTTGGACATCTTTTATGATTGTGAGCACTCATTAAAATATGACATGCTAAAGAGTTGACATTGGACAAGGAAGACAACATAATGGGTTATGTTTTCTTACATCTGAGATGAATTATATTGTCTTGGATCTTCCAACATGATGAGCTTGCCTTTCCCCCTCATGCTAGCCAAATTCATTGCACCAAGTAGAGATACTACTTGTGCTTCCAAATATCCTTAAACCAGTTTTGCCATGAGAGTACACCATATCTACCTATGGATTGAATGAGATCCTTCAAGTAAGTTGTCATCGGTGCAAAGCAATAAAAATTGCTCTCTAAATATGTATGATTGATTGGTGTGGAGGAAATAAGCTTTATACGATCGTGTGATATGGAAGTAATAAAAGCGACAGACTGCATAATAAAGGTCCATATCACAAGTGGCAATATAAAGTGACGTTCTTTCGCATTAAGATTTTGGGCATCCAACCATAAAAGCGCATGGCAACCTCTGCTTCCCTCTGCGAAGGGCCTATCTTTTACTTTTATCTCCTACATTACATAAGAGTCATGGTGATCTTCACCCTTCCTTTTTACATTTTATCCTTTGGCAAGCACAATATGTTGGAAAGATCCTGGTATATATGGCTAATTGGATGTGAGTTTTCATGAACTATTACTGTTGACATTACCCTTGAGGTAAAACGTTGGGAGGCAAAACTATAAGCCCCTATCTTTCTCTGTGTCCGATTAAAACTCCATACCTATAAGTATTGCGTGAGTGCCAGCAATTGTGAAAGACTATATGATAGTTGAGTATGTGGACTTGCTGAAAAGCTCTTATACATTGACTCTTTCTGATGTTATGATAAATTGCAATTGTTTCAATGTCTGAGATTGTAGTTTGTTCGTTTTGAATGAAGTTTACGATTCATACTTGATATTGCGAATGAATTATTACTCTAGCATAAGAGATTATATGACAAGAATTATATAAGTTGTTGTTCTAAGAATGATCATGAAGCCCTCTTGTCCGTATTTTATTTTTATCGACACCTCTATCTCTAAACATGTGGACATATTTTCCGATTTCGGCTTTTCGCTTGAGGACAAGCGAGGTCTAAGCTTGGGGGAGTTGATACGTCCATTTTGCATCATGCTTTTATATCGATATTTATTGCGTTATGGGCTATTATTACACATTGTGTCACAATACTTATGCATATTCTCTCTTATTTTACAAGGTTTACATAAAGACGGAGAATGCCGGCAGCCGGGATTTTGGGCTGGAAAAGGAGCAAATATTAGAGACCTATTCTGCACAGCTCCAAAAGTCCTGAAACTTCACGGATGATGTTTTCCAAATATATAAAAAAATACTCCGCGGAAGAAACTCACCAGGGGGGCCACACCCTGCCCACCTCGTGCGCCACCTGGTAGCCCTCAAGTGGCCATCTTCTGCTATATGGAGTCTCTCGATGGTAAAACAATCATAAGCCATCTTCTCGGACGAAACTCCGCCACCACGAGGCGGAACCTTGGCGGAACCAATCTAGGGCTCTGGCGGAGCTGTTCTGCCGGGGAAACTTCCCTCCCGAAGGGAGAAATCATTGCCATCGTCATCACCAACACTCCTCTCATCGAGAGAGGGCAATCTCCATCAACATCTTCATCAGCACCATCTCATCTCAAAACCCTAGTTCATCTCTTGTATCCAATTCTTGTCTCCAAGTCCAGGATTGGTGCTAGTTGGTTTAATTGGTAGAAGATCATATATTCAGATCCTATATACATATTAATACCCCTCTGATTATGAACATGTTTATGCTTTGTGAGTAGTTACTTTTGTTCCTGAGGACATGGGAGGAGTCTTGCTATTAGTAGTCACTAGATCATGGATGGCGCGCGTTGTCGCGCCCGTCCTATTTTCAATAGAATGATAGTGATTTCTATAAATATCTGGAAGCATAATCACGACCAAAGTAGTATGGCACCTATAATTTCATTGAATCCATTCATACAAACATCAAACATTATACAAATAAAAAATGGTAGGTGATCACTGCAAACAACTTGACAAACTCGAGAGGATTCGCTTGTTTCTGACCAGGCATAGTAAAAGGTAACATTCAAAAAAATAGAGCTTTGTCATCTTTTTTCATTTGGAAAGACAACCTTGTTGTAAGTTCCAAGAACAGCTTTAGCCTTCTGCTCAAATTCAAGCTGATAATCACCTTAGGCAGAAATCTGTAGCATGCTAAAATGACAGGTAGAGCCCACAATATCCAATCACCATTATAGAAATAATACAAACTGACAGGCAACCTAAAAGGCTTTTTGTGGTACTGATGCATACTACAAATTGACTATCTATTTACCATTATAGAAATAATTTAAACTGACAGGCAACCTAAAAGGCTTTTTGTGGTACTGATGCATACTACAAATTGACTGTCTATTTAATAGAAGCAAGTGCCAGCTACTCATTTTTCTGTAAATAGCAGATTGAGCAACATTTTTTTCTACATTTGAAGGAAAACAGTTCTCAGTATAGTGACCATGTCATCTAGATTATCAAGTTGGAGCCTGACAGCTTACGTTATTTTGCATGTGGGTCGTTGGTAAAGGAGGAGTCCAGGAGTGCAGGAACTGGTAATGTCAGAAGTGATCTGTATAACGAAAAAGATCAAATTAATAAGTTTAATAATAGAATGAGAGGAACAAACAAATCACATGCGTAAAGACATGTATTGGTTGGTGTTACTAAGCCACATGCAAGAAGAAAACACTGATCACAGCAGATAAATAAAGCAGAAATCCATATAAAAAAGTTTTATTCAGAATCTTGAGAAATTGGTGTTTTTATTATTCAAAGTCTATAAACATAATCACATTTTAAAAAGAGAAAGCCGTAAATGGCAGACCCTATCAAGATTTATTCAATGTCTAGAAACATATTCACATTTTAAAAAGAGAAAGTAATAAATGGTAGATCCTATCAATATTTTATTAGTCAACCTTGGATTGTTCATGGTAAAGTACATGGGGTATATAGTCCTCACCACTGCATCAGCAGGTCCGTATTCATCAACCCGCAACCATCGGTACGCATATAATCTCCGTGTCCCTCTCCATATCCCGCTAGATGTGGCAGTTGAGCACTTAAGGTGGCCCTGCATGTGTCACGTTGAACCGAAGACTTAATAGTGACATAACAGGAAGGAGACCACAAATTTTTGGAAATCTCAAAGAATAGATGAGAACTCCGATACCGAAGAAACTGAAAGCATGGGAAGATTAGGAGAGTGTCTTTTACAGGCAGATTAGGAGAGGCTAGCTACATATCCAGCTTGGATCGGAGTACTCTAATAGAAAATGGCATGTGAAACTTTATTAAGGACATGCTTAATACGTATTTGAATGTCATTGCATGGTAGTGTAAATAGCAATGCACCTAGAAATTTCACATCACTTACCTTTTTCTGAGTTGTGCATCACTTCCTCCGGTTTGTTTCCACCAAAAAATCATATCAATAAATATTGCATCTCTGTGTGTGTGTGGATTGTCATGAAAATCATTACAAAAAAATTAATATAAGAATGAACAAGGAAAGAAAATTTGGGAAACTGTTTTCACCACTAAAGGATGAAAAGCTAATGTAAATATCCATAAAATAGTGTGTGTCTTTTGGGCTTGTTGTAAAATATGCAAGTTGAGCAGCTAGAACTGGAGAGAAGATAATGCATACCATCATAAACAACACCAGTTATTCTAATTATGGAAGGCAATATGAATCAATCAATCTAGAATGTGATTAGGTTTACAATCACAAGAAAGCACAGGATAAGTACAATTACGTACACATCCACCTGCTGCTATTGTATCCAGTATCCACTATCTAGTGACCCACTGTACCTCCACCGAGAACGAACCAACATTGTCTGCTCAAAGTTCACATACCTTCCTGGACCGGGCAGCAGCGTGTCGGAGGACTTTAGATCCATCGTATAAACAGATCACGGGTTGGGGTGTTTGCGCCTGAAAGCTGAGATCTCGCCGCAGCACTCTGTTACACTCCTAGATCAGAAAGAGCGGAGCAAGCTTGGCCTCGTCCTCCACCGGCGACCCAACCAGCAAAGCCCTCAGGCACGACATTGGTGAGAGACGGCTGGCACGGCCCGCTGCGAACGCGCTCCCGACGACGCGAACAACAACTGGCGCTTGGAGAGGCGACTCCGTCCTGCACGCCAGCGCCGGCGCCCGGCAGCAGCCTCTCTCTCCCAGAAGGCGGCGTGGTGAAGCATGCCCCGTAGCCAGGTGACGAACCGCAGCGCATCGACCGGCCGGGGCACCTCGCCTTGGCTGGTTCCCCTGGACCGCCGGTTCCCTCGCGCGCGTTGCGTCGGCTCCCTTGATCCTGGATCCCACGCGCGGCTGGCGTCCGCTAAATCCCCTCGGGGCCTCGACAGCACCGGCTGCTCCTCTCCTCTGGTCGCTGGATTGGGCGGGTGGACCTCGATCGGGATTGGGCGAGCTTCGATCGGGATCGGGAGTTGACAACAGCAGCAGTTGCGTTCCACCTTGAAAGGACGGCTCCGAGCACATCGTCGTGGTAGGTAAATCAATAGAGAGTGTGATGTCGTTTCGCTATGCGCGCTGGCACTAGAGATCGAGAAAGAGTGAGGGGGCCGCTGGTCGAGGTCGATGTCGTGGTCGGCGGCGCTGCTGGGAAGGATACGCCCAGCTGCCTAGATTGGGAGAAAGAGCACAGAGGTCGGGGAGAGGAGGGGGTTGTGCGAGACGACGTCTCGATCCGGTTCGGGTGGGGAGAGGAGACTTGGCCCATTGGGCCCAATTTAATGCGGAACGTCCAAAAATGCTGACGGAGCAGCGGCCCACACGGTGTGCGATCGGTATTAGCAAAAGAACCGAGATTACATGCAATTCCCACCTAATCTGACGGCTGAAAATGCTTGAAATTGACGATCGGACGGCTGTGAACGCTGATGCTCTGAGAGGGCTGAAAAAGTGCTCAGTTATAAAGTATCTTAATGTGAATTTGGTATTCGTTCGATATTTTGATGAGATGTATGTTGTCTCTCCTCTAGTTAGACCTGGCCATGGGAAGCCCGGCCCGGTCAGCCCGACCCGACCCGGTCCGGCCCGATGCTACTCCCGGGCCGGGCTCGGGCCTAGATTTTGAGCCCGATGGCCGGGCCGGGCCGGGCCCGTCGTTTTTGCACTTTTCTAAAGGTCGGGCCGGGCCGGCCCGGAGCCCGACGGGCTTTTACGTGTTCGAGGCCGGGCTCGGGCCTAGAAAACAGGCCTGATGGCCGGGTCGGGCCGGGCCCGGGCCTGGGTTTTTTGCATCGGGCTTGGCTAAGCCCGGCCCGAGGTATGGCCAGGTATACCTCTAGTGGTGTTATGTGAACGTCGACTACATGACACTTCACCATTATTTGGGCCTAGAGGAAGGCATTGGGGAGTAATAAGTAGATGATGAGTTGCTAGAGTGATAGAAGCTTAAACCCTAGTTTATGTGTTGCTTCGTAAGGGGCTGATTTGGATCCATATGTTTCATGCTATGGTTAGGTTTCCTTAATACTTTTGTTGTAGTTGCGGATGCTTGCAATAGAGGTTAATCATAAGTGGGATGCTTGTCCAAGTAAGGGCAGCACCCAAGCACTGGTCCACCCACATACCAAATTATCAAAGTACCGGACGCGAATCATATGAACGTGATGAAAAGTAGCTTGATGATATTCCCATGTGTCCTCGGGAGCGCTTTACATCATATAAGAGTTTGTCCAAGCTTGTCCTTTGCTACAAAAAAGGATTGGGCCACCTTGCTGCACTTTATTTACTTTTATTACTTGTTGCTCGTTACAAATTATCCTATCACAAAACTATCTGTTACCACTTATTTCAGTACTTGCAGAGAATACCTTGCTGGAAACCGCTTATCATTTCCTTCTGCTCCTCGTTGGGTTCGACACTCTTACTTATTGAAAGGACTACGATAGATCCCCTATATTTGTGGGTCATTAGCACCGATGATTCGTGGCGCTCTCCACCTCTGAGTTGGTGACGGATACATCATCTGAATCCTCGGCTGGAGGACAATCCGGCGTTACCCCCGCATCAGCCCTTGTCTTTTCGGCAGGATCAGGATCCTGGCCGTGGGAAGTACGACCGGCCAGAGCCCCGGACATAGACCGACACACTCTTTTCCTGATACAGGACAAACAGAAAGGTCACAGTTGGATGTGACTGCCAAGAGGCGTATTCGCAAATCCATAGCTCTTTGATGAAGGCTCGGTCGTATCTTCGTTTGCCTTCCTCTTCGAAGGCTTGCCCGGCGTGGGGGCGCTCTCTTCGGAGGTGCCCCTAGGGCAGCATGGTGTGCCAAACACCTCCCCTTTTGAGCACAGGACAGTGCGGTGGGTGAGGCATAATGAGAGAACTCTTTCGGATAAGATGTCTCCTGATTACTTATGTGTGAAGCAGGAAGAAGGCCGGGATAATCGGCGGTGATAGCCACCTCTGTGCCGTCATAGCTCTCCTGGTAAAACACCCCATCCCCGAGCACCACGAATATATCCGGATCCTCCTCGAATCTGGGATCAAGGTCCCGATTGTGGCCCTCGGGCTGTGGGGCGGGGCTGCGAAGCCCTTCAGAAATCTTTCGCCCGTGCTGTTATAAATGGACGGGTTAATACTCATTGAAAGTAGCTCAGGGAGCGGAGTGAGTAGAGCATAGGAGTTGGGACTTACCCAGCTAGGTGGACTGTACATGGAAAATCCATCTCTGCGCTGGATACATAGAAATTCCTCTTCCTCCCCTTTGAATAGTTTGGCCAATATTTTGGCCAGAGCGGCGGGGGTGTCCGGACCCTTCCGGCCGCAGCGGGAGGCGTCATCTTCCCTGTTGTAGTGCCACATGGGGAGACTTCTGTACTGGAGTGGTTGAACCCCCTGTACTATGGAAGTTGCCATTACTTCAACTATTGATAATCCAGACTGAGCGAGTGACCTTATCTTGCTCATGAGTTGACGAATTTCTGCACTATCTTCCTCCTCGAGGCTCCAAGGGCGCCAGCTGTGGTGTTTCTTCAAAGGAGCTCTTGTGAATTCGGGAAGCCCACTCCGAACTGGGTCTGGAAGTGCAACGTCCTCAATGTAGAACCATTCAGAGGGCCACTCTTGGGATGCCTTCTTTGGTGTGCTGGACAGATATCCGGTCTCGGCGATGCGCCATATTTCGGATCTGCCCACTTCAAATATTGACCCCCCGTGGTTGCGCAGGACAAGACAGAATAGCTTTCTCCACAATTCGAAGTGGGCCTCGCAACCCAAGAATAGCTCACAAAGAGAGACATAACCCGCGATATGCACGAGGGAGGCAGGAGTAAAGTTGTGCAGTTGGAGGCCATAATACTCCAGAAGCCCTCGGAGGAATGGATGAATTGGAAATCCGACGCCTCTTAGCAGATAAGGGACGAAGCATACTCGTTCCCCCTGGATGTATTGGGAAAATTTTCAGCCTGAGCCCCGCCATTGAAGGAGGTCAATCATGCTCAAACGGGGACCAGATCTGCGGGGGAAGAAATTCCTGTGTTTGCAGCTTCACCAGCTGACTATGGGATACGGAACACCTCTCCCATTCGCCTTTTTTGGGGATGCAGGGGTGGAATGAGGAGCTGGGAGCGTCAACCATGTTGGAATGGATTTTCCTGGCGCGCTCAGAGGATTTCTCCGTGTGGTGCTGAATGGATCTGAGATTCAATCTCTTTAAATAGACGCTCCTCCTTAATGGCCGGGGTGTTATGTGTAAAATCACCCTGACCTCTCGCCTTCGCTCGACACGTGGAAACTGAAGTTGTTGATACACAGAAACCGAGGGGTTCAACATTAAATAGGAGGATGAATACATCACTCTGAAGTCATCGGAGGAAGAACCCGCCTTGCAATGTCGAAGACAATCTGCACGCCGGACACCTCGTCGTTGAAGTCTGGATCGGGGGCTACTGAGGGAGTCCTGGACTAAGGGGTCCTCGGGCGTCCGGCCTGTTAGCCATGGGCCGGACTGTTGGGCTGTGAAGATACAAAGACCGAAGACTCTACCCGTGTCCGGATGGGGCTCTCCTAGGTGTGGAAGGCAATCTTGGCGACCGAATATGAAGATTTCCTTTTTCCGTAACCGACTTTGTGTAACCCTAGATCCCTTCGGTGCCTACATAAACCGGAGGGCTAGGTCCGTAGAGAGAATAGTCATAATCATAGTCTGGCTAGACTTTTAGGGTTTAGCCATTACGATCTCGTGGTAGATCAACTCTTGTAACACTCATATTCATCAAGATCAATCAAGCAGGAAGTAGGGTATTACCTCCATAGAGAGGGCCCGAACCTGGGTAAACATTGTGTCCCTTGTCTCCTGTTACCATCGACTGTAGACGCACAGTTCGGGACCCCCTACCCGAGATCCGCTGGTTTTGACACCGACAGGAACCGCCTATGATTTATCTAGCATGGTAAGTATTGAGAATTCTCGGTCGTTTTCGTTGACAGAAAAGGCTTGCCTCTCGAAACAATTTTATCTCCCAATTTAAGCTTTGAGCTTTGGCACCTCTACAAATCTCTGCTTCGCTCTACAAAGAGCCTATCTATTTACTTTATGCAATTTTTATTTTTTATTGAGTCTCCATATTCTCTCATAAAGCACCAACTAGGGAACACTATTTTCATACTTGTGCATTGGATATAGCTAATATTTGAGTGTGTTTCATGAACTTATCAATGATTGAGCATATTGAGCTAGGGATAGCTTTCTTTAGTGTTGATATTTTAAAAGACATGGTTGCTTGTTGATATGCTTGAGTATTGATGTCTTCATGCCAATTATAGAATTTGCTTTGAATCATCTAAAGTCTTAATGTCCATGCATCAAAAATAAGAATATGTGATGAACATGTTAGGCAGCATTCCACATCAAACATTCTATTATTATCATTTATCTACTCGAGGACGAGCATGAATTAAGCTTGGGGATGCTGATACGTCTTCAACGTTATCTATAATATTTTATTGTTCCATACTATTATATTATCAATCTTGGATGTTTTATATACATTTACTACCAACTTTATATCATTTTTTGGGACTAACCTATTAACATAATGCCCAGTGGCAGTTGCAGCCTTTTGCTTGTATTTTACTTTGCAGAATATCAATACCAAAAGAAGTCCAAATGCCACAAAACTTTTTGGAGATTTGATTCTGCCCAGAAGATACCCAGGGAGCCAAAGGAGCACACGGGAGGAGGCCCGTGAGGCCCACTAGGCACCAGGGAGCCCAGGCGCGCCCTGGTGGGTAGTGGAGCCCACGGGAACCCTCTCGACCGGCTTCCACCTCTGTAAATACTCTAAAATCCCAAAAATCCTAGGGGCATCGAGGAAATACAGTTTCCATTGCCGCAAGTTCCAGAACTACGAGATCCAATCTAGAGGCCTTTTCTGGCACTCCTTCGGAGGGGGCAACGATCACAGAGGGGTTCTTCATTATCCTTGTTGCCCCTCGTTGATGCATGAGTAGTTTACCAAAGACCTACGGGTCCTTAGCTAGTAGCTAGATGACTTCTTCTCTGTTTTTGATCTTCAATACAATGTTCTCCTCGATGTTCTTGGAGATCTATTTGATGTAACTCTTTTTTGTGGCATGTTTGTTGGGGTCCGATGAATTGTGAGTTTATGATCAATTCTATCCATGAATATTATTTGAGTCTTTGTTGAACTCTTATATGCATGATTGTTATAGCCTCGTATTTCTGCTCCGAAATTTTGGTTTGGTTTGGCCAACTAGATTGATTTTTCTTGCCATGGGAAGAGGTGCTTTGTGATGGGTTCGATCTTGTGGTGCTCAATCTCAGCGACAGAAAGAGACATGACACGCATGTATCGTTGCTATTATGGGTAACAAGATGGGCTTTATTCATACGTGAGTTTATCTTGTCTACATCATGTCATCGTTCTTATTGCATTGGTCCATTTTTTATGAACTTAATACGCTAGATGCATGCTGGATAGCGGTCGATGTGTGGAGTAATAGTAGTAGATGCAGGCAGGAGCCAGTCTACGAATCTTGGACGTGATGCCTATATACATGATCATTGCCTTGGATATCATCATGATTATTCGCTTTTCTATCAATTGCCACCCACCGTATGCTAATTTCTTGAGAGAAGCCTCTAGTGAAAGCTACAGCCCTCGGGTCTATTTCCTATCATATTAAAACCAACAATACCTTACTGTGATTTTTCTTTATTTTTTGTGTTTTAGTTAGAACTATTTATCAAAACCTATACAATTTAATCTATCTCAATACCGAGGAGGAATTGGCAACCCCTCTTACGCATTGGGTTGCAAGTTTTTGTTGTTTGTGTGCAGGTGCTGTTTACATAGTGTTGCTTGGTTCTCCTACTGGATTGATAATTTTGGTTTCATAACTAAGGGAAATACTTACTTTTGTTGTGCTGCATCATCCTCTCCTCTTTGAGGAAATACCAACACAGATACAAGCAATCAGTGGAGGAGACCTTAAGGGGCTCCTTCCTTAAGGAAGGCACCGTGCCTCGATAGGTACGGCGCTTTAGGGCTTCCAGTCTGCGGGGGCCGGCCTGCACATGGTTTTCAAGAACCTCGTCACGAGCTTCGAGGTACGCCTCTACCTTTTTAACTTGTTTACTTTGATCTTGTATATTTATGCGCCTGTCTGAGGATATAACATCACGGCCTTCTAGATGGCATAGTGAGTGAGTGGCCCCCGAGCCCAAAGTTGGTTTCAATAAACCGGCATTGGGGTCGTTCATTTAGTAGGAGCTTGTCATGCAGCCCTGAGGACACTGCCAAAGGCAGTCGTTCTGAACTTCCAATACTTTGATTGCAGGCTTTGTGTAAAAAAAATATTTTTGGCAGGTTTCGACCTCGGCTCTGGACTCCATCTCCGAGGAGATAGCAGAGATGAATCGGAAGCTCAAGAGGTCCCAGGAGGACCTCAACCTGGTGCATCAGAGGTTCGAGTAGTCTCAAGGTGAGCAACCCGTACTTGCTGTTGGTAAGTGTTATTTTTCACAGAAAAGTTGTGATAATTTTTGTGTGCTAAGCGGGAAACTAAGGTCGAACTGTTGTAATGACAACAGCGTTGGCCAAGCTTGAGGCGTTCAAGGTCTAGCTCAAAAAAGCTCAGCAGGAGGTGAAGCAGCATATGGCTGCGGCTGCGAAGGCGGAGGAGGCCCGAGCTTCCGAGAAAGTGGTCGTGGAGAAGGACCGGGCGCGGGTCCAAGAGGTCGAGCCGGCACAAACAAGAAGCGCAAAAGCAAGCGGACGAAGGCATATACACGGCCAGAGGACAAACTCCTTTGTGAGTGTTGGAGGAACATTGGACAAGACCCGAAGGTTGGCGCCGAGCAAAAGGCATCTATCTTTTGGCTTTGTGTTCATCGTGAGTACCATGAACGCAAGAAGTTCACGCCGTACCAAATGGAGAGAAACCGCGGGTTGGTGACTCTCTCTCAAAGCAATGGAGGGTGATACAACAAGAGTGCATCAAGTTTTGTGCATCCTTTAAGAGCATCCAAGCACGTCCCGTGAGCGGCCTCGACCTCAAAGATATGGTATACATGTGCCCTCTTCGTATCTGTTTCCATTGTGCTTGCATGTCCATTTGCCCATATGCTAGCATGCTATTCATTCGTAGGCATTCCAAGCTTTAGAGGCATTCAAGGCCAAACCTGACAGGAAGTCCTTCAATTTCATCCATTGTTGGATGATCATCAATGGGGAGGATAAGTTCAAAGCGCAATATGCCACCGCCAACGCGCGTGGGGGGGAGGATGTTGGGGAACGTAGCATAAAATTTCAAAAAAATTCCTATACTCACGCAAGATCTATCTAGGAGATGCATAGAAACGAGAGGGGGAGAGTGTGTCCATGTACCCTCGTAGACCGAAAGCGGAAGCGTTTGACAACGGAGTTGATGTAGTCAAACTTCTTCTCGTTCCGACCGATCAAGCACCAAACGTACGGCACCTCCGAGTTCTGCACACGTTCATCTCGATGACGTCACTCGAACTCTTGATCCATCAAAGTGTCGAGGGAGAGTTTCGTCAGCACGACGGCGTGGTGACGGTGATGGTGAAGTGATCCGCGCAAGGCTTCGCCTAAGCACTACGAAGATATGACCGGAGGTGTAAACTGTGGAGGGGGCGCCGCACACGGCTAACAATTGTTGGTGTGTGTTCTAGCGGTGCCCCCTTTCATATATATAGGTTGGAGGGGTGGAGAGGCAGCCAAGGGGGCTCCCCAAGTAGGAGTAATCCTACTTGGGATCCTCCCAATTCGGCCTCCCCCTTTCCTATTCCTATCCGGAGTAGGAAGGGAAGAGCGGGAAGGGGGAATCCTATTCCCTTTTTCCTTTCCTCCTTCCCCTTTTCTACTCCAATTTGGCCAGCCCATATGGGAGGTGTTGGGTTTCGTAGTAATTTCAAAAAATTTCCTACGCACACGCAAGATCATGTGATGCATAGCAACGAGAGGGGAGAGTGTTGTCTACGTACCCAACGCAGACCGACTGCGGAAGCGCTGACACGACGTAGAGGAAGTAGTCGTACGTCTTCACGATCCAACCGATCAAGCACCGAAACTACGGCACCTCCGAGTTCGAGCACACGTTCAGCTCGATGACGATCCCCGGACTCCAACCCAGCAAAGTGTCGGGGAAGAGTTCCGTCAGCACGATGGCGTGGTGACGATCTTGATGTACTACAGCAGCAGGGCTTCGCCTAAACTCCGCTACAGTATTATCGAGGTATATGGTGGCAGGGGGCACCGCACACGGCTAAGGAATAGATCACGTGGATCAACTTGTGTGTTCTAGGGTGCCTCTACCTCAGTATATAAAGGAGCCAAGGGGGGAGGGGGGCGCCGGCCAGGGAGAGAGGCGCAGGAGGAGTCCTACTCCTTCCGGGAGTAGGACTCCCCCCCAATCCTATTCCAATTAGGATTCCCAAGGGGGGAACGAGAGAGGGGGGGGCCGGCCACCTTCTCCTAGTCCTAATAGGACTAGGGGAGGGGGAAGTGGCGCAGCCACCTTGGGCTGCCCCTTTCTCCTTTCCACTAAGGCCCATGAAGGCCCATATGGCTCCCGGGGGGTTCCGGTAACCTCCTGGTAACCCGGTAAAATCCCGATTTCACCCGGAACACTTCCGATGTCCAAACATAGGCTTCCAATATATCAATCTTTATGTCTCGACCATTTCAAGACTCCTCGTCATGTCCGTGATCACATCCGGGACTCCGAACAACCTTCGGTACATCAAAATGCATAAACTCATAATATAACTGTCATCGTAACCTTAAGCGTGCGGACCCTACGGGTTCGAGAACAATGTAGACATGACCGAGACATGTCTCCGGTCAATAACCAATAGCGGGACCTGGATGCCCATATTGGCTCCTACATATTCTACGAAGATCTTTATCGGTCAGACCGCATAACAACATACGTTGTTCCCTTTGTCATCGGTATGTTACTTGCCCGAGATTCGATCGTCGGTATCCAATACCTAGTTCAATCTCGTTACCGGCAAGTCTCTTTACTCGTTCTGTAATTCATCATCTCACAACTAACATATTAGTTGTAATGCTTGCAAGGCTTATGTGATGTGCATTACCGAGAGGGCCCAGAGATACCTCTCCGACAATCGGAGTGACAAATCCTAATCTCGAAATACGCCAACCCAACATCTACCTTTGGAGACACCTGTAATGCTCCTTTATAATCACCCAGTTACGTTGTGATGTTTGGTAGCACCCAAAGTGTTCCTCCGGTAAACGGGAGTTGCATAATCTCATAGTCATAGGAACATGTATAAGTCATGAAGAAAGCAATAGCAACATACTAAACGATCGGGTGCTAAGCTAATGGAATGGGTCATGTGAATCAGATCATTCAACTAATGATGTGACCTCGTTAATCAAATAACAACTCATTGTTCATGGTTAGGAAACATAACCATCTTTGATTAATGAGCTAGTCAAGTAGAGGCATACTAGTGACACTTTGTTTGTCTATGTATTCACACATGTATTATGTTTCCGGTTAATACAATTCTAGCATGAATAATAAACATTTATCATGATTATAAGGAAATAAATAATAACTTTATTATTGCCTCTAGGGCATATTTCCTTTCAGTCTCCCACTTGCACTAGAGTCAATAATCTATATTACACTGTAATGATTCTAACACCCATAGAGCTTTGGTGCTGATCATGTTTTGCTCGTGGAAGAGGCTTAGTCAACGGGTCTGCAACATTCAGATCCGTATGTATCTTGCAAATCTCTATGTCTCCCACCTGGACTAGATCCCGGATGGAGTTGAAGCGTCTCTTGATGTGTTTGGTCCTTTTGTGAAATCTGGATTCCTTTGCCAAGGCAATTGCACCAGTATTGTCACAAAAGATTTTCATTGGACCCGATGCATTAGGTATGACACCTAGATCGGATATGAACTCCTTCATCCAGACTCCTTCGTTCGCTGCTTCTGAAGCAGCTATGTACTCCGCTTCACATGTAGATCCCGCTACGACGCTTTGTTTAGAACTGCACCAACTGACAGCTCCACTGTTTAATGTAAACATGTATCCGGTTTGTGATTTAGAATCGTCCGGATCAGTGTCAAAGCTTGCATCAACGTAACCTTTTACGGTGAGCTCTTTGTCACCTCCATATACGAGAAACATATCCTTAGTCCTTTTCAGGTATTTCAGGATGTTCTTGACCGCTGTCCAGTGATCCACTCCTGGATTACTTTGGTACCTCCCTGCTAAACTTATAGCAAGGCACACATCAGGTCTGGTACACAGCATTGCATACATGATAGATCCTATGGCTGATGCATAGGGAACATCTTTCATATTCTCTCTACCTTCTGCAGTGGTCGGGCATTGAGTCTTACTCAACTTCACACCTTGTAACACAGGCAAGAACCCTTTCTTTGCTTGATCCATTTTGAACTTCTTCAAAATTTTGTCAAGGTATGTGCTTTGTGAAAGTCCAATTAAGCGTCTTGATCTATCTCTATAGATCTTAATGCCTAATATGTAAGCAGCTTCACCGAGGTCTTTCATTGAAAAACTTTTATTCAAGTATCCCTTTATGCTATCCAGAAATTCTATATCATTTCCAATCAGCAATATGTCATCTACATATAATATCAGAAATGCTACAGAGCTCCCACTCACTTTCTTGTAAATACAGGCTTCTCCAAAAGTCTGTATAAAACCAAATGCTTTGATCACACTATCAAAACGTTTATTCCAACTCCGAGAGGCTTGCACCAGTCCATAAATGGATCGCTGGAGCTTGCACACTTTGTTAGCTCCCTTTGGATCGACAAAACCTTCCGGTTGCATCATATACAACTCTTCTTCTAGAAATCCATTCAGGAATGCAGTTTTGACATCCATCTGCCAAATTTCATAATCATAAAATGCGGCAATCGCTAACATGATTCGGACGGACTTAAGCATCGCTACGGGTGAGAAGGTCTCATCGTAGTCAATCCCTTGAACTTGCCGAAAACCTTTTGCGACAAGTCGAGCTTTATAGACAGTAACATTACCATCAGCGTCAGTCTTCTTCTTAAAGATCCATTTATTCTCAATTGCTTGCCGATCATCGGGCAAGTCAACCAAAGTCCATACTTTGTTCTCATACATGGATCCCATCTCAGATTTCATGGCTTCAAGCCACTTTGCGGAATCTGGGCTCACCATCGCTTCTTCATAGTTCGTAGGTTCATCATGATCTAGTAGCATGACTTCCAGAACAGGATTACCGTACCACTCTGGTGCGGATCTTACTCTGGTTGATCTACGAGGTTCAGTAGTATCTTGATCTGAAGTTTCATGATCATTATCATTGACTTCCTCACTAACTGGTGTAGGTGTCACTGAAACAGTTTTCTGTGATGAACTACTTTCCAGTAAGGGAGCAGGTACAGTTACCTCATCAAGTTCTACTTTCCTCCCACTCACTTCTTTCGAGAGAAACTCCTTCTCTAGAAAGGATCCATTCTTGGCAACGAATGTTTTGCCTTCGGATCTGTGATAGAAGGTGTACCCAACAGTTTCCTTTGGGTATCCTATGAAGACACATTTCTCCGATTTGGGTTCGAGCTTATCAGGTTGAAGCTTTTTCACATAAGCATCGCAGCCCCAAACTTTAAGAAACGACAACTTTGGTTTCTTGCCAAACCACAGTTCATAAGGCGTCGTCTCAACGGATTTTGATGGTGCCCTATTTAACGTGAATGTGGCCGTCTCTAGAGCATAACCCCAAAACGATAGCGGTAAATCAGTAAGAGACATCATAGATCGCACCATATCCAGTAAAGTACGATTACGACGTTCGGACACACCATTACGCTGTGGTGTTCCGGGTGGCGTGAGTTGCGAAACTATTCCATAGTTTTTCAAATGTACACCAAACTCGTAACTCAAATATTCTCCTCCACGATCAGATCGTAGAAACTTTATTTTCTTGTTACGATGATTTTCAACTTCACTCTGAAATTCTTTGAACTTTTCAAATGTTTCAGATTTATGTTGCATTAAGTAGATATACCCATATCTGCTTAAATCATCTGTGAAGGTGAGAAAATAACGATATCCGCCACGAGCCTCAATATTCATCGGACCACATACATCGGTATGTATGATTTCCAACAAATCTGTTGCTCTCTCCATAGTACCGGAGAATGATGTTTTAGTCATCTTGCCCAAGAGGCACGGTTCGCAAGTACCAAGTGATTCATAATCAAGTGGTTCCAAAAGTCCATCAGTATGGAGTTTCTTCATGCGCTTTATACCGATATGACCTAAACGACAGTGCCACAAATAAGTTGCACTTTCATTATCAACTCTGCATCTTTTGGCTTCAACATTATGAATATGTGTATTACTACTATCGAGATCCAATAAGAATAGACCACTCTTCAAGGGTGCATGACCATAAAAGATATTACTCATATAAATAGAACAACCATTATTCTCTGATTTAAATGAATAACCGTCTCGCATTAAACAAGATCCAGATATAATGTTCATGCTCAACGCTGGCACCAAATAACAATTATTTAGGTCTAATATTAATCCTGAAGGTAGATGTAGAGGTAGCGTGCCGACCGCGATCACATCAACTTTGGAACCGTTTCCCACGCGCATTTTCACCTCGTCCTTTGCCAGTGCCCGCTTATTCCGTAGTCCCTGTTTCGAGTTGCAAATATTAGCAACAGAACCAGTATCAAATACCCAGGTGCTACTGCGAGCTCTAGTAAGGTATACATCAATAACATGTATATCACATATACCTTTGTTCACCTTGCCATCCTTCTTATCCGCCAAATACTTGGGGCAGTTCCGCTTCCAGTGACCAGTCTGCTTGCAGTAGAAGCACTCAGTTTCATGCTTAGGTCCAGACTTGGGTTTCTTCTCCTGAGCAGCAACTTGCTTGCCGTTCTTCTTGAAGTTCCCCTTCTTATTCCCTTTGCCCTTTTTCTTGAAACTAGTGGTTTTGTTAACCATCAACACTTGATGCTCCTTTTTGATTTCTACCTCCGCAGCTTTCAGCATTGCGAAGAGCTCGGGAATAGTCTTGTTCATCCCTTGCATATTATAGTTCATCACGAAGCTCTTGTAGCTTGGTGGCAGTGATTGGAGAATTCTGTCAATGACGCAATCATCCGGAATATTAACTCCCAATTGAATCAAGTGATTATTATACCCAGACATTTTGAGTATATGCTCACTGACAGAACTGTTCTCCTCCATCTTGCAGCTATAGAACTTATTGGAGACTTCATATCTCTCAATTCGGGCATTTGCTTGAAATATTAACTTCAACTCCTGGAACATCTCATATGCTCCATGACGTTCAAAACGTCGTTGAAGTCCCGATTCTAAGCCGTAAAGCATGGCACACTGAACTATCGAGTAGTCATCAGCTTTGCTCTGCCAGACGTTCATAACATCTGGTGTCGCTCCAGCAGCAGGCCTGGCACCCAGCGGTGCTTCCAGGACGTAATTCTTCTGAGCAGCAATGAGGATAATCCTCAAGTTACGGACCCAGTCCGTGTAATTGCTACCATCATCTTTCAACTTTGCTTTCTCAAGGAACGCATTAAAATTCAACGGAACAACAGCACGAGCCATCTATCTACAATCAACATAAACAAGCAAGATACTATCAGGTACTAAGTTCATGATAAATTTAAGTTCAATTAATCATATTACTTAAGAACTCCCACTTATATAGACATCCCTCTAATCTTCTAAGTGATTACGTGATCCAAATCAACTAAACCATGACCGATCATCACGTGAGATGGAGTAGTTTTCAATGGTGAACATCGTTATGTTGATCATATCTACTATATGATTCACGCTCGACCTTTCGGTCTCCGTGTTCCGAGGCCATATCTGCATATGCTAGGCTCGTCAAGTTTAACCTGAGTATTCTGCGTGTGCAAAACTGGCTTGCACCCGTTGTAGATGGACGTAGAGCTTATCACACCCGATCATCACGTGGTGTCTGGGCACGACGAACTTTGGCAACGGTGCATACTCAGGGAGAACACTTCTTGATAATTTAGTGAGAGATCATCTTATAATGCTACCGTCAATCAAAGCAAGATAAGATGCATAAAAAGATAAACATCACATGCAATCAATATAAGTGATATGATATGGTCATCATCATCTTGTGCTTGTGATCTCCATCTCCGAAGCACCATCATGATCACCATCGTCACCGGCGCGACACCTTGATCTCCATCGTAGCATCGTTTTCGTCTCGCCAATCTTATGCTTCCACGACTATCACTACCGTTTAGTAATAAAGTAAAGCATTACATCGCGATTGCATTGCATACAATAAAGCGACAACCATATGGCTCCTGCCAGTTGCCGATAATTCGGTTACAAAACATGATCATCTCATACAATAAAATTCAGCATCATGCCTTGACCATATCACATCACAACATGCCCTGCAAAAACAAGTTAGACGTCCTCTACTTTGTTGTTGCATATTTTACGTGGCTGCCAGAAGGTTTTGTCGATCCTAAAGGTGCTAACAAAGTGTGCAAGCTCCAGCGATCCATTTATGAACTGGTGCAAGCATCTCGGAGTTGGAATATACACTTTGATAATGTGATCAAAGCATATGGTTTTATACAGACTTTCAGAGAAGTCTATATTTACAAGAAAGTGAGTGGGAGCTCTGTAGCATTTCTAATATTATATGTGGATGACATATTGTTGATTGGAAATGATGTAGAATTTCTAGAAAGCATAAAAGGATACTTGAACAAAAGTTTTTCAATGAAAGACCTCGGCGAAGCTGCTTATATATTAGGCATCAAGATCTATAGAGATAGATCAAGACGCTTAACTGTACTTTCACAAAGCACATACCTTAATAAAGTTTTGAAGAAGTTCAAAATGGATCAGCCAAAGAAAGGGTTCTTGCCAGTATTACAAGGTGTGAAGTTGAGTAAGACTCAAATCCCGACCATGGCAGAAGATAGAGAGAGAATGAAAGTCATTCCCTATGCCTCAGCCATAGGTTCTATACGATATGCCATGCTGTGTACCAGACCTATTGTGTACTTTGCCATGAGTTTGGTAAGGGGGTACAATAGTGATCCAGGAGTAGATCACTAGACAACGGTCAAAATTATCCGTAGAGGACTAAGGAAATATTTCTCGGTTATGGAGGTGATAAAGAGTTCGTCGTAAAGAGTTACGTTGATGCAAGCTTTTACACCGATCCAGATAAATCTGAGTCTCAATCTGGATACATATTGAAAGTGGGAGCAATTAGCTAGAGTAGCTCCATAGAGAGCATTGTAGACATAGAAATT
Source organism: Triticum urartu (assembly GCF_056163025.1). NCBI lineage: Eukaryota > Viridiplantae > Streptophyta > Magnoliopsida > Poales > Poaceae > Triticum > Triticum urartu. The sequence continues at coordinate 544,308,091 of NC_141874.1, forward strand.
TGCAAAATACATACGGATCTGAATGTGGCAGACCCGTTGACTAAACTTCTCTCATAAGCAAAACATGATCACACCTTTGTACTCTTTGGGTGTTAATCACATAGCAATGTGAACTAGATTATTGAATCTAATAAACCCTTTGGGTGTTGGTCACATGGCGATGTGAACTATGTGTGTTAATCACATAAAGATGTGACCTATTGGTGTTAATCACATGGCGATGTGAACTAGATTATTGACTCCAGTGCAAGTGGGATACTGAAGGAAGTATGCCCTAGAGGCAATAATAAAGTTGTTATTTATACTTCCTTATATCATGATAAATGTTTATTATTCATGCTACAATTGATTAACCGGAAACTTGATACATGTGTGGATACATAGACAAAACACAATGTCCCTAGTAAGCCTCTACTAGACTAGCTCGTTAATCAAAGATGGTTAAGTTTCCTAACCATAGACATGTGTTGTCATTTGATGAACGGGATCACACCATTAGGATAATGATGGACAAGACCCATCCATTAGCTTAGCATAATGATCATTAAATTTTATTGCTATTGCTTTCTTCATGACTTATACATATTCCTTTGACTATGAGATTATGCAACTCCCAAATACCGAAGGAATACCTTGTGTGATATCAAACTTTATAACATAACTGGGTGATTATAAAGATGCTCTATAGGTATCTTCGAAGGTGTTTGTTGGGTTGGCATAGATCGAGATTAGGATTTGTCACTCCGAGTATCGGAGAGGTATCTCTGGGCCCTCTCGGTAATGCACATCATAATAAGCCTTGCAAGCATTGTGACTAATGAGTTAGTTATGGGATGATGCATTACAAGATGAGTAAAGAGACTTGCCGGTAACGAGATTGAACTAGGTATGAAGATACCGATGATCGAATCTCGGGCAAGTAACATACTGATGACAAAGGGAATAACGTATGTTGTCATTACGGTACGACCGATAAAGATCTTCGTAGAATATGTGGGAACCAATATGAGCATCCAGGTTCTGCTATTGGTTATTGACCAGAGAGGTGTCTCGGTCATGTCTACATAGTTCTTGAACCCGTAGGGTCCGCACGCTTAACGTTCGATGACGATTTTGTATTATATGAGTTATGTGATTTGGTGACCTAATGTTGTTTAGAGTCCCGGATGAGATCACGGACATGACGAGGAGTCTCGAAATTGTCGAGAGGTAAAGATTCATATATTGGACGATGATATTCGGACACCGGAAGTGTTCCGGGGGTACCGGGTGCATATCAGGTCACCGGAAGGGGTTCCGGGCATTCCTCCGGCAACTACATGGGCCTTAATGGGCCAAGAGGGGGACAGACCAGCCCCTAAGGGGCTGGTGCGCCCCTCCTGAAGGAAATATGCCCTAGAGGCAATAATAAAGTTATTATTTATTTCCTTATAATCATGATAAATGTTTATTATTCATGCTAGAATTGTATTAACCGGAAACATAATACATGTGTGAATACATAGACAAACAAAGTGTCACTAGTATGCCTCTACTTGACTAGCTCGTTAATCAAAGATGGTTATGTTTCCTAACCATGAACAATGAGTTGTTATTTGATTAACGAGGTCACATCATTAGTTGAATGATCTGATTGACATGACCCATTCCATTAGCTTAGCACCCGATCGTTTAGTATGTTGCTATTGCTTTCTTCATGACTTATACATGTTCCTATGACTATGAGATTATGCAACTCCCGTTTACCGGAGGAACACTTTGGGTGCTACCAAACGTCACAACGTAACTGGGTGATTATAAAGGAGCATTACAGGTGTCTCCAAAGGTAGATGTTGGGTTGGCGTATTTCGAGATTAGGATTTGTCACTCCGATTGTCGGAGAGGTATCTCTGGGCCCTCTCGGTAATGCACATCACATAAGCCTTGCAAGCATTACAACTAATATGTTAGTTGTGAGATTATGTATTACGGAACGAGTAAAGAGACTTGCCGGTAACGAGATTGAACTAGGTATTGGATACCGACGATCGAATCTCGGGCAAGTAACATACCGATGACAAAGGGAACAACGTATGTTGTTACGCGGTCTGACCGATAAAGATCTTCGTAGAATATGTAGGAGCCAATATGGGCATCCAGGTCCCGCTATTGGTTATTGACCGGAGACGTGTCTCGGTCATGTCTACATTGTTCTCGAACCCGTAGGGTCCGCACGCTTAAGGTTACGATGACAGTTATATTATGAGTTTATGCATTTTGATGTACCGAAGGTTGTTCGGAGTCCCGGATGTGATCACAGACATGACGAGGAGTCTCGAAATGGTCGAGACGTAAAGATTGATATATTGGAAGCCTATGTTTGGACATTGGAAGTGTTCCGGGTGAAATCGGGATTTTACCGGGTTACCGGGAGGTTACCGGAACCCACCGGGAGCCATATGGGCCTTCATGGGCCTTAGTGGAAAGGAGAAAGGGGCAGCCCAAGGTGGCTGCGCCACTTCCCCCTCCCCTAGTCCTATTAGGACTAGGAGAAGGTGGCCGCCCCCCCTCTCTCTTTCCCCCCTTGGGAATCCTAATTGGAATAGGATTGGGGGGGGGGGTCCTACTCCCGGAAGGAGTAGGACTCCTCCTGCGCCTCTCTCCCTGGCCGGCGCCCCCCTCCCCCCTTGGCTCCTTTATATACTGAGGTAGAGGCACCCTAGAACACACAAGTTGATCCACGTGATCTATTCCTTAGCCGTGTGCGGTGCCCCCTGCCACCATATACCTCGATAATACTGTAGCGGAGTTTAGGCGAAGCCCTGCTGCTGTAGTACATCAACACGCCGTCGTGCTGACGGAACTCTTCCCCGACACTTTGCTGGATCGGAGTCCGGGGATCGTCATCGAGCTGAACGTGTGCTCGAACTCGGAGGTGCCGTAGTTTCGGTGCTTGATCGGTTGGATCGTGAAGACGTACGACTACTTCCTCTACGTCGTGTCAGCGCTTCCGCAGTCGGTCTGCGTTGGGTACGTAGACAACACTCTCCCCTCTCATTGCTATGCATCACATGATCTTGCGTGTGCGTAGGAAATTTTTTGAAATTACTACGAAACCCAACAGTGGCATCCGAGCCTAGGTTATTTATGTTGATGTTATATGCACGAGTAGAACACAAGTGAGTTGTGGACGATACAAGTCATACTGCCTACCAGCATGTCATACTTTGGTTCGGCGGTATTGTTGGACGAGACGACCCGGACCAACCTTACGCGTACGCTTACGCGAGACCGGTTCCCTCGACGTGCTTTGCACAGAGATGGCTTGCGGGCGACTGTCTCTCCAACTTTAGTTGAACCAAGTATGGCTACGCCCGGTCCTTGCGAAGGTTAAAACGGAGTCTATTTGACAAACTATCGTTGTGGTTTTGATGCGTAGGTGAGATTGGTTCTTACTTAAGCCCGTAGTTCCAACATATACAACTCTTCTTTGAGAAATCCATTAAGGAATGCAGTTTTGACTTCCATTTGCCAAATTTCATAATTATAAAATGCGGTAATTGCTAAAATTATTTGGACAGACTTAAGCATCGCTACGGGTGAGAAGATCTCAACGTACTCAACTCCTTGAACTTGTCAAAAACCTTTTGCAACAAGTCAAGCTTTGTAGACAGTAACATTACCATCAACGTCAGTCTTCTTCTTGAAGATCCATTTATTTTCTATGGCTCGCCGATCAACGGGCAAGTAAACCAAAGTCCACACTTTGTTCTCATACATGGATCCTATATCAGATTTCATGGCCTCAAGCCATTTACCGGAATCTGGGCTCATCATCGCTTCCTCATAGTTCATAGGTTCGTCATGGTCTAGTAACATGACTTTCAGAACAGGATTACTGTACCACTCTGGTGCAGAACTTGCTCTGGTTGACCTACGAGGTTTGGTAGTAACTTGATCTAAAGTTTCATGATCATTATCATTAGCTTCCTCTCTAGTTGGTGTAGGCATCACTGGAACTGATTTCTGTGATGAGCTACTTTCCAATTCGAGAGAAGATACAATTACCTCATCAAGTTTTACTTTCCTCCCACTCACTTCTTTCGAGAGAAACTCCTTCTCTAGGAAGGATCCATTCTTGGCAACAAAGATCTTGCCTTCGGATCTATGATAGAAGATGTACCTAATAGTTTCTTTTTGGTATCACGCACTTCTCCAATTTGGGTTCGAGCTTATCAAGCTGAAGTTTTTTCACATAAGCATCGCAACCCCAAACTTTAAGAAACGATAGCTTAGGTTTCTTGCCAAACCACAGTTCATACGGTGTCATCTCAATGGATTTAGATTGTGCCCTATTTAAAGTGAATGCAGCTATCTCTAATGCATAACCCCAAAACAATAGTGGTAAATCGGTAAGAGACATCATAGATCGCACCATATCTAATAGAGTATGGTTACAACGCCCGGACACACCATTATGCTGTGGTATTCTAGGTAGCCTGAGCTATGAAACTATTCCACATTGTTTTAAATGAAGGCCAAACTCGTAACTCAAATATTCGCCTCCGCGATTAGATTGTAGAAACTTTATTTTCTTGTTACGATGATTCTCCACTTCACTCTGAAATTCTTTGAACTTTTCAAATGTTTCAGACTTGTGTTTCATTAAGTAGATATACCCATATCTGCTCAAATCATCTATGAAGATTAGAAAATAATGATACCCGCCGCGAGCCTCAACACTCATCGGTCCGCATACATTGGTATGTATTATTTCCAATAAGTCAGTGGCTCGCTCCATTGCTCCGGAGAACGAAGTCTTAGTCATCTTGCCCATGAGGCATGGTTCGCAAGCATCAAATGATTCATAATCAAGTGATCCAAAAGTCCATCCGCATGGAGTTTCTTCATGCGCTTTACACCAATATGACCTAAACGGCAGTGCCACAAATATGTTGCACTATCATTATCAACTTTGCATCTTTTGGCATCAATATTATGAATATGTGTATCACTACGATCGAGATTCAATAAACCATTCACATTTGGTGTATGACCATAGAAGGTTTTATTCATATAAACAGAACAACAATTATTCTCTGACTTAAATGAATAATCGTATTGCAATAAACATGATCTAATCATATTAATACGGAAAACGCTTATTCGCAGCCGTCTGAGCGACCGTCTCGCGCACCGTCGGATCGCGCGTCATCGGACGGTGCGGACGCGTTCTTTCTAGGTGTGTGGACGCGCGTGCCCCAGGTGATTTTTTTTGCTTCCACCCCCGTTAGCTCGGTGCCCCTATCTGCTTCCATCGTTTTCCATCCCCATCCCCCTCTCTAGCTCTGACGACGGCGCAGGCGAGTCCGAGATCCAGGACGTGGCGGTGGCGTTGGGTACGTAGACAACACTCTCCCCTCTCATTGCTATGCATCACATGATCTTGCGTGTGCGTAGGAAATTTTTTGAAATTACTACGAAACCCAACAGTGGCATCCGAGCCTAGGTTATTTATGTTGATGTTATATGCACGAGTAGAACACAAGTGAGTTGTGGACGATACAAGTCATACTGCCTACCAGCATGTCATACTTTGGTTCGGCGGTATTGTTGGACGAGACGACCCGGACCAACCTTACGCGTACGCTTACGCGAGACCGGTTCCCTCGACGTGCTTTGCACAGAGATGGCTTGCGGGCGACTGTCTCTCCAACTTTAGTTGAACCAAGTATGGCTACGCCCGGTCCTTGCGAAGGTTAAAACGGAGTCTATTTGACAAACTATCGTTGTGGTTTTGATGCGTAGGTGAGATTGGTTCTTACTTAAGCCCGTAGCAGCCACGTAAAATATGCAACAACAAAGTAGAGGACGTCTAACTTGTTTTTGCAGGGCATGTTGTGATGTGATATGGTCAAGGCATGATGCTGAATTTTATTGTATGAGATGATCATGTTTTGTAACCGAATTATCGGCAACTGGCAGGAGCCATATGGTTGTCGCTTTATTGTATGCAATGCAATCGCGATGTAATGCTTTACTTTATTACTAAACGGTAGTGATAGTCGTGGAAGCATAAGATTGGCGAGACGAAAACGATGCTACGATGGAGATCAAGGTGTCGCGCCGGTGACGATGGTGATCATGATGGTGCTTCGGAGATGGAGATCACAAGCACAAGATGATGATGACCATATCATATCACTTATATTGATTGCATGTGATGTTTATCTTTTTATGCATCTTATCTTGCTTTGATTGACGGTAGCATTATAAGATGATCTCTCACTAAATTATCAAGAAGTGTTCTCCCTGAGTATGCACCGTTGCCAAAGTTCGTCGTGCCCAGACACCACGTGATGATCGGGTGTGATAAGCTCTACGTCCATCTACAACGGGTGCAAGCCAGTTTTGCACACGCAGAATACTCAGGTTAAACTTGACGAGCCTAGCATATGCAGATATGGCCTCGGAACACGGAGACCGAAAGGTCGAGCGTGAATCATATAGTAGATATGATCAACATAACGATGTTCACCATTGAAAACTACTCCATCTCACGTGATGATCGGTCATGGTTTAGTTGATTTGGATCACGTAATCACTTAGAAGATTAGAGGGATGTCTATATAAGTGGGAGTTCTTAAGTAATATGATTAATTGAACTTAAAATTATCATGAACTTAGTACCTGATAGTATCTTGCTTGTTTATGTTGATTGTAGATAGATGGCTCGTGCTGTTGTTCCGTTGAATTTTAATGCGTTCCTTGAGAAAGCAAAGTTGAAAGATGATGGTAGCAATTACACGGACCGGGTCCGTAACTTGAGGATTATCCTCATTGCTGCTCAGAAGAATTACGTCCTGGAAGCACCGCTGGGTGCCAGGCCTGCTGCTGGAGCAACACCAGATGTTATGAACATCTGGCAGAGCAAAGCTGATGACTACTCGATAGTTCAGTGTGCCATGCTTTACGGCTTAGAATCGGGACTTCAACGACGTTTTGAACGTCATGGAGCATATGAGATGTTCCAGGAGTTGAAGTTAATATTTCAAGCAAATGCCCGAATTGAGAGATATGAAGTCTCCAATAAGTTCTATAGCTGCAAGATGGAGGAGAACAGTTCTGTCAGTGAGCATATACTCAAAATGTCTGGGTATAATAATCACTTGATTCAATTGGGAGTTAATCTTCCGGATGATTGCATCATTGACAGAATTCTCCAATCACTGCCACCAAGCTACAAGAGCTTCGTGATGAACTATAATATGCAAGGGATGAACAAGACTATTCCCGAGCTCTTCGCAATGCTGAAAGCTGCGGAGGTAGAAATCAAAAAGGAGCATCAAGTGTTGATGGTTAACAAAACCACTAGTTTCAAGAAAAAGGGCAAAGGGAAGAAGAAGGGGAACTTCAAGAAGAACGGCAAGCAAGTTGCTGCTCAGGAGAAGAAACCCAAGTCTGGACCTAAGCCTGAAACTGAGTGCTTCTACTGCAAGCAGACTGGTCACTGGAAGCGAAACTGCCCCAAGTATTTGGCGGATAAGAAGGATGGCAAGGTGAACAAAGGTATATGTGATATACATGTTATTGATGTATACCTTACTAGAGCTCGCAGTAGCACCTGGGTATTTGATACTGGTTCTGTTGCTAATATTTGCAACTCGAAACAGGGACTACAGAATAAGCGGGCACTGGCAAAGGACGAGGTGAAAATGCGCGTGGGAAACGGTTCCAAAGTTGATGTGATCGCGGTCGGCACGCTACCTCTACATCTACCTTCGGGATTAATATTAGACCTAAATAATTGTTATTTGGTGCCAGCGTTGAGCATGAACATTATATCTGGATCTTGTTTAAGTCGAGACGGTTATTCATTTAAATCAGAGAATAATGGTTGTTCTATTTATATGAGTAATATCTTTTATGGTCATGCACCCTTGAAGAGTGGTCTATTCTTATTGGATCTCGATAGTAGTAATACACATATTCATAATGTTGAAGCCAAAAGATGCAGAGTTGATAATGAAAGTGCATCTTATTTGTGGCACTGTCGTTTAGGTCATATCGGTATAAAGCGCATGAAGAAACTCCATACTGATGGACTTTTGGAACCACTTGATTATGAATCACTTGGTACTTGCGAACCGTGCCTCTTGGGCAAGATGACTAAAACACCGTTCTCCGGTACTATGGAGAGAGCAACAGATTTGTTGGAAATCATACATACCGATGTATGTGGTCCGATGAATATTGAGGCTCGTGGCGAATATCGTTATTTTCTCACCTTCACAGATGATTTAAGCAGATATGGGTATATCTACTTAATGAAACATAAATCTGAAACATTTGAAAAGTTCAAAGAATTTCAGAGTGAAGTTGAAAATCATCGTAACAAGAAAATAAAGTTTCTACGATCTGATCGTGGAGGAGAATATTTGAGTTACGAGTTTGGTGTACATTTGAAAAACTATGGAATAGTTTCGCAACTCACGCCACCCGGAACACCACAGTGTAATGGTGTGTCCGAACGTCGTAATCGTACTTTACTGGATATGGTGCAATCTATGATGTCTCTTACTGATTTACCGCTATCGTTTTGGGGTTATGCTCTAGAGACGGCCGCATTCACGTTAAATAGGGCACCATCAAAATCCGTTGAGACGACGCCTTATGAACTGTGGTTTGGCAAGAAACCAAAGTTGTCGTTTCTTAAAGTTTGGGGCTGCGATGCTTATGTGAAAAAGCTTCAACCTGATAAGCTCGAACCCAAATCGGAGAAATGTGTCTTCATAGGATACCCAAAGGAAACTGTTGGGTACACCTTCTATCACAGATCCGAAGGCAAAACATTCGTTGCCAAGAATGGATCCTTTCTAGAGAAGGAGTTTCTCTCGAAAGAAGTGAGTGGGAGGAAAGTAGAACTTGACGAGGTAACTGTACCTGCTCCCTTACTGGAAAGTAGTTCATCACAGAAAACTGTTTCAGTGACACCTACACCAGTTAGTGAGGAAGTCAATGATAATGATCATGAAACTTCAGATCAAGATACTACTGAACCTCGTAGATCAACCAGAGTAAGATCCGCACCAGAGTGGTACGGTAATCCTGTTCTGGAAGTCATGCTACTAGATCATGATGAACCTACGAACTATGAAGAAGCGATGGTGAGCCCAGATTCCGCAAAGTGGCTTGAAGCCATGAAATCTGAGATGGGATCCATGTATGAGAACAAAGTATGGACTTTGGTTGACTTGCCCGATGATCGGTAAGCAATTGAGAATAAATGGATCTTTAAGAAGAAGACTGACGCTGATGGTAATGTTACTGTCTATAAAGCTCGACTTGTCGCAAAAGGTTTTCGGCAAGTTCAAGGGATTGACTACGATGAGACCTTCTCACCCGTAGCGATGCTTAAGTCCGTCTGAATCATGTTAGCGATTGCCGCATTTTATGATTATGAAATTTGGCAGATGGATGTCAAAACTGCATTCCTGAATGGATTTCTGGAAGAAGAGCTGTATATGATGCAACCGGAAGGTTTTGTCGATCCAAAGGGAGCTAACAAAGTGTGCAAGCTCCAGCGATCCATTTATGGACTGGTGCAAGCCTCTCGGAGTTGGAATAAACGTTTTGATAGTGTGATCAAAGCATTTGGTTTTATACAGACTTTTGGAGAAGCCTGTATTTACAAGAAAGTGAGTGGGAGCTCTGTAGCATTTCTGATATTATATGTAGATGACATATTGCTGATTGGAAATGATATAGAATTTCTGGATAGCATAAAGGGATACTTGAATAAAAGTTTTTCAATGAAAGACCTCGGTGAAGCTGCTTACATATTAGGCATTAAGATCTATAGAGATAGATCAAGACGCTTAATTGGACTTTCACAAAGCACATACCTTGACAAAATTTTGAAGAAGTTCAAAATGGATCAAGCAAAGAAAGGGTTCTTGCCTGTGTTACAAGGTGTGAAGTTGAGTAAGACTCAATGCCCGACCACTGCAGAAGGTAGAGAGAATATGAAAGATGTTCCCTATGCATCAGCCATAGGATCTATCATGTATGCAATGCTGTGTACCAGACCTGATGTGTGCCTTGCTATAAGTTTAGCAGGGAGGTACCAAAGTAATCCAGGAGTGGATCACTGGACAGCGGTCAAGAACATCCTGAAATACCTGAAAAGGACTAAGGATATGTTTCTCGTATATGGAGGTGACAAAGAGCTCACCGTAAAAGGTTACGTTGATGCAAGCTTTGACACTGATCCAGACGATTCTAAATCGCAAACCGGATACGTGTTTACATTAAACGGTGGAGCTGTCAGTTTGTGCAGTTCTAAACAAAGCGTCGTAGCGGGATCTACATGTGAAGCGGAGTACATAGCTGCTTCAGAAGCAGCGAACGAAGGAGTCTGGATGAAGGAGTTCATATCCGATCTAGGTGTCATACCTAATGCATCGGGTCCAATGAAAATCTTTTGTGACAATACTGGTGCAATTGCCTTGGCAAAGGAATCCAGATTTCACAAAAGGACCAAACACATCAAGAGACGCTTCAACTCCATCCGGGATCTAGTCCAGGTGGGAGACATAGAGATTTGCAAGATACATACGGATCTGAATGTTGCAGACCCGTTGACTAAGCCTCTTCCACGAGCAAAACATGATCAGCACCAAAGCTCTATGGGTGTTAGAATCATTACATTGTAATATAGATTATTGACTCTAGTGCAAGTGGGAGACTGAAAGGAAATATGCCCTAGAGGCAATAATAAAGTTATTATTTATTTCCTTATAATCATGATAAATGTTTATTATTCATGCTAGAATTGTATTAACCGGAAACATAATACATGTGTGAATACATAGACAAACAAAGTGTCACTAGTATGCCTCTACTTGACTAGCTCGTTAATCAAAGATGGTTATGTTTCCTAACCATGAACAATGAGTTGTTATTTGATTAACGAGGTCACATCATTAGTTGAATGATCTGATTGACATGACCCATTCCATTAGCTTAGCACCCGATCGTTTAGTATGTTGCTATTGCTTTCTTCATGACTTATACATGTTCCTATGACTATGAGATTATGCAACTCCCGTTTACCGGAGGAACACTTTGGGTGCTACCAAACGTCACAACGTAACTGGGTGATTATAAAGGAGCATTACAGGTGTCTCCAAAGGTAGATGTTGGGTTGGCGTATTTCGAGATTAGGATTTGTCACTCCGATTGTCGGAGAGGTATCTCTGGGCCCTCTCGGTAATGCACATCACATAAGCCTTGCAAGCATTACAACTAATATGTTAGTTGTGAGATGATGTATTACGGAACGAGTAAAGAGACTTGCCGGTAACGAGATTGAACTAGGTATTGGATACCGACGATCGAATCTCGGGCAAGTAACATACCGATGACAAAGGGAACAACGTATGTTGTTATGCGGTCTGACCGATAAAGATCTTCGTAGAATATGTAGGAGCCAATATGGGCATCCAGGTCCCGCTATTGGTTATTGACCGGAGACGTGTCTCGGTCATGTCTACATTGTTCTCGAACCCATAGGGTCCGCACGCTTAAGGTTACGATGACAGTTATATTATGAGTTTATGCATTTTGATGTACCGAAGGTTGTTCGGAGTCCCGGATGTGATCACGGACATGACGAGGAGTCTCGAAATGGTCGAGACGTAAAGATTGATATATTGGAAGCCTATGTTTGGACATCGGAAGTGTTCCGGGTGAAATCGGGATTTTACCGGGTTACCGGGAGGTTACCGGAACCCCCCGGGAGCCATATGGGCCTTCATGGGCCTTAGTGGAAAGGAGAAAGGGGCAGCCCAAGGTTGCTGCGCCACTTCCCCCTCCCCTAGTCCTATTAGGACTAGGAGAAGGTGGCCGGCCCCCCTCTCTCTCTTTCCCCCCTTGGGAATCCTAATTGGAATAGGATTGGGGGGGGAGTCCTACTCCCGGAAGGAGTAGGACTCCTCCTGCGCCTCTCTCCCTGGCCGGCGCCCCCCTCCCCCCTTGGCTCCTTTATATACTGAGGTAGAGGCACCCTAGAACACACAAGTTGATCCACGTGATCTATTCCTTAGCCGTGTGCGATGCCCCCTGCCACCATATACCTCGATAATACTGTAGCGGAGTTTAGGCGAAGCCCTGCTGCTGTAGTACATCAAGATCGTCACCACGCCGTCGTGCTGACGGAACTCTTCCCCGACACTTTGCTGGATCGGAGTCCGGGGATCGTCATCGAGCTGAACGTGTGCTCGAACTCGGAGGTGCCGTAGTTTCGGTGCTTGATCGGTTGGATCGTGAAGACGTACGACTACTTCCTCTACGTCGTGTCAGTGCTTCCGCAGTCGGTCTGCGTTGGGTACGTAGACAACACTCTCCCCTCTCGTTGCTATGCATCACATGATCTTGCGTGTGCGTAGGAAATTTTTTGAAATTACTACGAAACCCAACAATTCCAACCGAGGGAATGAGCGCCTCTGTGAGGGAGGATAACCAAGGGGAAGAATCTGACCTTCCCTCGCTCCCGGGAAGGAAGAGGACTGCCTCTGAAGATCCGGAAACCAAGGCTTCCAAACGGGAGAAGAAGTCTCTAGCAGAGGGTCCTGCCCTGGAAGGTGCTCTTGCCACACAAACCCGCGCGGGGATCAGCCCTCTAACGAGTCGTAAGTAATCAAAATCTACTTAATAGTAGAGGCATTCTACCTTACTTTCAAGGAAAATAACCAAAGTGTTTATCTTGCAGTTCGGATCTCAGCCCTTCTCAACAGAGCTCGTCTTCAGGGGACCTTCTTCCGGAGATGATGGAGAGCAAAACGCCTCCCCCGGACTCCCCCGCTCAAGAAGCGGGCGACCTTGAAGTGTCGTCATGGAGGGCCTCTCCGGATCCGGTGAGGCCAGAAGATAATCCAATAGTCACCCAAAGTCCCCAGCATCCGGCTCTTGAAGAGGGCAAACAAAAGAGTCCGGCGCCGTCTGGTATGCGGTCGGACGTACTGAGGGATCTGCTAAAGCGAGCGACCATCTCGAAAGAACACCGTACGTTGATGGGTATGGTGATGGAAAGGATTTCGTCCGCCGAAAGCGGGTTGCATGATGCCTTTATGAGTCTACTAACGGGCTTTGAGGTGCGTAAAATGATATACCTTTGTGATAGTACCACACATCTTTAGGTGTGCCCTGTGTAGATAGTAGCCCCTGAGACTCTGGTTGTCACCGAGAACGGCGACAAACAGAGGATCGTAGTCCCAGGTAATAACCATACCGCCTTTATGTGCAGGTAGTGGAAGCTCCGGTGGCTAGCCGGACTCATGAGTTTGCCGAACTAAAGCGGCAACTGGATGCGGCAGATGCCGACATCGAGCTTGTTAACAAGCGGCTTGGCGAGGCATAGGGTAAGTGATATTTTCTGGTGAATGTCACATAGTAAGAGCAGCATGATGCCAGTATCTTTAATATGTTGTGACTGCAGATGGAGCTGCCACCATGGAGACCCTTCGGGCGGAACTTGCTCAGGCCAAAGAACAAGCAAGGAGTAGTAATGCGACTGCTTTGAAGGCGGCCGAAGAGTTAAGAGCCGAGAAGGCTGCGCATTGCGA